>NW_016107741.1:1323435-1327276 GCF_001604975.1 Cebus imitator | reverse complement strand
TGGATGGGTGCATGGGTGGGTGGCTGGATGGGTAGGTAGGTGGGTGGCTGGATGGGCGGATGGCTAGATGGGTGGGTGGGGTGGATGGATGGATGGCTGGGTGGGTGGCTGGATGGATGGGAGAACAGGTAGGTGAGCAGAAGGACAGATAACCAGCAGATGAGCTCAAATGCAGAACACACAGTCATCTGCTGAAATTCCTTGGAGCAAATCAGATTCCTTCATACTAGGCCCTCTTCTAGTCAAGAACAAATATAATTCTACAATCTATACAGTTAAAACATTAGAAGCAAATGAAACAAAATAGCAGCTGTGGCCATCTCCAGGTCATGGGGTTGGAGGTATTTTTGTTTTCCTTCCTTCTACTTTTTTCTACTTTGTACTTTCATAGAACAAAATCTGTTCCTACTACAGAAAGCCCATAGCCTAAAATCAAGCCCACCACAGACAGGTACTTGATAAACACTTGCTAGACAAGTCCATGAATATATTTGCCTCTAGAAAGAAACACTCCTGATTTACAAATCAAAATGATGACACTATGATGTGTGGCCACAGTAGGCACCCTTAAAGCCTTCCTCTTTCCACCAACAGGAAAGGGGACATGCCCAAGGGGTTTAATGAGCTTGGTTAGGTGGGAGTGAGAGGAAACCAGAAGCAGTGTCTGACAGTAGCCTGGGACTCAGACAAGCCTACCTGGCCACGCATTCACTACCTATGTGGCCTTAGGCAAATGTCTCACCCTCTCTGAGTACTTAGTTTCATTCTCTGTAAAAATTGAGTCCACAATCTCCAGCTCAAAGAACTGATGCTGAATAGATAAAATAATGTATGGCAAATAAAGGTTGATCAACAAAGAGCAGCTATCATCGATCAAGGAAACAGATGTGCCACCAACTTACAATAAGGAAGACAAACCAGACTGAGTTTGTTTACAAGTTTCAACCAATAAATTCTAATGAGCGTTTGTTTCTCTTGATGCAAACAAAATTCCAAATGGTGCTGTGTGTAGTTCAGCTGGCAGCATAGTACAAGCACTGTCCTAAACGGAGCCACGACACAACCCACTTTCAAGTTCATTACCATATATTAAAACCAATGGTTTTCAAAGCATGATCCAAAGACCCCTGTGATCCCTGAAACTCTTTCAGGGGTCCTATGAGGTCCCCTCCTTCCCAATGGCATATCCATAGGAAGTCAGATGGTCTTCACATATTCACTCAAAATGACCCTATCACAACTGGCTTTAAAAAAGAAAAAAAAAAAAAAAAAAAAAAAAAAAAAAAAAAAAAAAAAGCCAAATGTGTCAAATGTCAAAGCAGCTACCCTCCAGCAAGCCAGACATTAAAGAGCTACAGAACAATGGCAAATCATGCCACTCTTCTCACTATGGCTTTTTGTTTTAATAAAGTTATCAGTCATAAAAATGTTACTAATATTAACACATAATAGGGTTTTATTATCTTTTTTATTTTTTGAGATGGGGTCTTGCTCTGTTGTGCAGGCTGCAGTGCAGTGGTATGATCACAGCTCACTGTAACCTCCACCTCCCAGGCTCAATCCACCCTCCCACCTCAGGCTCCCGAGTACCTAGGACCACAGGCATGTGCTGCCACACCCACCTAAACTTCATATTTTTTGTAAAGAGGAGGTTTTGCCACATTGCCTAGACTTGTCTTGAACTCCCTGAACTAAAGCAATCCTCCTGCCTCAGCCTCCCAAAGTGCTGGGATTACAGGAATGAGCCACTGTGTCTGGCCTATTGTTATATTTAATAAATAAATATTTAAAAAATTCTCCAGGGCTAACTTCTAAATCAGTAAATACTGACAGATAAAAATCCACATAAACACTGATAGGTCACTATATAGGGAAAAAAGAAAAACAAAACAAGAAGGAAAAATAACTTTTAAAAAAATCACAATAAACAAAAGCTCTTTGGGATCCTCAGTATTTTAAAACTGAAAGGAGGTCCTGGCCAGATGCAGTGGCTCACGCCTGTAATCCCAACACTTTGGGAGGCTGAGGTGGGTGGATCACGAGGTCAGGACTTGGAGACCAGCCTGGCCAAGCTGGTGAAACCCCATCTCTACTAAAAATACAAAAATTAGCCAGGCATGGTGGCGGGCACCTATAATCCCAGCTACTCAGGAGGCTGAGGCAGGAGAATCACTTGAACCCAGAAGGTGGAGATTGCAGTGAGCCAAGATCGTGCCACTGCACTCCAGATCGTGCCACTACACTCCAGCCTGGGTGACAGAGCAAGACTCCTCCTCAAAGAAAATTTAAAAAAAGGAGGTTCTGAGACCAAAATGTTTGAGAACAGCCATAATAAACTCTTGAGCAGAATGTTCAAAGATTCCACTTACCTATGATATTTTAATTAAGGGAAATGTTTTGATAACTTGTACAAATGACAGTAACATTTAAAAAGCAATTATGAAGCTCCACTGAGTGGCTGTGTGCACGTCACAGCAGGCGAGAAGCACTGCCTCATTCCTTACTGTTCTTTGGATTCTACCCCTGCTTTACAGATGAGGAAACTCATATAAAGTAACTTGCCTCCGCTATGCAAGTTCAAAGCTTGGTCAGGCTGGCTTGAACCCAAAGCCAAGGCACATTTTACTACTGAAAAACATTTACTATGATACTTACATCCTACCTAATGCTTATCAAGCGAGATATCCTCAAAAACCCCATCTTTTTCAGAAGATGGAGACTAGAGAGTTTTAAAACGAAGTCACAATACACCCCTCATTGGGCTTTGGAGCTGTAACTTGGAACCCACTCTCTGTATCACACTCTCACAAGCACCGGGACACTATTAAATCACAGAGGACCCCAGGGGCAGAGACACCACCAGCAGAGTGTATCCGGTGGCAAACAGTGACCAGCCCCAGAAAGCAATTTGTTGTAGGGAATTTACCCAAGCCCAGTCCAAGGCTATTAACTTTTTTCATAATGCTTTTCAGAAATTCTAACCTAACCTGAATTCTATTAGCTCAAATCCCAAATTAATAGAATCTAAATTGAGTTCTTACTGACTCCACTCTTGAGCGACCAGGGTAGAATTTCCAACCCATCACTAAATACATCGGCACATTCCAGTCCCGTCCGTTTTCACACACATGACATATAGGTACATTTGTATGTGTGGCATGGTTTTAGACTGTCTTTAGTCATGATGTATTTTCAGATTGTTTTTTCTGTAGTGAAAAAGTTTAGATCAAACTCCCCACTGCTAGCCAATACACTGCATTTGTCATTGTACTGAATAGGCGCATTTAGGAGAATGAGAGCGACAGCGCATCTGCATACAAGACCACCCACGAGTGCCCATATGTGCAAGTCCAACTTGATGCTGGTTATTAAAAAAGTTGCAGATGACTAAAAATGTAACTTCCTTACCAAACAGGGCGCCTGCTGGCAATAAATGAGACACCTAAAAACTGGCTGGGGCATAAACTGCTAAAACGAGGGTCTTAGACATTTGCCTGACTTTTGTACATATTTTTTCAACAAAAAGAAAAGGGGATACAGTTTCCTGGCAGAAAACTGGCCAGGGCCCAACTCCTAAAGCACACAGCTTTGTGTCCCCAATTCAAGAAATATTTACCACTGCTATGAAAAGGAGCAGGAAAGTAAGCTAACAGATTACGAAAATATAAAGTCAAATTTATTGTCTTTATTTACTTTACATAAAGTACTTTATTGTAAAGATGTTATTAAATTATGACAAAGGAAAATGTTATTTCAGGTTTGGCAAAACCGATTTTTTTTCTTTTTCTTTTTCTTTTTTTTTTTTTTTGAGACCACATAATATTAAGTTTCACTGTCCAAA
>NW_016107741.1:1288136-1323399 GCF_001604975.1 Cebus imitator | reverse complement strand
ATCTCAGCTCACTGCAACCTCCACCTCCTGGGTTCAAGCAATTCTCCTGCCTCAGCCTCCCAAGTAGCTGGGATAACAGGCCTCTACCACCATGCTCAGCTAATTTTTTTATATTTTTAGTAGAGAAGGGGTTTCACCATGCTGGCCAGGCTGATCTCAAACTCCTGACCTTGTGATCCGCTCACCTCGGCCTCCCAAAGTGCTGGGATTACAGGCATGAGCCACCACACCCAGCCCAAATTTTTGCTTATTGACTCATCTTTCATTTTCAATCACCCCTATAATAAAAGCAGTCATCCTTGGAAAGAGAATTTCTCAGGATGGCAAGCATCTTGCAACAGAGCCCTGGGGTTCTCTGCTGAACATCAGCATCTTGTATATATGCCCGCCACGCACTAACATTAGCAAACTAAAATAAAGAATGTCACAAGCATTGACAGGAGCCATCTGAGAGATTATCTAGGGTATGTGTCCTTCACCTCAAGCCTGCTCCCTCAGCCCAGGAGACAGGCACCAGCTCCCTCCAGGGATGCTGGCTCTGAGCAGCTGGGAGGCCGCCGCCATGTATCATCTGCTGGGGTGGGAGGCCCAATGGGTGGGAGGCCTGAAGGAGGAGCACATCTCTCTGTCCCTCTGATGACACCCCCAGCCCAGCACATGCCTCCCATTTGCTGCTGATGACATTGCAGCCGAGATGGGCAGACTGGGCCCAGTTCCACAGCTGGCACAGCTCAGCCTTAAGGCACCAACCTCACTCTCTCTCTGAACCTGAGCCATGCAAGGTGTCCCCATGCTGCCAGCCAAAGCCTCCTACCATGTGGCCCCATGCTGGTAAACTGCAAGCACCCCTCCAATGAAGGGAGGTGACATGGAGAAATGGGCCCTGTGTGCACCGGCACAGAAGGTCCAGAGCTACAAGAGCCCCACCCCCACGCGATCTGCGTGCAAGTGCTTAGCACATGGGGATGTGCTTTTCTGGCCAAGGTCACTTAGTAGCAGATTCAGGAAACACGCTTGGGGTGATTAGGTCCTAGTTGAGGACTTGAGTCCCAGGACTTAGCACCTGGGCTGGTCCCACATGAGACCCCCATGTGAGTCAAAGCTGGTCCGGCTTTGCTGTCCCCCCCTTTGAACCCAGGCATCGGGGCTAACACTGGCTTCATGGAGGGCTACAGACTTGTACTCAGGGGCCACAGCACTCATGTGTGCTGGATTTCCACATGGTGACAGTAGCCACGGTCAAGGGAGTATGGGTGTGGGGCCCTGAGGGGCAGGCGGCATTTGTGGGGCCAAGTCCACCCTGATTCATAAAGAAGCAACAGGAGCTCCCAGGCCCTCCTATGCAGAACATACATACGAGAATACCAAGGGTGGAAAAGAAGGAAATGTTTAACTAAAAAAATTTGCAGGCGTGCAAGAGCACAGCAGAAAGCTTCAGCTGCACAGTCCCTTTTGACATTTAGATTCCACTCTCAGTTTATTCAGGGTGAGGTGACACGGCAAGACACCATCTCAGGAAAAATGAAACTCCCCTGCCTGGGACTCTGAGTTCAACTCTCCAAACACCACCATTTCCCTCTGAGGCTGCAGTGAGCCCCTTGTGCCAAGCCACAGACTTGTCTCCTATGAAGATGACCCACGAACATCCAAGCATAAAGGATGCCCAATATACAGATGACCATTGGGAAATAGTAGGAATAAGAGCATCTGAACAGATCAAATCATCCAAATGTCTATTAACTTCTCTGTGGAGCTGTTCATGTGAGCTCAAGGGGGCAAGACGTTAACACATGGGGGAGGAGCTGTTCTCCAAAGCCCAGCTGATAACCACAGAGAAACTGCTGTTAAGTGTGGAAGGCAGGCCCAGCCTTCACAACCTGCCATCTTATGCAGAGAGAGGCTCCAGGTAATTATCAGGAACACCCTCCAGCCACAGGCAAGCCACCCCGTGGAGTTTTTCCAGCCGGCTTTCTGCTGGAATTCGTGTCCCCATGACCCACCTCTCCGTGGCGCCCTGTGCGGAGGTGGCCCGTGCGTGCCGCAGCTCCTCTTCCAGGCGCTCCCGCTCCTCCTCCAGCCGGGCCACGTCTCCCTCAGAGTGCCGCTGTGCGATGATGAGCTGAAGCTCCTGCAGCAGGGCCTCCTTCTCCTTGACAAGCTGCAGCCGGTCCCTGTCAGCCTCGGCCGTGCCTGGCCACGATTCATTGTCAAGCCGGGCCAGCTGCTGCTGGATGTTGGAGACTCTGCGAGAGAGACAGGGAGAGAACAAGGACATCACGGTCTGAAAAACGCCATCTTTACAGCTCCACGTCTCACACTGATTCTGTAAACTCCCTTTGCCAAATAAGTAGTGAAATGATTGCACTGAGTGACCTTTACACTCAAAAGGATTTGGAAACAATGGGTCCTAAAAAGTGGTGCAGAAGTCCTTTACTGAAGCTCCCTTAGCCTGAGATTCGAGATGACAATAACCCCATCATGCTGGTTCCAAAGAACTGACAAAAAGGCCAGCAGCCGGCAACATGCCCATGCTCTCTCTGGGTGGCTCAGACTCCTGATTTCCTACATGAAACTGTCCCAGAGCAAGAGGGAGTCTGCTTGTTTCTCCTGCTCATCCTCATCAGTAGCTAAACAGCATGTTGGACCCCAAAAAATGCTGCCGGCCTCCCGCCTCCTCGGCTATGCCTAACCATGGACAGCCACCTTAGCGAAATAACGAAAGTGAAATGCACTCATCATCTGGCTCCAGAAAGGAAAACCTTTGCAGCCTCATGCTCCATGTCTTCTGTGCTTCGTGCACAAGAGCCCCTGGCCACATATGAATTCAAAACACCTTGCAGAGAGCAAGTGGGCACTCAACAAAAGCTGAGTGCATTGAACAATGAACAAACACACCTGTAAATATATGAGAGAACAAAAGGCAGCCCTGTGAGTGTGGTTGTTGGCAAGAGATGATGTAGGTGGATGCAGAGAGCCACAATCCTCAAGGTGGAAAAACAGAGGCTCCTATCAGTTTCCACACCTCGAAATTTCCAAGTGCTTGCTTGGCAAACAGATCGCATTACTTTCTGTGTCATGAGGTGCTGTTGAATGCACATTAAGTGAAACAGATGTGGCCTGTATTTTTAAAGCATCCTTTAAAAATAAGACTAGAAAGTAAGGTTAAAGATGAGGGATATCTGTTTCTAGGGAGAAACTAGAAATGCCAAACTCAACCTGAACCCCGTGCTGTTGAGGACACAGTTTGGCATACTCGCCCAAAAACAAAATCCAAACAGTTCTCTGAGATCACAAAGAGCTGTGAGAACAAGGATGCGGCAGGCACACACAGCACTATATCCTCCAAGGAAGATGCAGGGCAGAGGTGCTCCTGACACTGCCTCGTCCTGTGCCCACGGTATATGGCACTAATCACAGCTGGCTTCCTCCCTACTGGGTCTAGACCTCAGAATCTTCCTCTACACTATGAGCCATGTGGATATCCCCAATTGACTAGTACTGCCACACATGTTAAAACCTGCTGCCCAGCCCTGTGCCAAGTCAGGCTCCACCTAAACTAGGCACGAGCACGAGCACATGGATTCATGAGGATCGGGTGCGACTCCCTCTCTAGGCACCAAACCAATCTGAAGGCCCACAGTTAGGGAAAAAAACCGGAATACAAGTTATAGTTTAAATGTATGCGTTTTACTCAAGTTCACTTCTCCAACAAGGTAAAGAAACTAGTTGAATGTCAGTAGCTTTATTAGACGAGTTATTTTCTAACTTAAAACTAATTTCCGGAAAATGTGTTCGAAGATGGTGCCAAACCATGTCACCAGAAAAACTAATGACAGAGGCAGCTGAACAGGGCTAGGAATCCAACTGGGCTTAAGCGTCCACCTATGTCTAATTAGTGTAATTAAAATTTATGGCAGTCATATACCCAAAGCCCAAGGAAAATACACTCTAAGCAAACCACAAATAAGTCAGTGCCAAATCAGACATTATACCCAATGACATTTCTGGAACATTCTACAGTAGATCAAGACAAGAAATAAATGTAAAAGATGAAGACCAATGAGCAAATCTGCATCCTCATACTTTTTTTCATTTCCATTTATTTGATCCACAGGAAAGTCTATCTGAGCCCCCGCTAAAGTTCACCTGATCATTTTGTACTCATACTAATTATCATACATATAACATAAACAGATGTATTTTACAAAGCACTCCTTTTGAGTTTTCTGAGCCTTAACTATGAAGAGATCAAGATTCCATTTGAGTCTGCCAGCTCTAGGTTAGCTGCTAGCCTACAAGGATTCAGGCTGTTGAAGGTGGCAGAAGATCCAATTCCAGATAATAACACCCTTTCCAGGAAAATCTCAAGTAATATGCACTATCAGAAAAAAAAGAATGAGGAAGAAAAATGAATTATAGGAGGGAGGAGAGGCAAAGGGCAAGTTTTAAAAGACCTGTCTGCTGCAGGCATAAAGAAACACAAGAGCAGCCCAAATTAAACCATGTCCCGTCACTTCCCACAGCTGGCAGGAAAAATATGCAAGGACATATGGCAAGGGACGACCTTTCTAGCAGCAACAAAATCTGGATGAGGTTGACTTATTGCAACCCATCTGGAAATGTTGTTTGGGCTGTGCTGAACACTAGGCAAACATTTCTGTGCCTAAGAATTGTGGGGCTCGAATAATATAATTTCAATACAATGCAAACAATCTCGTCTTCATTTCAGAGCTATACATGAATCTAGAAGAAACTGGTATATATTGGAAAGCGCAATTTCTTTCTTTGTCCCCATGTTCTAGGTATGAACATTTTGGGCCTGCTTCAGCAAGGTTGAGAGAAGCACGTCTGTCTGTCTGTACTGGAAGCCAAAAGTACTAGGATTCCTTCAACAATCGATTGTTCTTATGTTCCCACGGGACAGACAAGACGGTGCTGCCTTTAAAACCCTATGCCTTGCCTACCTTGCCATGGGCCGGAAACGAGCCATCTGCAGGGAGTATCTTTAGTATGTTAGGTTTACTTGAAGAAACAGACTTCCTGCCTAAGGCTAAACACAGATGTACTGAGTTTCAATGCACCTTCTTCTACTTCCATGCCAAACAGCTGATCCACTGGTTGGAGCCTCGCTCCTGTAAGTGCTGTTGTTCCAATTTTGGATATTAAAGGAAAAACAATTTCCAGAAAGGCTTTTCTTTGAAATATCATCTCAGTGACATTAAATACATGGAAGCAGAGCAAGGTCATGGTTAAAGTTTGCAAACAAAACTTTCCCAAGTTTATTTGTAAAGAGAACTAATAGCAGTTTAAATTAGAAATTTTTTTTCTATGAGTCAACTACATTCTTCAATGATTCTTATTTTTGATAGGTAATACATTTTATGGCCTATATAAAATCTCTCCCAAATGATTTTAAAAGCCTTAAAATATATGTCTCCATGTCCTGAGAGTGAAGAAAGCAAATGTTCAATCAAGCATGCAGGTTTCTTATTACATGATTCCCAAATTCTATTCCCTGAGTAGGCCTAATGTAGACAAACATAAAATATGAATCGTTTTTCCCTTATGATTTTTGCCCAGACACCTTTTCTGTTACAACCCAGGCACCATTAAACCAGGAAGAGAAGTCTGCATTTATGCCACAGAAATGACTTAGACGCTCACGATTCACATGAAAATCTTAAATACGATTTGCATGTTTATGGGAAAAAAAAATGCACTTTTAATAATAAAAAGTATTGAGGCATATCAAGAATAATCCCCAATTATTTGAATTTATACCAAAAATCTGCAGTCTACAGTATCATTTCTCACGTTCCTAAAATCCCGCTGCTTTGTGGAATAGCAAGCAGAACTCCCGGCAGCCCACGGTCCTAGCCCATGGGAAGAGTCGTGAGGGATCCCAACGGCACATTCCAGGACGTGGTGTCAGCTTAGAGCCTCATGCCTTCAGACTGCAATTATGGCTACAGGTTTGATACGTCTTACATTGTCTCTTAGTTTTCTTGTTGTAAATACCCATTTAAATAAAAAGCAAATGTTAAAGAAAACATCAGCTGAGATCTAAGTCAGACGAACAATGACATCACTTCAGCTGATTGAACTAAGTATTGATAAACCAGTATCCATTCTACTCAACTCTTAATGTCAGAAGTTTGAGAAGTCTGAATCTAGAATATGTGGGATAAGAAAGGTCTGCTAATACACCAATATCTCACCCTGTCCTCAACTTCCCAGCCCTGACATCTTCTCCCTTTGCAACAGACAGATCTTCAGAGAGCAACTGCATCAAATAAAAAGCAGCAAGTCTACAGGCTTCTTCACATTGACCCGAATGTGGAAGACAGAGCCGCAGTGGCAAAGATGCTTTTCCTTATTTCTCACAATTGTGCCCCACCCCTAAAACCCAGATATGAAGTCATTTGAAAAATGAAGAAAAAATTCAAGTGATTGATCAAATTCAACTGGAATCATAACACTACACTGATCCCCGACAACTGATGAATAGCAGGACTGATCCTGGCAACAAAAACTAAGAGGCAGAGAAACTGGATGGACCGAATGTTTTGTTCCTATCTGGACTGAGAGTGTTTCTATGGCAACAGCTACAGTTTGTCCACAGTCCTGGAACAAGTGCTCTTAAGTTAAAAATAAGAAGCCATCTGCGTCACCGGGATTGCTTCAAGAAGACTTGCTCTTTCTTTCAACTTCACTTTTAAAATTTCTAAAATTTTTAAACAAGTAATGTGAAAATACTCCTATCGTTAGGTCTGCCTCGGGAATCTGAAGAGGTATTCCTAAAGGGAAAGGTGCAAGCAGTCCTTTTGGTACATTTCACAGGGCCCACAGTTAAAAATACAAAACTGGTCATCATGATAGGGATCATTTGACCAGAGAATTCTCTAGAAATCACACCACCACTCAGAATTAAGAATTCAACTTCCACAAACTTCCTTTAAATCTGAATATATATGAAATCCAGCTGGGTGGGGTGGCTCATGCCTGTAGTTCCCAGAACTCTGGGAGGCTGAGGCAGGTGGATCACTTGAGGTCAGGAGTTCAGATCAGTCTTGGCCAACATGGTGAAACTCCATCTCTACCAAAAATCCAAAAATTAGCCAGGTGTGGTGGCACGTGCCTATAATCCCAGCTAGTCAGGAGGCTGAGGCACAAGAATCACTTGAACCCAGGAGGCGGAGGTTGCATTGAGTCAAGATCATGCCACTGCACTCCAGCACTCCAGCACTTCAGCCTGGGTGACAGAGTGAGGCCCTGTCTCAAAAATAAAATAAGATAAAATAAAATAAATCTGAATATACATGAAATCCCTCATTGTCCAGAACTCAGCATTTTTGACAATTTCCCACATCTTAAAAACAATCTCAAATATATATGTGCAAGGAAAGACCTCCAAAATGTGTAAGGCATAAACTTCTCCACTGTTCGGAAGTGGCAAACCACAAGAGGTTCTGCAGAGGACAGGCACGATGGCTCACTTTGTGTGTCAACTTGCCTGGGCTAAGGCATGCCCAGATAGCTGGTAAAACATTATCTCTGAATGTGTCTGTGAAGGAGTCTCTGGAAGAGATGAGCATGTGAATCTGTGGACTGGGCAAAGAAGAACCACCCTCACCACCTCACGGGTGGGCACCATCCAATTCATTGAGGGACTGAATAGAGCAAAAGGGTGGAGGAAGGGTGAATTCTGTCTCTCTGATTGAGCTGGGACATCCACCTTCTGCCCTCAGACACCAAAGATCCTGGTTCTCAGGCCTTCAGACTCTGGGACTTACACCAGGACCACCCACCCACCGGACTCCACCCCCCACTCTCCAGTTCTTAGGCCTTCAGACTTGGACTGAATTATACCACTGGCTTTCCTGGGTCTCCAGCTTGTAGATGGTAGGACTTACTGGTCTCCATAATGGCGTGAATCAACTCCTATAATAAACCAATCTCTCTCCCTTCTCCTCCTACCCCTACTCTGTAGAACCCTAATGCAGTAGGGAAGCTAAGCCTGCAGGGTGAAATGATTTCAGAAATGAGAGCTGGGAGATTAATGGCCAAGGGCAAAGTAGCAGAACAAAAGGACAACACTGAATAGTGGCACTAATATAATAGATGACCACATGGGCAGGAAGAAAGGGCACATGCTGTCAATTAGGCTCAGAATGAGGGAGCAGGGAAGAACGCATTATTCTTTGCTACATTGCCACTAAAAGCAATACGTTTTTTTTCATGCTTTGGTGGGTTGATGGGGGTACATGATGCCTTCCTGCTCACTGCACACCACTTCTCCAGGGACACTCACAGGGATATCAAGGACACTGTGTCCCAGCCTGATCAAGGGGGCTGAATAAAGAGACCACAGACAGGACCTCAAAGCTGCCATGCTTTGACTGTGGCACTCAGCACCTGGCTCCTGGAATGTTAATGTTTGTTCTACAAGACTGAGTTCTTGCCAGAGAACCACTTGCCACTGCTCTCTTCCCAAGTCTATATTGTTCTCCTCACGTGCCTCATTTAGAAGCAGTCTAACAGAACACTCAGAAAAAGCACTTGTAATGAAATCACTGATCTGGTGCCGGAGACCTGATGACATCAACCTTCCTAGCCTTCCATCTGTCTACGGGGATGGGACAGAGGGGAGCTAATTTGGTCCTGACGATGCTACAAGCTATGTAAAGTCTAGGGCCTCACCCAGGCTGCTGAGGGTTCTGTGACCTACAGCTGAGTAGTTCACGAGGTGGGCATGCACTTACTGGTTAAGCCTTTACTATAGGTACCAATGTGGAATGACCGGAGGCAGAAACGATCACTCCAAGGGGACTGGATATGTGCAGCCCCCCCATCAGGGAACCAGAGCCCAAGGGAGCTGCAATCAATGACTCAGTGAACTGCCATATCCGCTGCAGACTCCACTGACAAGAACACGTCAAGAATGTTTATAAGCAGCTTCAAGTCCACTGAAAACACCAAACTCACTGTCAAAACCGAGATCTGCCTTTGAAACAACCCTCCACTTTACCATGAGCCTCTGGAAACCCTGTTCCAGGCCATCCTCCTCCTTTAATTCCAGGGAGAGCAGCATCTCTGTTGCACTTCCCCCAGGCCAGTCCAGTTTAAAAGGGGGAGTGTGCTGATGGCATGAATTTAGGACTGCCAGCTTAGTATTTTGCCAAGTAAAGATTTTGGAAAAACCAATTAACATCAACTATCATGAGTTTATAAGAGAAAGATGTTTTAACAGAAAAAAAATATATAATACACATATTAAATATGTATTATATAATATATAAAAATATATATGTATTGAATATATTAAAATATATATTACATGTATGTACATATGTCTCCAAATGACAGAGTTCTTTGAATGGAAAGCAGCGAGTGGGCTTTGGGAAAACCTGCCCCTGGCCCTCCTTTTCCCCATGCACCATGGGCCAGGGACATCTCAGGCTGGGCTTGGGATGCTGAGGCCTGCCTGTCGGCCAATGGCACCCCTCCCTTTCCGTTCCTTCACAGCCACTGGGCCCATGGAGACAAGTGTCTTCTTAGGTATGCTTCCTCTTCTTGTTTCCTCCAGCGCCGGCCGTCGTCTCTTGGACCTTTTACCACACCCTCTGGCCAGTCTCATCCTTGCCAGGCCTTTGATTGGACTTCCTCAGGCTCAGTCCTGGCATCTCCTCCTTTCTCCCTGTGTTCCATCTTCCAAGGTGAGCTCAGCTGCTGGGTGACTTCATCTCTGTGCCATATGGGTTCCTCCAATGGCCCTCCTCCACATACCACCATCTGAATGGCTCACACGTAACCTTCCCAACTCAAAGGTGCCTAGCAATTCTGACACTTCTTCAGGGCATCATGGCCCCCATGCCATGGCTTGCCTCCCTGCTCACGCATCCTTGGTTCCACCCTGGCTGGCCTTTGCCTTGCAATTCCAGGCCAGTCCAGCTGCTACAGACTGACACCTCACCCCCACTCCTGACCCCCACTCCTACTTGAGAAAGCCCATCCCCAACGGATGGGCAACTGGGACTCCAGCACTCCTTCAGGGCCCAGCTTCAATGCCATTTTCTCCAACCTCCAAGAAGAGGATTTATTATGGAGTTCAAAGGCTAGTAGCCCTTTCAAATGTCCATGAAGGCCAAGAACTGTGAGTCTAGCTCAGTGTGTTGACATATCACAGCTTAAACATAGTCCTTGAAAGGGAGAGACCGTTCCCTGTCTACCTTCAATCCCTAAATGCACCCACGTCTGGAAGCCCTTTCCCTTCTCAATTCAAGGCAAGAGACCCCAAGGCTCACACCTGGATGGAGGTTTGAAGAAGGGACCCAGGAGCAGAGCAGTTGGCCTGGACCTGACCCAGCCACGGGAATGCCCTGGCTCGCCCAGTCCTGGGGCAAAGGCCAAATAGCAAATGCAACCACATAGGACCCTCATTTACTCATTCAATAAATATTCACTGAGTATGTAGCTGCTGGGCTTACAGCAATGACATACACTCCCTGTATTCATGTGGGTTATTTACATTTTCACAGGGAGAGACAGGCAATAACAAAGTAAACACTACTTAGGTAATAACATTTGCTCAGCAAATCGGGGGGAGAGGGGTGAGAACCGGGTGGTGCCATTTTCTTCAGGATGGTCAAGGAAACCTCTCTAACAAGGTGATCAAAAGGAGAGGAGAGGTCATGTGACAACCTGGGGAAAAGCCACCTCATTCCAGGCCAAGGGAATTGTACGGGTTTGCTCTTTTCTGCCCTGAATTGCCATAAACTTAATGGCTCAAAGCAACATCTATTATTCCCTTACTGTTCTGGAGGGCGGAAGTTGAAAATGTGTCTACAGGGCTGCGTTCCTTCTGGAGGCTCCAGGGGAAAATCTGTTTCTGTGCACCTTCCAGCTTCCAGGGCCTGCCCATGCTCCCTGGCTCCTGGCTCCACACTATTCTGACCTCTGCTTCCAACCTCACATCTCCCTCTCTGCTGTTGACCGTCCTGTCTCTCTTTTATGAGGACCCTTGTGATGGCACTGGGCCTGCCTGCATCATCCAGGCTTATTCCCCCATCATCTCAGGATCCCTAATCTAATGACATCTGCGAAGTCCCTTTTGCCACAGAAAGCCACATGTTCACAGGCTCTGGAGATCAGGATGTAGACACCTTGAGGGGCCGTCACTCTGCCAGCTGCAGATGCTAGGTCAAGAGTTGGCTCAGTGGGGAGGACGCCCAGTGGGAGGCCCGAGGGGCTGCTCAGTGCAGGCATGCTGGCACGTCTGAGGAACACCGAGGGGCCGATATGGCTGGAACAGGGTAAGTGAGGCATGGGCATTGGGATGATGCCTGTGAGTCAGCAGGTGACCTGCTCGTGTAAGCCCCTTGTTGTCCACACATCATGAAGATTCAGGAGCAAGACAGGAAGAGGCCCCATGGCAAGGTTTCTGGCCCTCAGCACTGTAGCCATGCTGGGTCAGGTAAGTCTTTGCTGTGGGGGCCATCCTGTGCACTACAGGATGTCGAGTGGCCTCCCTGGCTGGTGCCCACTAGATGCCAGTAGCACCTGCCCCAGAGTTGGGACACCTAAACACATCTGCAGACACTGCTGAAGTCTCCTGGAGGGTTAAGACCTCCCTCCCTGTGTGGAGCACCACCTCGCTAGCGGGAAAAGGACAGGCAGCACCCGTGCAAGCTCACCCAGGTAGAATTGAAAAGACATCTCTGAGTTTTAAACATTCCAACACAGCGCACAGAGGCGTTTCTGAGATGTCCCTCCTGCCGATGGAAGGTTGAACCTTCCCCTGTAGCTGCAGTGCATTTCCTAACAAGGTTCTGGGCATCTTGAAATAATATGGTATTTTATTCAAAAGAACTGATGAAGTACTGTGCCTGCTCCTTGAAAAATTTTCTTAAATAATTGACTTTTCACCCAAACATATTATCCCAACATTTAGGTTACTCACCGTATACTGGCACCATCTCTAGAAAACAAAGAAATTACTTGCTATGTTTGGTAAATGTCACAGCCAAACACTTAACAATCACATTCCTAAGTGTAGCAACGATCTATTTGCTGCGTTTAATCCAGCACGGCAAATTCCAGCACCCACACTTTGCAGCTCCACCAGAAACAGGCGAGAGCAGAGGAATATATTCAGAAACAGAAGAGACAATCGCGCCTCACAAACTCCGGCAGGCTAAAGAGAAGGAATGCATGATAAATGAAGAATGCCACCACAGAGACGATCAGTATTGGCAAATGAACTTGGCACCGTTCTGTGGGGAAATTTAAAGCCCACCATGAGTCCATTCTAAAAAGCCAAGAGGCACTGGTTAGAAAACCTCCTAGAAAACAGACGGCCCATGTCCGTTTCAGTTGGCCCTGGAGCACTGAATCATATGATGGGCTTTTGTTGCTATTTTTACAGTTTTAAAAAAGCCAACAAAGTAGCTTTCCAGACATCCATGAATGGTACAGTGTGCTGAGCAGGCCCAACTGTTTAGCTTCCAGAAAGAACCCCTCACCCCACCCGACATCCTGCTCTCCCCGCCCCGCAAGATAATATTTCATTTGTGACTCAAGAAACTTTTTAAAAAAGATATGCTTCATACTTTTCTGAAGCACTTATTTGGAAATAATTGGGTTCTAAGACTCCTTCCAGAAGACACAAATGAGCGAAAGTCTCTAAAAAGAGAATACAAAAGCCAGAGAGGATAACAATATTGAAAACAGGAGCCCTAAGCAGGTGAGGAGACATGCGGCGCCCTGAAATGCTGCACCACACGAGGGTCTGTAAGCCTCTCAGCTTTCTCCATGTCCGAGGGTGAAGACTAGGAGGGAAGGAGGCAGGGAGGGAAGTGAGGAAAGAGAAACACAAGTGCACAAACTGGGTCAAGCCGCAATTTGCAAGAGGCCAATGGTTTACGACATGACAACATAAACAGAATGAAATCAATTGGGTACTGCTCACCTGTTGACCTAATGCTTATTGAACGTCTTATAATCAAGATACATGGCTTTGCCCATTAGCCTATAGAGTTAGAAGCCACACACATGAAATATCAAGTGGTTTCACTTACGATACTCTCCGGAATTGATTCTCGGTCTATTGGAAGGAGGGAAGGGAAGGAAGGTAGAGGTTCTGAACTACCAGGAATGATAGCACCAAAAAAGTTTCTATTGTTATGGAGTCAAGTCTGCCTGTTTGCAATATTGTGAATTTTACATTTTAAATGCACTTGAAATTTTGTCATATGTGTGCATTAAGCTACATGTAAATGAAAATCCTTGACTTGGTATTCTATCAGATGGTGTTCTCCGATCAGATGCGGGCAGTCCCCCACCAGAACTCTGCGATGCCTCCTTCCACGGGAGAAAGAAAGCAAGCAGAAGGTGAGGTTGGAAAAATGCGCTTCTTACCTCTTTCTGGCTTCTTCATACTGCCAATTAAGTCTGACTCGGTCTACAAGTCTTGTTTTATCATCAAAGACAAACTTTCCGGAATAGAAGAGAGAGAGAAAAAAGAAAGGAAACACATATTAAAAACATATTTCCAAATTAGCAACTTCACTTAAACTTTCGGCAACAATGAGAAATACTCTTCATCTCTTTCACTTTCAATTTATGCAAGGTCTGCAAGGAAACACTGAATAACCCTCTATGGCCGCCTCTGGCTGGGGGAGGGGGCAAGAAGAGGGGAAGACTCTTTTTGCCTAAACTGGTAGGATTTTTTTTTTTTTTCACAGCAGCAGCATATCTATCTATTCTGTAATTCCAAACAACCACCTCAAATTAAGTTTTAAAAGAAGTAGGAAATTACTTAGTAAAAGTTGATACAGGCTGGGTGCGGTAGCTCACACCTGTAATCCCAGAACTTTGGAAGGCCGAGGCGGGTGGATTGTGAGGTCAACAGATATAGACCATCGAGGCCAACATGGTGAAACCCCTTCTCTACTAAAAATACAAAAAATTAGCCAGGTGTGGTGGCACGTGCCTGTAGCCCCAGCTACTTGGGAGGCTGAGGCAGAAGAATTGCTTGAACCTAGGAAGGGGAAGTTTCTGTGAGCCAAGATCACGCCACCGCACTCCAGCCTGGTGACAGAGCAAGACTCCGTCTCAAAAAGAAAAAAAAAGTTGGTACGAAGGCAAAAACCAGTCACCCCATTTTGTGCAGTACATTCTCTAATTCCTCAGTAAACATAAAATAATGATGTTCTACTCAGAAGCCCCGCGGTCTGAGGAAGCTGGACTAGTTATGTGAGCTGGATGGTGGACGCCTTCTGATGCCACAAGGCATGTAAAAGAACCAAGGACAAAAGGAAGGCCAGCAAGGTCTCAAAAAGCCAGAGCTCAGGGAGTACCACGATAGAGTTAGCCTCTACATGCAGTGCTCTGTGGTGAGGAAATATACTTAAATATTTTCATACCAATTCTATGGACGGCGACAAAATCCTACACAAAACAAAAAAAAAAGACATGTATGGGAAGTAACTGTACTACACTTTGGTTAATCCTTTCCTCATTCCTGCAAATATTCATACAACTCTAGTTTCAATAAATCGGCTCCATCTGTTGTCTGACCTTACTAGACCACATATTATGACCACCAAGTCTTTATGTTTTTGAAATAACTTCCCATCAACAAGTATCTGAAAATATTTAACTTGAATGATTAGCAATGAATTTATCAATACTAGTTTTGATCTATTGATGGAAAATTTCTTTGCAAATTTATTGCCTTGAATGACAAGATGAAAAAGTGCCTTATAAGGGAATGAGCATTCTCCAACCAGAGTTAACAATTGCTCATGGTTTCTTTTTTTGAATCAGGGTCTCACACTGTTGTCCAGGCTAGAGTACACTGTGGCAATCACAGCTCACTGCAGCCTTGACCCCTTGGGCTCAAGTGATCCTCCTGCCTCAGCCTCCCAAGTAGCTGGGACTACAGGCATGAGCCACAATGCCTGCCTAATTTTTGGTTTGTAGAGATGGAGTTTCACCATGTTGCCCAGGCTGGTCTTCAACTCATGGGCTCAAGCAATCTGGCCACCTCAACCTCCCAAAGTGCTAGGATTACACATGAGCCACCATGCCTGGCCACAATTATACATGTTTAAATGGCCTCATCCAATGCTCCTCTCTGGCTTCCTCAGTATAAATATATTTAAGTGGCAGTGCCACAGCTCCAAAAACTGTCCACAGTGGAGATGAGCTACTTGCCATTTCAGTCCCCTATTTATCAGTTACCTCACAACCAACTCTTCATCAAGATCAATAAACATCATCTCTCAAACTTCTTCTCAAAGCTGTATGCACCTCTCTCTAAGCTTTAATTTTGTAGTTGTCTTTGACAATTAAATGTACATTTTAGTGAAAAGAAAAGACAGCCAAATGGATCCAAGAGACTCCTGCTTCACAGTTCCTATGCTGCCCTATGGCATGTGCAACCCTGTGGTTGCAAATATCCAGTCTCAAAAAGCGCATCTGATATATAGCAATACCAACCCCACAAAATAGACTCAACACAAGCACAAAGTGAGGTAGGCAGACTTCTAAGATGGCCCCTAGTGACCTCCACCTCCTGGGATTCTCCCCGTGTTAAATTAACTCCCCTTGAGAGTGGCCTGGGTCTATAACTTGACTCTAACCACTAGAACAGAGCAAAGGTGATGGGAAGTCATTTCTGTGAATAAGTTACAAAAGACTTTGACTTCCATTGTGCTAGCAGACTCTCTCCACTGGCACACTTTGACGAAGCAGGCTGCCATGCTGGAGCAACCCACATGGCAAGAGACTGAAGCCCTCAGTCCAGCAACCTGTGAGGAACTGAATCCTGCCAACAATCACATGAGCTTAAAAGTGGCTCCTCCCCCAGGTGAGCTTTTGGATGAGACCACAGCCCTGGCTGATACCTTGAATGCAGGTTCCTGAGAGAACCTGGAACAGAAGACCGAGCCCAGTCTCCTGGACCATATCAAGCATGAGAGAATAAAGGAGCATTGTTGTAAGAGGCTAGGTTTTGGGGAAATCTGTTATGCAGCAATGGTTAGCTAATACAGTCATAGCCTTTTGATCTATTTTTCTATAATAATATGATGTGGTAGAAAGTACAGGGGTTAAAGGATGAGAAATGTTTCAAACCCAGACCTGCCTCCCCTTGGCTACAAGACCTTAGGTAACCTGGCATCTCAGTCTCCTGCACATCAAACAGGATGGGAACAATTACTTAAACTGAGATAACAGCTATGAATCTGCTTACCCAGGGTCAGCCCCAGTAAACTGCAGGGGCTCATCAATAGTGAGCAGTGACTACTAAAGCAGCAGAACCTGCCACCACTCCTCACCTGACATTTTTAGAAGGGCTGACCTAAATCACTGAGAACCTTCTATCTTAACTGTTTCTCTCAAACTCAATTCTAATTCTAACCTTACAATAAGCAGCAATGAATTATTCACGAATTCAATAAGTCTTGTACTTGTTTCCTTCTCTCACTCCAAAATCTTTAGGCAAAAATGCCAAACATTTTTGAATTTCAGATTCTTCTGTGTATATTCCAGATGGTGACCATATTCCCTCATCCAAAGAAGATGCCTACTCAAAAATGGCCAAGTGTACTTTTGAAACAATGCAGGCAAATTTGAAAACAGGACTGTTCCAGGACACCCAAGACATGAAGAGCCATGATTTCCTACCTCCCCTCAAAGAGGCACTAGTGGCCAAGGTTTCAAATATTAACTAGCTAATTATTTAAGCCCCATAGTTTTCCATCAATTGTTTCTTTCTCTTTTTGTTTCTTTCCTTTTATTTATTTAATTTCGGGAGATGGTACTGTGCATTCCAGTGATACCTCATCTTTACTTAATAATTCTTAAAAAAAAGAAGCTCCTTAGATTGCTTTTCCATTTGGAAACTAATTAACGTTCAAACTTCACTCAATGATATTACAATAGTAGTGCCTTTGAATATCCACCACCCTGCTTCAAATGTGATTTTCCTAACTTTGTTTTTGTGGCTAACTCAAGACTTCACCAATTAACAAAGGAGGCATTATGACATTCTTCCAAGTCTCAAACAAATGGCTTTTAATTCAATTCAATTTCCTGACATTCTTTTAGAAGAGTAAGAAACAGCAATAAAGTAACACCCAAGGTGGCACAGCTATAAAGTCTTTGGAAATCAGTGGTTAAGGCAGGGATCAGTAACTGTGGCCCTGGAGCCAAATCCCACCCACTGGCAAATGAACGTTTGGCCAGCTTGAGGCCCCAACCTTACATGCCTGCAAGGCATCTCTGTGATGGCTGCCTGTACACTACAGTGACAGGGTGGGGTAGTTCCAGCAGAACTACCTGCAAAGCCTAAAATACTGACTATATTTACTATCTGGCCCTTCACGGAAAAAGTGTGGGGACCCATGCTCTAAAAAGTCATATGTCTGTCAGAAGAACAGTGAAACAACTGTCACAAGGAGTCTGTCATTTGTAAGAGTCCAAATCATAAGGGCAGCAGTATAAGAAATTCAATTGTATTGTGAGACACAGTACTTTTTCTTCAAACTTAACGGCACAAAAGTGAAGACATTTCTTAAGTGAATGTGGAAAATTGCACCAAACCAGTGACAGCAACACTAATACAGCCATCCCCTCTCCCGACGTGTTTCTTCCCCTGGTGCGCAGATACCTCCCCGATGATATCGGTCTGGGAGCCGGCATCGCAGAACTGCTGGGGTACACCAGCATCGCCAGGCACGCCTGCGTGGTGAGGGAAGTCCGCTAGAGAGTCGGTGACACAGCAGCTGTTCTTGAAGCTATCAGTCAGCTTGGCCAGGCTCTGGAACAGAATGAGATGAGCTCTTTGAACCGAGATAGTGATGTTTCTCTTCCCTCCAGAAGTGGTCTTCTCATTTATGTTTTAGGTCTGCTGCTTTATATATTACTCGACAGTTGCCTCACCCCACCCCACGCTCATTAGATTTCATATAAATGCCCTTTATCACATGTGCCTCTAATAAACTTAGTCATTTAAATCACATCACAACTAAGTCCCTCTGGCGGCATGTGAAGCAAATAATGGACACTATTGTACCATTTGTACTGGTTCTTAAACCTTCATGTTTCCCAAAGAAAAACATAAGTATTTCTATCCAAGATGTAAATGAGTCTGACAGAGATAAATGCTGCCTTGAGGTTGTAATGGAGGAACCACAGGGAAGGAGGAAACAGCTCCCAGACAATGCTTACGTGTTTCTTTTCAGTTCATTGAGTTGCTGTTTTAGCTTACATATTTTTTATAAACCTGATTTTTCAGTGATTCTACATGGTCGAAAGTAATCTCATATGTATGCTGGTTTGCCAAAAATTAGAGTAAGTATGCATTCTGGCATGTGAAATCTCTCCGTGTGACAGTTTTAAGCAGAAATTTTAAAATCCCTTTTTTTTTTTTTGAGAGAGGGTCTCATTCTGTCACCCAGGCTGGAGTGCAGTAGCACAATCATAGCTCACTGTAGCCAAGACTTCCCAGGCTCAAGTGATCCTCCCACCTCAGCCTCCTGAGTACCTGGGACTACAGGTACGCCACCACACCTAGCTAAACTTTTGTTTGCTTGCTTGCTTGCTTGTTTTTATAGAGATCAGGTCTCACTATATTGCCCAGGCTGTTCTCAAAGTTCTGGGCTCAAGCAATCCTCCTGCCTCAGCCTCCCAAAGTGTTGGGATTATAAGCATGAGCCATAGCACCCAACCAGAAATCAGATTTTTGACCATTGCTTTTAGACTTCTGAATATATTCACTTTCAGCAGATTTGCCATAGACACCAGAACCAAAAATGCCCAAGTGCAGTAGAACTCACGAAACTGGCTTGAGATGGAGATAAAGCCTTCTTGGGCAGGGCCAGTAGAGTTAAGTTCACATAAGAAAGGCAAAACAACTGATTTAATTTGGATAGAAGAGGACTCTGCCCGTGCCTCTTCCTGGAGCTTCTCAGAGTCTGAGAAGCTATGGAGAACTCAGAGAAGGTACTTGGGCCTGAAGCTGCTTCCAGAAATTCTATCTCCTGCCTCCACGGTGGGAACTCAAGCAAGGCAAATGAGTGGCTGGTCCTGATGCTGCACATGTGGCTCAGAGAGGCCGGGGCAGGCAGCACTGCTTGGCCTCATGGCATAAAGCCTTTGTGTCTCTGCCATGGAATGCAACCAGGTTCAGCCTGGGGTGTCGGTGATGCGTAACAAACACAGGGCATCACGTTTGATGTCAGCTGCGCAGAGACTTCAGTAAACGGTAGCTGTTCTCCGTGCTACCTGTTTGCCAAAAAAATCTAACAATTAACCATCCACCTATCACAACCTGTAGAGTTTATCTGTAAATACAGATTTCTGGGCCCTACCTCCAGAGATTCGAATTCAGTGAGTCTGGGGTGGGGCCTGGTAATCTGCATCTTCACAAGCACCATAAGGACTCTCTACAAGTCCCTGACGGCCTTGACCTTAGGAAGCACTACCCAGGCAGGGCAGTTTTTTGTGCATCTGTCTCATTTTGGCTCCAAGTTTGAGCTTTGCTTGATCTGTCCTGTGGGTCTTACACTCTACAGAATCTAGACACGTGCCAGCAGGCAATAGATGCTCACTTAGGGAAGCAGATGAAAAATAAAAGCTGTAACAGAAAGCACTGAATGCATTCCAGCACTTGACGCCATGAGGTCATGCAGTGCTCCCGGCCTTGACCTCTCTGAGGCCACCGTGTGCAGCACTAGGGCCAGCCACTCAGATGCCTTGCCTGAGTTCCCCACCATGGAGGCAGCTTTTTGCATTTGCAAAAGCTCAACTTTTTCTAAAGATAACAGAAACTACAAGAGTTCAAGGGGAAAAAACATAAAGCAATATAAAGCTATAATGATCCCAGCTATATAATACAAATACACCCACATAGTGGGTGGATGCTATGCAACAATATCAAGGAAAGAGCAGCTCTCTGTGTACAGATACAGGGAAAGGTAGAGGATATTGCTGTTAATCAAGGAAGCTAGTGTTGAAGAGTTTCACAGTCCTGGCTCTGCGTGAGGACAGCTAAACACATATTCTTGTTTTTGTGTGCCCGCGTGAATTCTGGGAGGGTAGGCAAGAAGCTAACAAAGGCAGTTAGGGGCAGTAGGAGGTGGAGCAATAGCAAGACTTCTTATCACAGACCTATGGAATTCTCCTGATTATTGAACAATATGAATGTATCACCCATTGCTGGGGGTTGAATTATGTTCCCCCAGGAGATATGTTTAAGTCCTAATCCCAGGAACCTGTGAGTGCGACCTTATTTGGAAATAGTCTTTACAGATGTAATCTAGTTAAGATGAGGTCATACTGGATTAGGGTAGACCCTTATCCAATGGCTGGTGTCCTTTCAGGAGAGGAAATTCAGCACAGAGACAATCATGTGACTATGGAGGCAGACATCACAATGGTATCTACAATCCAAGGAAGCTGGAATAGGCAAGGAAGGATCTTCCCCTCCAGGCTTCAGAAGTGTGACCCCGCCCACACCTTGATTTCGGACTTCTGGCCTCTAAACCTGAGAGACCAAATTTCTGTTGTTCTAAAGCCACTCAGTTTGTGCTACCTTGTTATGGCAGCCCCAGAAAACTGAAACAGCCTCCATATCCACAGATTCCACATTTCCAGATTTAACCTACCACAGATAGGAAATATTCTGAGGGAAAAAAAAAAATAACACAAAGAAAAAACTAATACAGTGTAACATCAATTTACATAGTATTTACACTGCAGGAGGTAGTATAAGTAATCTAGAGATGGTTTAAAGCATATGGGAGGGGCCAGGCATGGTGGCTCATGCCTGTAATGCCAGCACTTTGGGAGGCCAAGACAGGAGGACTGCTCAGGGCCAGGAGTTTGAGACCACCCTGGCCGACATGGCAAGACCCTGTCTCTACTACAAATATGTAAATTAGCCAGGCATAACAGTGTGTACCTGTGGTCCCAGCTATTCTCGAGGCTGAGGTGGGAGGACGGCTTGAGCCTGGGAGGTCAAGGCTGCAGTGAGCCATTTTTGTGCCATTGTACTCAAGCCTAGGTGACAGAGAGAGACCCTGTCTCCAGAAAAAAGAAAAGTATACAGGAGGATTATGTAGCTTATATGCAAATACTATACCATTTTTTTACAAGGGATTTGAGCATCCAATGATTTTGGTATCCTGGGGGATGGGGGTGTGTCTTGGAACCAATCCCCCAAGGATACAGAGGGATGACTACATACTTACTTAAATACACTGGGGGGTGCATATATATGTATGTTTTTGCATTTATATTATATATACATATATGTTATATACACAATAACTATTTAACATGTAATACATAAGTATATTAAAAACCTCCTAAAATAAAACACATGAGCAGGCAGGCAGCTTACATGCATCAGGTCCCGCCTCTCCTTCTCGCCTGTGCAAATAGCCTTCTTGATGGTCCGGAGCTCACTCATGATAGCCTGAGCCTCATCCAGTTTGTAGCTGGTGTGAGTACTTGACATCTTCCGATCAATCCTGGTTAAAACAGAAAAATCAATGTCATGTCACATGAGATCCTAGCATTCCATTAAACATACAACTACAAAAACCCGAAAGCTTCATAAAAAGGTGGAAAAAGTTAAAAGTAATATTTTGGCAAAGAAAAAGAAAGACCACATGGAAGCTTCCCTCCTTCCGGTCAATACAACACCCTCTGCTGCAGGAGCACCCTGGGCAGGTGAAGACATTCGAGTCGGGAGGCTCAGGTCCTCCGCTAACGATCAGGCAACAAGATTGCTGGCTTAAGTAATTTCCCGAGACTGTAAACTCCTCTCTCTGAGAGAAGGACATGTTTAGAGCCATGTTAGTGGTCAAAAGCTTTGTTAAATAAACATATGAATGAGATCTGTGTACAGGGAGAATATATGGGACACAGTAAGAAGTAGTGAGCTTTCAATAATGGTGCCTTGTACAAAACCCAGCAACTCTTCTGTCTCTTATAACTCTTATTTCATTCTGGTTCTAATTTATTACTAGCTCTCTTTCTCCTACCAAAGTCCCCAATTCTTTCCTTCAATCCAAACATCCATCCAGGGAAAATGACAACATCCCTCCCTCCCTTTTTCCTCCCCTTCCTCCCACCTTTCCTCCATGCTTCCATCCTCCAAGCCAGCTCCTGTGCACACCAGGCCGGGCTCTGGGGCTGGAAGCAGAGCACAGAACAAAACAAGACTTGGTTCTGCCTTCAAAGGGCAGGTGGCCTCTGGAGCATGTCCTCTGTCACGTCCCCTACACCTGAGGCTCCAGTCTTGGAAGCCTTAAGGCTAAGGAATTTGAGAAATTTTGGTCCAGAGTGGAATGAATTCTTTCTCTGGAAAGCAACTGGCTTCTTTCAGGTTCCAGGTCCTCCAGTTCACAGGTTCTGGTTCCAATATTTCCCTCCACATTATCCTGAAAACCTGGATCATTCACTGTCAGTCCAAGCTCCCTGGCTCACCAATCACAGGAACCTCCGACGTGCTGGTGGGTGCAAGTGGCACCCAGCTCTGCCACTCACTGGCTGTGGGGCCTGGGTGAGTCACTTCCCCTCTTTCCACCTGCTTCCTCCGGTCTCAAATGGGGACACTAAAAATACTTCTCCCATGGGATGGGCATGAGATTTAATGAGAAAATGCAAGGAAAGGGCTTGCTTGGCAGGAGGCCTGGCATGTGGTGTTTGCAGTGATTGTTTTTATCTGAATAATGCAGAATCTCCTTACTCATGGGAAAAAAAAGTAAATAACTTTCCAACTCTGGTATTTTATTATCATTAACAAATTCCTTGCCAAAATACATCACAACTCAAGCAAAACTCGGCACCGGAGTCAACCTGAGCTATCAGCATCCACGGCCTAGGAGGAGGGAAAGTAACACAAACAGGAAGCCACTGCCTCCCTTTGAATAGCACTCTGGGGCTCAGCAGCATTGCTGTGATTGCCATCAGCTACACATAAAATATTTATGAACACTTGTCCTGAGTCCTGCTGCAAGGAGAGTGGATAGGAGCACTCTGTGCATGCTGAATAGTGACACTCCTAAATGTCAACGTGGCCGGACCCTGCAGGCACTTCCATAACGGCTGTTACAGACTTTTAAGTTTCTCAAATACACACTGCCTTGTCTGTTCCTATAAAGCAGAAGTCTTTATTTATATATCTTTATTAAAAGGTCCATATATCTTTAATGATAGAGTGTTCCATACCAAAAGTTAAAATAAGTGAGCATGAACTAAAGTTTGGGCAGTGGGCATGTTTTTTTCTTTTTATTCTGCTCTCATTAAATCCCTTCTTTCAGAGAACAGTTCATCCAAATGATCAAGGTGGTAAACTTTAACAGTCTATGTCACCTGAGGACCCTTGTGAGATTTGGCAACAAAGTAGAAAAAGTTCCCAGCACAGTACCAGCAGGCCATTTGGTGGCTACTAAAATGTGGGCACCAATAGCAAGAATGGTGACAGTAGGCATATAAACCCATTGTATATTTTCAAAACTCTTTTGTTTGACCCTCAAAACCAGCCCAACTGCCACCAAAATGGCTGGGCTTCTCACTCACTGCTGGTAACTTAGCCAGACCTACAGAAGTCAATTGCGGTAATCAAGGAAGGGGCGACCTTGTACTATCTTAGCTGTCCTAGCTTCGCAACAAAAAAACAATGTAATTCACTGAAATTTGCACAGGGGGCGCTATGTGGCTGAATGATGTGAAGGGGAAAAACAGGGACAGAAGTCTGAGGATAGAACCGGGCCCCAGAACCCAGCTGATCACCAGAACAAATATAGACTCCAGGGGTCCCTACTGAAGGTGAACCCCTATAGGTGGAACTAGGAGATTCAATGATCCATCAACCAGGTCCTAGAAGCACCAGGTTGGAGGAGCCTCTTATTATTACTCTCCACTTCAGCTGGGGGTGAGCTCCCTTAGAGAGAGCCATTCTCTTTGAGGGATCTCAGAAACACTAAGACATGATGTAGGAAATAGAAAATGGAAGCAAAGCCCCTGTGGTTTTCCATAGCAGATGCTGTGTGGGGAACCAAGAGTCCTGAATGCAAGACAGAAATAAAAGGCCATACATCTCAAAGCACTAAGTCTTATTTTAAAATAGTTGACCTATGAGGTGACAGGGTCTTTGCTGCATCTTCTCACTTAACCTCCCCCTTAGGAGATAAGCATAATCTCCTCAGATTTGATGATGATGAAGTTGAAGCTCAGAGCAATTAACTAAATGGCCCAGATGACAAGTGTGTATCTGGCAGAGCCGGATTCAAACCCACAGGCAGACTCCAAAGCTTGCCCAGAATCACGGGGTGTGGTGCTGCCCCTTTCTGCTGAGCACGACATCTGCCACTCTCAGAGTGGGCAAGGCGGGTCCAGATGTTTTTTTTTTTTTTTAAACAAGGGCAAGCTATGTTTCAGATAACTCCAACCACCTCCGTTTTTCAACTGTGATCAAAGGACAGTAAACGTTTTCTTTTACTTCTGCAAAATTCATTTATTTGAGAGAGCGCTCTCTCTCTCTCTCAAACTTCCCTATAAAACTTTGGCTCAATTTAGATGATGTAACCATCATCAGAGATTATTACAAACAGCTCTATGCACATAAACTAGTAAACCTGGAAGAAATGGATAAATTCCTGGACACTTGCCTCCTCCCAAGGCTAAACCAGGAAGAAGCCGAAACCCTGAACAGACCCATAACAAGGTCTGAAGTTGAGGCAGCAATTAAGAGTCTACCACCCAAAAAAAGCCCAGGTCCAGACAGATTCACAGCCGAATTCTACCAGACATACAAAGAGGAGCTGGTACCATTCCTTCTGAAACTATTCCAAACAATCCAAAAAGAGGGAATCCTTCCCAAATCATTTTATGAGAGCAACATCATCCTGATACCAAAACCCGGCAGAGACTCAACAAGAAAACTTCAGGCCAATATCCATGATGAACATAGATGCAAAAATCTTCAATAAAATACTGGAAAGCCGACTGCAACAGCACATCAAAAAGCTTATCCACCATGATCAAGTAGGCTTCATCCCGGGGATGCAAGACTGGTTCAACACGCAAGTCTATAAACGTAATTCACCACATAAACAGAACCAAAGACAAAAACCACATGATTATCTCAACAGATGCAGAGAAGCCCTTTGACAAAATTCCACAGCCCTATATGCTAAAAACCCTCAATAAGCTAGGTATTGACGGAACGTATCTCAAAATAATAAAAGCTATTTATGACAAACCAACAGCCAATATCATACTGAATGGGCAAAAACTGGAAGCATTTCCCTTGAAATCTGGCACTAGACAAGGATGCCCTCTCTCACCACTCCTGTTCAATATAATACTGCAAGTTCTAGCCAGAGCAATCAGGCAAGAAAATGAAATAAAGGGTATTCAAATATGAAAGGAGGAAGTCAAATTGTCTCTATTTGCAGACGACATGATTGTATATCTGGAAGACCCCATCATCTCGGCCCAAAATCTCCTGAAACAGATAAGCAACTTCAGCAAAGTCTCAGGATACAAAATCAATGTACAAAAATCACATGCATTCCTATACACCAATAACAGACTTAAAGAGAGCCAAATCAAGAACGAACTTCCATTCACAATTGCCACAAAGAGAATAAAATACCTAGGAATACAACTAACAAGGAATGTAGAGGACCTCTTCAAGGAGAACTACAAGCCACTGCTCAATGAAATAAGAGAGGACACAAATAGATGGAGAAACATTCCATGTTCATGGTTAGGAAGAATCAATATCGTGAAAATGGCCATACTGCCCAAAGTAATTTACAGATTCAGCATATCCCCATCAAGCTACCAATGACCTTCTTCACGGAACTGGAAAAAAACACCTTAAACTTCATATGGAACCAAAAGAGAGCCCGTATAGCCAAGCCAATTCTAAGCAAAAAGAACAAAGCAGGAGGCATCACACTACTGGACTTCAAACTATACTACAAGGCTACAGTAATCAAAACAGCATGGTACTGGTACCAAGACAGAGATATAAACCAATGGAATAGAACAGAGGTCTCGGAGGCAACACAACATATCTACAACCATCTGATCTTTGACAAACCTGACAAAAACAAGCAATGGGGAAAGGATTCCCTGTTTAATAAATGGTGTTGGGAAAACTGGCTAGCCATGTGCAGGAAGCAGAAACTGGACCCCTTCCTGACACCTTACACTAAAATTAACTCCAGATGGATTAAAGACTTAAACATAAGACCTAACACCATAAAAACCCTAGAAGAAAATCTAGGCAAAACCATTCAGGACATAGGCGTAGGCAAGTACTTCATGACCAAAACACCAAGAGCATTGACAACAAAAGCCAAAATAGACAAATGAGACCTAATCAAACTCCACAGCTTCTGCATGGCAAAAGAAACAGTCATTAGAGTGAATCGGCAACCAACAGAATGGGAAAAAATTTTTGCAGTTTACCCATCTGACAAAGGGCTAATATCCAGAATTTACAAAGAACTAAAACAGATTTACAAGAAAAAAACAAACAAGCCCATTCAAAAGTGGGCAAAGGATATGAATAGATACTTTACAAAAGAAGACATACATGAGGCCAACAAACATGAAAAAATGCTCATCATCACTGGTCATCAGAGAAATGCAAATCAAAACTACACTGAGATACCATCTCACGCCAGTCAGAATGGCGATCATTAAAAAATCTAGAGACAACAGATGCTGGAGAGGATGTGGAGAAATAGGAACACTTTTACACTGTTGGTGGGAGTGTAAATTAGTTCAACCATTGTGGAAGACAGTGTGGCGATTCCTCAAGGACCTAGAAATAGAAATTCCATTTGACCCAGCAATCCCGTTACTGGGTATATATCCAAAGGATTATAAATCGTTCTACTATAAGGACACGTGCACACGAATGTTCATTGCAGCACTGTTTACAATAGCAAAGACCTGGAACCAACCCAAATGCCCATCGATGATAGACTGGACAGGGAAAATGTGGCACATATACACCATGAAATATTACGCAGCCATCAAAAACGATGAGTTTGTGTCCTTTGTAGGGACATGGATGAACCTGGAAACCATCATTCTTAGCAAACTGACACAAGAGCAGAAGATCAAACACTGCATGTTCTCACTCATAGGCGGGTGTTGAACAATGAGAACACATGGACACAGGGAGGGGAGCACTACACACTGGGGTCTGTTGGGGGGAAATAGGGAAGGGTCAGTGGGGGGTGGGGAGTTGGGGAGAGAGAGCATGGGGAGAAATGCCAGATATAGGTGATGGGGAGGAAGGCAGCAAATCACACTGCCACATGTGTACCTATGCAACAATCTTGCATGTTCTTCACATGTACCCCAAAACCTAAAATGCAATAAAAAAAAATTTAGATGATGTGCTCAAATATTTGGTATTTTTTAAAAATATCGATGTATTACAGTTCATTTTAAAAATCACAAGATCTGTGACTGCCAAAGAACTGCCTTATTTTGTTCTTAATTTTAATTAAGAGTGCAAGAAAGTGCCTTTACCATACATCACAAATAAAATGATAGAAAAGTGGTAACTGCTAAAGGAGAATTAACAAGGACATCAGTTAATATGCAGTATGAAAACAAAATTCAGTGCACAGACGCACAGACTTCAGTTTTGCACCCTCTACCTTTTGCATTCAGCTGCAGGGACATTAAGTTATTTGCTGAGAGTAACACAGCAAGTAACAAGCAAAGTGAAATTCACGGCCAAGGCCCCCCACACTAGGACTTGTTGGCTCCATCACCTGGTTTGCAATATATTTAAAGTCAATGCCTCTAAATGCCCATTGCGTCAAACCTGAAGGCCACCCATATCACCAGTCAAATGTAATTCCAAAGTAAATTGGTGCTCTTTATGGTGTGCTTTTGAAAGAAATAGGTTGGAGAGAAAAGGAGAAGATACAGCTTCAGATGAGGAACCTCGCACGACCGAAAAGGCATTTTAGAGATGTTTATTGTCAACCCCTACCCCCTGCCACCCTAAAGTTTCCATATTGTTTGCTCAACTTAAGATGTCAAGAAAACTGCACTAGTAAAAATAAGAGTAAAACCACATAACTTCTTAACCCCACATCTTGAAGGAAAGAGCTGCCAGGGCTCTAAAGATATTCTATGTTAATATTACAGATTACAACCCAAAAGAATGGAAAGGTTTGTTATAACTTCTACCTTTTCCATCAGCAGCTCTGGCAGAGGGCCTTGGGTGAACCTCAGAAAGCTTCCGGCAGCTTTCTATCAACAGCAGGACCTGTGTGGAACACCAGACCTGTCCCACAACCGGGAACAATGCTCTTTTTGTTTCCAGCCCATTTCTGTATGTTTCACTGTTATCTGAGTATTGCTGGGGTTTTCGCATGGGCTGTACCTTAGGTGCTATGCTAATGGGAGATCGTTACTTTAAGCCTGTTCTAACTGAACTATCCCATTCTCTCCTGAAACCACTAAATCCCTTCAGACAGAAAATGCTAATATGCAGTAATGCTTCATTCTGGTATTGCATGCTTAGAAGGATTTAGTGCCTCGCCTTTAAGGAGACAAATGGGTTTAACGTCACCCAATTGGGAAGTTAATCAAGAAATCAACGAAGCAGAGGCTCACCTAGTGGCTAAGAATGTACCTCATGGAAACTAGTTAGTGCAACATCTGGTGAGCATCCCTTTCTGTGATTTGAACAGCAAGGACTTCTTAAAACTGAGGCCAAAACACAATACCACACAAAATCCGGAAGAGAAGCCCATGCTAGAGGACAGTTAGCAAGATGGGGACTGGGCGATGTCTAGAGGCCTCCCTGAGTTCCTCCAGCCCAGGGACAAAACTTTTGGCCAAGGAAAGATCTGCCCTCACTCAGTGTCCCAGTGTCCAAGAAAGAAACGGACCTTGTAATGGCTACCAGCAGGCAGCAGCAGCGACCTCAACCACTCCCCCAGAACCCAGGTGATCTGCATTTACTCCCAAGCCCCACCCTGTTCTGGGAACCAGCTGGGTCTTCAGGATGAAGCAGTGAACAAAGCCAAGTCCTTGTCCTCGTGCAGCACGATTCGAGCCAAGGAGACAAGACAATGAAAGGCACATCCTTAGGTCAGGCAGTCACAAATGCCTTCAAAAAAAATGAAGTCGAGTTTGGGGATAAAGTGTGACAGAGTACTTTTTTTTTTTTTTTAAAGACGGAGTTTCAGGCTCTTTCGCCCAGACTGGAGTGAAGTGGCACAATCTCAGCTCACTGCAACATCCGCTCCCCAGGTTCAAGCAATTCTCCAGCTTCCGCCTCCCAAGTAGCTGGGATTATAGGGGCCTGCCACTATGCCCGGCTAATTTTTGTATTTTTCAGTAGAGACGAGATTTCACCACGTTCACCAGGCTGGTCTCAAACTCCTGACCTCAGGTGATCCACCTGCCTCAGCCTCCCAAAGTGCTGGGATTACAGGCATGAGCCACCATGCCCGGCCGACAGAGTACATTTTTAGATGGATGGTTAAGTCAGGATCTTGCGAGATGTCACTAAGCAAAGGCCCATGGAAGGGAGGGAGCAGGCATGTGAGAATCTGGGGGAAAGTGCATTCCAGGCAGAGGGAGCTGCAAGTACCCACGGTAAAGGCAGGACATCCCTTTCAAAGGTGAAACTAGAGGGAAATGAGGCAGGGCCAGGGGCCAGCCTATGTAGAGTCTGGCTTGTGTTCCAGGTGAGAGAGAGCCACAGGAGGAACACAAGGAGAGCATGAGCTGTGGAAGAACCCCGTGGCTACTGGGTAAGGATGGAGACTCCCATTAATGCCTGGCCCAGAGTCATGGTGATGGAAGCTGTGAGAAGGGTCAGAGGCGGGGTGTCGAAACAGCACACCATGGACAAGATGGTCAGGCAGTATTCCTCAAAATCATCTTCTGCCATCAAGCCAGCGCTCAGGGACATTATAGATGTCATGGCAGGAAAAGCCTCCAATAACACAAGCAGGAAACTCAGGGAAAAGCAATGTTAAATGAGCTCCCCAGCTGTAGGACAACTCAGAATCTAACGTAAGGTGCCAGGAGCAGGGGCTCACGCCTGTAATCCCAGCACTGTGGGAGGTCGAGGTGGGTAGATGGCTTGAGCCCAGAAGTTAGAGACCAACCTGGGCAACATGGTGAAAGTCTGTCTCTACTAAAAAATACAAAAATTACCTGGGTGTAGTGTTGTGCACCTGTAGTCCCAGTTACTCAGGAAGCTGAGGCATGAGAATCACTTGAACCCAAGAGGCAGAGGTTGCAGTGAGCCAAGATCGCACCACTGCACTTCATCCTAGACCACAGAGTGAGACTCCATCTCAAAAAAATAATAATAATAATCTAACACGAGGTACATTCTAGAGCTCTAGAGTTCCAGGCAGGAGCTGGAGAGGGGAATTTGCCTACATCGGTTGATACACTTGACCTGTTCACGCGCGTCACCCAGTTGGGAAGCATTGCATGCATCCTGGTCCTGAGTCTTCCCTTTGCCTCTGGACACTAGTAGTAAGTTTACAGTAAGATAATTTTTCCAAAAAGTTTCAGAAACTTTAGGGCAAGAATCCAGGAGATCTCTCACTGGAAAAGCTCAATTTTTCTGAAAACTTTAATTACTCATTATAAATGGTGCTCCAATTTTCTGAAGACTTTTATAAAGGCCTCAAGAGAAATGCAAATTGAAACTACACTGAGATACTATCTCTCATGTATGAGACTGGCAAAAATGCAAATGCTTATCAACATATCCTGTTGGCAAAGCCACAGGAAATGAGAACACTCATATGTTAGTGGTAGGAAGGCAAAATGGGGTAACCCCACAGCAGAGGAATCTGGCCATATCCAATACAAGCTGAGTATCCCTAATCTGCAAATCTGAAATTCAATGTGCTTCAAAATCTGAAACTTTTTAAGCATTGAAATGACACTCAAAGAAAATGACCACTGAAGCATTTCAGGTTTCAGATTTTTGGATCAGGGATACTGAACCAGTAAATATAATACAAATATTCCAAAACCAAAAAAAAAAGCTGAAATCCAAAACACTTCTGGTCCCAAGCATTTCAGATAAGAAATATTCAACCCATAATACAACAAATACATTCACCCTTTAACCTATCAAGCCTGCTTTCGGGAACTTATCCTGAAAGATACACATGCATAACTTAGGTAAAAAGCTGATGAAAAATGTTATTAATATAAATGAAAGCATTGGGCCAACAAGGCCAGAACCTACCGATAATCTTCACACCACAAAAGGAAACAACCAGAGAGTGGGTGCCTCCTGATGGAAGTAACAGCACCACCTAAAAAACATTTTTACTCAAAAAAGAAAAGAAATCGAACTTGAATCAGATCAAGCCTCTCAAACAATTACGCCCATTTGCATCAATAACAAGGGACAGAACATGTTCAATGGTATCATGTGAATTTCAGCAGCAAAACCCAACATTAGGGAAATTCTATAGGACAACCTAATTACTTTCTCCAACAAATAAGCTATCAAGGGGAAAAAAAGGAGGGAGAGTAGAGACGAAAAGACTTAAGAGACACATCAACCAAAGGCACTCTGTAGCCCAAACTGGACCCAAACACCTGAAGAAATGGGAGAGCTCACTGGACACAAGATGCCTGCTAAGTGGGATACAGGAATTATAGGTATTTTCAAAAGGAGTCCATAACTTTAGGGGACGTATTTATGGATTAAATGGGATTCTGGGATTTGCTTCAATAAGGCAGTGAGAGCTTAGCAGATGGGGTGGGGTCACCACCAAACCAAGACTGGCCATTGTGCAGGCAAAATGGGGTGAGGGGTACAGGAGGGTTTCAGTATACTATTCTCTCTACTTTTATGTTTGAAATTTTCCATCATTAAAAGCTTACATGTATACACTTCACATAGATACAGATGTAACACACACACATGTACATATTGTATTAACCCAGTGAACATATCTGTGGCCAATTCTTCTCTACAACAATCAACAGTGTATACAGATTTAAAGTAAAATACAAAGGTTCTTTTTTCCTTACTTGGACCCAAGTGTAATGATGAATTTCCTTGCTAGCCAGGAAATTCACCAAGATAAACAAGGCAAGTTTAAAATGTTATTAAGCAGCCAAACTCCTGGTGAGGTGCTCTGGAAAAGAATACACTGGATATTCTGGGAAGCAAGAACAGTAGGAAATTTTCTGGAGTAAAATCTCGGGCCACTGCCTTAAAGCAACATTGGCGATAAAATCAGAGACGCTTCATGTTTATGTACAACAGCTCACGTGCTATCTGTACTTATAGTCAGGATTTCCCAGTAGAGATGGGGTAATCACATTTGCAATGCTTGAAAAGACCTTCTAAAATTTCTCAATAAAAAAATATACATTTGCATGATTTGGTCCAAATGTAAAGCCCAATGTTCAATACCAGAAAAATCATTAGGCTGTTTTCATCTGATAAGCTGTGGAACTCAGAGAAAGGCTACCAGATTATCTTCCACTTCCAAAAATATTTTAAGAGTGGCACGGGTGCCTGTGTTTTTTCTTCCTGTGAGGCTGTGTCTGTCCCAGAATAAAGTAAACGTGCACAGTGACAACACAGCCTCAGACAGAGCCGAGGCATCGTGCCCAGGAAACAACGGCTCTCAGCAGCTCCCTCCCAAAAGCCAACTTGCCCCCTGGCCAGGCATGCTTTGGGGTGGGCCCCTCAGGACCAAGGCCAGGTCCAGAGCCTTCCCCAGGCCACTCCCTGGCCTCCAGGGGAGGACGGGTATTCTCATGAGCTCTGGCAGGCAGGAGGAGCCTCCCCTTAACAAGGGGCAAGTTTACAATTGCTGTTCCCAAGCGTGGGATCTTGATAATGAAAGCAGCAGAAAGAAAATCCAAACAGCACTGGCCCGCCTCTCTTCCAGGAGCACAACTTGCGCTCCGTTTTGGCTGCAGGTGTAAAGTTAAAATTCTCGCTGTTCTGGCTCCTGCTTCTCTGACTAATGCCCCTAGGGAAACAGAGGCTGCCTTTTCCTCTTCTTGAAACCACTGCAACTACAAGAGATGAATTTACATCCTAGCCATGCTAAGGAGAAGGGGGTTTTCTCACTCAGCAGCATATTTTATTTTCTAGATCAGTCCATCTTCAGCTGACACTGCTATTTGGCCTTTGTCTTCAAATAAGGAAATGGGGTTCACCAGAATGATGGAGCCCAGGCAAAGCAACAGGCGCTGAGCCCAGCAACCCACTACAGAAACCACAGCCATGAGAGAAGTGCCAGGCGTGGCTCCCTGCTGATGCTCAGGGATCCTGAGCAAACTCAGACTCTTCCTGAACCCCAGTCACCTTCCTCAGAGCTACAAGTGAGAATGACATTAACTGCAACCTCTGGCATGCACAATGCCTAACATTAAAACTACATATTAGGCCAGGCACGGTGGCTCACACCTGTAATCCCAGCACTTTGGGAGGCCAAGGCAGGTGGATCACCTGAGGTCAGGAGTTCAAGACCAGCCTAGCCAACATGGGGAAACATCATCTCTATTAAAAATACAAAAATTAGCCAGGTGTGGTGGCAAGCTCCTGTAATCCCAGCTACTGGGGAGACTAAGGCACAAGAATCACTGGGACCCGGGGGACGGAGGTTGCAGCAAGTCAAGATCGCACCACTATACTCTAACCTGGGTGACAGGAGCAAGACTCTGTCTCAAAANAAAAAAAAAAAAAAAAAAAAATCAATCTAAAGAAGCAGCAGCTGTACTAACTAGGGCTAATAAAAGGAAGCTCTGACTATAGATCCAAAATGCACACACACACATAGCTGGGTAATGGTAGAGAAAGCAAAAAGCACGCAATTAGGTTAAAAGAATTCACATCACACTAAATATGTTAAGAGGTTCATCAAAAGCCATCTTGTTGGGGAGCCTTCAGCATGGCAGTGTTTCTGAAGAAATCATCTGAACAGCCCTCGGGGTCAGGACCAGAGAAAGTGAAGCCCCTTGAGGCAGGACCCAGCTTACTTTTCTTTTATCTCCCCTGGTGCCCATGTGACCTTAATAAAAAAGTAGACACACAAAGAATCCTGAACTCACCCAATCCTGCATGATTGAGAAAGTCTATCTCAACCTCATGTTAAACAACAGGATTTGACTATCCTTCATATGAGGCCGAGATAATTACATCTGTCCCTCACATTCCTTTATTACTTCCCCATAAAGAGTGGTGCTGCAGTCACGTGTGTCACTGAATTCATCTGCACACAGGATGAAAAAGGGCGACATGCTGCCCACCTGCATCAGTAACAGTCACCACACGGAGTTGGGCTAATTGTTTCAGGCTGGCCATGTACCAGGTATTAGTGCTGTCCTCTGCACAACTGAGCACAATGACTGCTGTTATGGACTGCGTGTTTGTGTGTCCTCCAAATTCTTAGGTGGCAGCCTTACCCTCTAATGTGATGGCATTTGAAGGTGGGGCCTTTGGGAGGCAATTAGGGTTAGATGAGGTCACAGGGTGGGACCCCATGATGGGATTAGGAAAAGGAAGAGAGACCAGAGATGTTGCTCTCTTAGTCAGGAGAGGATACTGCGACAAGATGGTCATCTGCAAATCAGGAATCAGGCCCTCATCAGGAACCAAATATCGGACCTCCAGCCTCCAGAACTGTAAGAAACAAATATCTGCTGTTCAAACCACCTTGAACAGCATGTTATTTGTCATAGCATGCCAAACTACCTAAAACAATCACCATTTACAGATGAAAAAAGTAGATGCAGAAGGCGTGAAGCACATGGCCAAGTTCAGCAAGGAAAGCCAATGAATGGAGAGAATGGCTCAGCAGACTTTCAGAGCCACACCAGTGCCATTTCTAAAATACCACCTTCAGTGCATGAAATCTGCAGAATTGACACAGCTCACTAATTGTAAAAAATTCATTCCGAATCTCTTGGTAGGGTTAAAGTTCTAATTGTAAAAATGAGAACAAGAGGAAGACCTATAGACTGGAAATGTCCAAAGAAACTTTCTGTGATAATGGAAATCTATTACCTATGGTGTTCAATACAGTAGCCACCAGCATGGTGGTTCTCAACTGGAAGTAAATGTGTTCTTTAGGAGATACTTGGCAATGTCTGGAAACATTTTTGGTTGTCACAATGTGGATGGAAGGTGCTACTGGCATCTAGTAGGTAAAGAGTAAAGACAACATTCCCCTTTTTTTTTTTTTTT
>NW_016107741.1:1267966-1288106 GCF_001604975.1 Cebus imitator | reverse complement strand
TTTTGAGACGAAACCTTGCTCTGTCACCCAGGCTGGAGTGCAATGGTATGATCTCAGCTCACTGCAATCTCCGCCTTCTGGGTTTAAGTGATTCTCCCTGCCTCAGCCTCCTGAGTAGCTGGGATTACAGGTGCCCACCATCACGCCCAGCTATTTTTTGTATTTTTAGTAGAGATGAGGTTTCACCATGTTGGCTAGGCTGGTCTCAAACTCCTGACCTCAGGTGATCCACCTGCCTCAGCCACCCAACGTGTTGGCATTACAGGCGTGAACTACCACACCTGGCCAAGACAACATTCTACAGTGCATAGGATACTCCCCCCAAGACACGAATGATCCAAGCCCAAATGCCACTAGAGCTAAAAGGTGGAGAAAATCTGCAGTAGCCACAGGTCACTACTGAGTACTTCTGATGCGGCTACTGGAACTGGGAAACTAAACTTTTAATTTTCTTTTACTTTAAATGTCAATTTTAGAACAAAAAGTTTAAAAAACTAAAACTAAGGAAAAGTCAAATTTAAATGTAATTAGCCATGAGTGTCTTACACAGCTAGAGCAAACGTGCATAAACATAAAAATAAAGGTCTTGTTTCCCAAGTATTTCCACTGAAAGCAATGAAGTATCTCCAAGGAAAAGAGAGATTCTGAAATTAGCATTGGAAAATAATAAGCAGAAATAAAGGCATGAAAGTGAAGGTCATGAAGCTTTGGGACAAGTGTCCAGACAACTCACTCTTGCAGGGTCTCCACCCCCTTTTCTTTGTACTGCAGCTCCTGCTTCATCTGGGTCAGCTCTCGTTTTAATCTGGAAAGCTAAAGACAAATCATATTTTTTTTTCCAAAAACCAGCTGTGAAGAATGATTTCTACAGTTGTTATTAGCACTGCCATCTGACTTTCTACTCAGCTTGCAGTTCAGGGAATCATCTAGTCTCACTATGAACTTCCATTCACATGCATAAACAGCCTTTCTAGAACAGCTGCTGTGCTTAGATACAAAAATCCCAGATGACTGACAGGCTCTTACGCAAGTGGGGAACCAGCATCTATTTGCATTTTCAAGGTTTACACATTACAATATGCAAATTTGCTAAGACATTCTTCAACTTTCCTTCTACCTACTCCTCTCAGACCCCATACATGAAACTGTGTCTAGAAGCATGCTCTCTGACTACCTGAAACTCAATGGCTCCTGGAGTGCTTCTTGAAACAGGTCCTGGGACTTGCTCCAGGCCCACGTCAAACTCAGGGGCTAGGCCTGGAAGCTCGTACTTGGAACAAGCTACCAGGTATTTTTCTTAGCTGTGCTAAAATTTGAGGACCACTGCACTAAAAGATACACCCTGATTCAGGGAATGACACATCAAGAGAGGAGCAGACTTCATTGCCAAGATGTTTCTTGTGCTTTTTCCCAAATGCAACAAAACTGTTCCCCTTCCCAGACAACCAAGAAAAGGGTCTGAAGAGATGAAACATGGTAATTCAGGTGTCACCAGGGAAAGAGTGTCAGAACCCGACCGGTCTAACACTGCTACAGGAGCAATCCCTCCAGGAGGAGTCAACCAGAGGACACCAGCAGCACCCTAGGCTGCAAGGGCCCAGGCTTCCATCCACCTGGTTGTAAAAACATGGGTTTTACTCACCCTATCCCGACGACTTGCTATTTCTGCTTTAATTTGGTGTGGGTCATACTTTGTATTTGTTGAATATCCAGAGAATGCTAAATAGAAAGAAAATATTTTATTTTATAATGGGTCCTTCAAAATACATACACATAAGGAACTTCTGCTTCACGGCATTAAATAATTCTAAATCTCAGCTTTACGAGTGGGCACTGGCTCCTAAAGAACTGACATTTAACATCCTCAAATCTTCCTGATGTTTGATATTTGTATCAGGACTTTCTATAGGATCTCATATAATAAAATATATGGCTATAGGTCAGTCAAAAGTCTGTTTAGTTCTACCATAAAACGACTAGAGTTAAATACCATATAGACATGGGAGAAGAGGGAAAGAGGTATGATTATGATGTAGGAAACTATACTTAATATGTGAATAGTACATGCAATATGAACCTATTTTTACTTTCTTTTAAAACACATACACAGAAATCACTAGAAAGATAGAACGAAAAAGTTAACTGCAGTGATTCTCAGTAGCTGCATTAAAGATTATTTTATTTTTATTTTCTTCACACCTATATTCTCCAGATAAACAATTTTTCACGCAAGAAAGGATAAAACATTAGAAATTTGTAAAATAAAAAAGACAGATTTCTGGTAATAAGTCAGCATCTGGCTTGAGAAAAAGATGGGCCCCCAAGTTGTCTGTCCCACAGAAACCAAAGTGAAACACTCACGCTTTTACTCTAATAACTTGCTTTGATGAATGTTTAGCTAAAAGACATCATATAGCTCAATGCTTTCCTAAACAATGCAGTGTACATGATTTAAAGTCTTTTTACAGACACGGCATCATTATCATGAGTAACCAATACCTAGGGATGAATAAGAGCCACAGAGCTGTTTACAAGTTAGGCACAGTCAGCAAATTTCTGTGCACAGAGAGATGCAAGCTTTTTCCCGTGTTACGGCAGCTGGAGCAGCGAGTGGCTATTCCTAATTTCTAACACCTCATCCACTACCCTGTGGTGCTTTTTCCTGATGCTTCTGCCTCCTCTCTTCAGGTTTCTGAAGCCATGGGCTCTGTATCACTACTGCGTGGCTTCCCTTCTTTTGCTTAGCTGGTGGAATGATGGTCTGTCTTAATCTGTGAACCACCCCACTCTGGTGCCATCTGCCTCCCAGTTAACATTAACATCACCTGCTCAGAAGACACATCTGCAGGGACAGAGTCCTTTCTTTAACTCCTTTGATGTGAGAACCAAAGGCTGGCTGTCATTCAAATAACTTAAGTGCCAACAACAAGAAAACAATTCAAAATCATTTGTGGACTATATACTGCAAAGGATGGCTCAACACCAAGTAGCTTCAACAGCACAATTACTTCAAACCTCAATTAGAACCACATCCAAAGTTCATTTGAGCAGTTGGATCTCCTATCTTAATAATAGTTCCATGGAAAATCCCTAAGTCCCATTCAGTCAGAATTTCAAACAACTGAATCTACTGGAAATAAACAACTGGAGAAGCTAAATGTTTGTCAACTTGATCTCCAATTTTCTTAGACTCATGATCTCTCAAAGACATGGAGTAAAACATTTTACAAACAATTCTTTTGTAGACAACACTGCCTATTTCCAAATCCTACATTTTTCATCTTGCCTGACTCTTTGGTTTCATTTAAGATCAGTAATGAAAGTAACATCTCCAACAATGCCCTCAAAAGACAGAAATAATTTATAGGAAAATCTCTACATTAAACTCCTGGGACTTTAAGTTTCCCAGATCTGAGCTAAAAGGCCTTTCACTTGGGATAGAGATAATATGCAAATGAGGCTATGAGGCTAGGGCTTGCTGAATCCTGGCTTACAACACTACAACACGTGTCAACTTGTCAACTTGCAGTGGGAGGAACACAACGCCAAGAGTTATCACCTGGGATCTTTCCCATTAAGGGTAGAAAGTAACCCTACCACCAAAGTTCAACAAAGTTCACTGCAATGTTAAACATCAGTACCAGCCGGGTGCGGTGGCTCAGCACTTTGGGAGGCTGAGACAGGCAGATCACAAGGTCAAAAGATGAAGAGACTTGAAATACACAGGAGAGGTGTCTTGGATACTGTTGGACATCTAAACAGCAACCTTCCCCCATTTCTCCTTCCTAAGTACCAGAACCCTGGAGGTGTTGGGTACCCACCTCTCCCCAAGAGACTCAGCCCAGCCTGTACCCACTCCTAGAGGGGGAAAATGACAAGCCAATAACACCACTGAGCCACTGAATCCACCTATGGGGAATCCCACCCCACCTCCAGAGGACTCCACTATGTGACAATGAATTTCCTTATTGTCCAGGCCCGTGAGAGTTAGTCTTGTTTGTAGCTGAAACCATCATAAATGACAGAATACCTTTTAATTACATGGATCTCATTCATGTTTACTTTTGCTATGATCTCTATAAAATTATAAAATTCCAGGACTAGGATAAGGGAAAAGTCTACTCAAGTACTTAACATGGTGAATACATTTTATCTTCAAATGCTAAGCATGGTTGTGAACACTGGTATAACTTTTAACAATATAATTCAATTTATAAATAAAATTCTCAGTTCCTCAGATCTCACAATAAGTCTATGAGAACCATTTACAGAGTCTAAGGAACAGCTCAGGACTCCAGACCCCATAACAGCATGCCCTACACAATTTTTTTTTTCTTTTGGAGACAGGCCAGAGCACAGTGGCATGATCTCAGCTCATTGCAACCTCCACCTCCTGGGTTCAAACAATTCTCCTGCCTCAGCCTCCCGAACAGCTACTGCCACCACCCAGCTAATTTTTTGTATTTTAGTAGAGATGGGGTTTTGTCATGTTAGCCAGTGTGGTATCGAACTCCAGACCTCAAGTTATCCACCCGCCTCGGCCTCCCAACATGCTGGGATTACAGGCATAAGACACCGCAATTGGCCTTCCACAACATTTATAAAAAGGAATATCTTCCTCTATTAAAACGTGTCTCCAATCTCCAAGTTTATGATAAAGACCAGAGTTTCACCTCTGAAGCTTTCTCCTCTCTTGAAGAGTTGAGTGGATGGAGCTATTAAATAGCATATGGAGTCTGCTCAGGCATATAAAATTGCCTCAGATAATATAATAACAAGGTTATAGCCTAGCTGGACCACAGCAATGTAAATTATTATACCTTGCTATTATAGGATGCCTTTCACATTTATTTAATCTATTCTCATAAAATCTTTGTGAAGGTGAAATGATACTTACGTTTCCTTGCCCATTTTGTAGATTAAAAGACTCGGTTTGTAGTGACTTGATCTATAATAGATTATGCCATCATTCATAATAGGCTTTGTGTCTAGAATTTGGGCTCCTGTGGGTCAGATGCCAAAGATCCTTTAATTGGGCTAGCTTTCCCAGAAGACATGGTCCTCCAGCTCCACAATGCCCACCACCCAATAGGTGAACTTGACCTGCGTATTTAGCACTCAAAATGCTAAATACTGTTGGACATCTAAACAGCAACCTTCCCCCATTTCTCCAGTACTTAACTCTCAAACCCCAGCACTTAACTCTCGATTTCAGTTTTACAGATTACTGAAAGGGTAAATGCATGTGTCCATGTGTCTATCTGTCTGTGTCTCTCTTATGTACAGGAATCCTCTGAGCTATGTGGAACCTAAGGTCACCCCAGGGAGAAGACATTCTTGAAAAGACCCTTCTTCAAAGAGATTCTCTAGGCCAGGTTGCTCCTTAGGACCAGGTGTAGGCCTCCAGGGATCAGCATTGTCAGGAGTTGCTCAAGGGGGCCAAGAATGACTCTGGGTGAAAGGCTGACAAGCTCTGCTAGGTTCCAGGTTGACAGTACTATTTACCAGAAAGGCAGATGGAGAAATGCGCAAGGCCATCAAAGTGGGCAGGATGGGTTTTTTTTTTTTTAAAGGCAATATAAGCAAAGGACCAAATACAATCAAGTAAGGCCACCTGGAGGTGATCTACAGAAGTAACCCAAGATACCACCAAATCCTAACCAAGAATTCTCTCTCCAGGACAGACTAGGGGATTATTTCTCAGGAAACACATGTGCTCTGCTGCAACCTTCAAAATCAAGCTTGCCAACTAATACATGGGAAAAATGCTCCATGATCCCTTTTCCTCCTGCCCGCTCCAACATGCTTGTGTGGAGGAAAACAAAAGTTGAATGGGAATGGACTGCCTACAGCCCTTTTCCTAACCAAGACAGCAAATGAGAAATCCTTCAACAGTGAGAACACCAATGAGGCTGGGTGTGGTGGCTCACATCTGTAATCCCAACACTTTGGGAGGTGCAGGCAGGCAGATTCCTTGAGTCCAGGAGTCTGAGACCAGCCTGGGCAACATGGCAAAACCCCATCACTACAAAAAGTACAAAAATTAGCCAGGTATGGTGGCGCGAGTCTGGACTTTCAGCTACTAGAGAGGCTGAGGTAGAAGAATCACCTGAGCCCAGGAGGTTGAAGCTGCAGTGAGCGGAGATCACACTACCACACTCCAGCCTGGGCAACAAAGCGAGACCCTGTCTCAAAAAAAAAAAAAAAAAAAAAAAAAAAAAAAAAAAAAAAAGAGAGAGAACCAATGGAAGAAGATAGTCATTGTGAGACAGGCTTGACGCCTCAGAAAGAATGCCAGCAGGACTGATGGCTGATAAGGTCAAGCTTCACCACCACCTAATCCAAGAATTCAGGGTGGGTCAGCACTTTCTCACCAGAGATAAGGCTGACTCTTTGCCAGCCACCCAGAAAGACTTTTCGATGTAGACTCTGAGTAGCTCCTAGGAACTAGGATAGTAAACAAAGTCAAATTCCTGCTGCTACAAGGGCCATTCACACTCCATCTAGCCCAGTGGATTTCAACCCTGGGGATCACCTGGGAAGCTTTAAAAAAAAAAAAAAAATGCCTGGTCCCACCCAAGGCCAGTTCTATCAAAATCTCTTGGGGTGAGGTCCAAGCAGCAAGTTTTTAAAGATTCTAGCTTGTAGCCAGGGCTGAGAACTATACATGTAGACCGGGGATTGGCAAACTTTTTCTCTAATGGTCTAGAGGGTAAATATTTTTGGCTTTGTGGGCCATACAATCTGTCTCACATACTTAATTCTGCCATTGTAGCTGCTATAGACAATAGGTAAGTAAATGTACATGGCTGTGTTCCAATAAAACTTTATTTACAAACACCCACAGTGGACAGGATTCAGCCCACAGGCTTGAGATAGTTTGCAGACCTGAGGTTTAGACTATCATTCTACCCCATGCAAGAATTTCTTCCAAAAGACCCTGCAAATGGTCATATATGCTTCATCTGAATGTGCCTGGGGGATAAAGTTTCTCAGAAAGAATAAAGGAATAACTCCAGGAAAAAATGTATCTGACATACTGAACATATTCAGTGTTAAAAAGCAGGTAAATAGAAGAACACGTTGCAATAAAGAAAGTGGAAGAAAACTCTACAAAATGGAGCTGTAGAAAAAGTAGCAGGTGTGTCTCAGAGAAAATGAGTTCATTGTTGAGCAGTGTCACCTCAGTGTTCTAGAAAGCACAACTGAGGCCTGGGCACCACCAGGCAGCTAGCTCAGAAGCTCATAGAAATCAAGCAGAGTTGGGTTCCTACCCTCATGGACACATGTGTCCAAAGCACCCAGCCAAGTATCTGAATTTGCTTGCAGGGACAAAAAAGGTCAAGACCTGGATGTTCTTAGCTACCAGATGGCTCAATATTGACACAAAATCTTTCCTTTCCAACGAACAAAGTTTTCTTCTGATGATTTCCACAGCTTGAGAGAAATGTGTGAAGGGTATAGGTGAGATGCACTTCCCCTTCCCACCTCCTGCTCCCACATTAGAAATGGCTGTTCTAGTTAATTCCTCTGTTCACACATTATTGCCTCATCTTTCCCAATAAGCAATCATTAGGGATAAAATATGTTCCTGCCAGGCGTGGTGGCTCACACCTATAATCCCAGACCTTTGGGAGGCCAAGGTGGGAAGATCACAAGGTCAAGAGATCGAGACTATCCTGGCCAATGTGATGAAACCCTGTCTCTACTAAAAATACAAAACTTAGCTGGGCATGGTGGTGCACACCTGTAGTCCCAGCTACTTGGGAGGCTGAGGCAGGAGAATCGCTTGAACCCAGGAAGCGGAGGTTGCAGTAAGCAGAGATCACACCACTGTACTCCAGCCTGGTGATAGAGTGAGACTATGTTTCAAAAAAAAAAAAAAAAAAAAAAAAAAATTTAAAAAAAAAAAAAAAAAAAAAAAAAACATGTTCCCATCATTTAGTATATACCAACAGCAGGTGCTAACAGCTGTTGAAAAATAAATGAACAGTTTAATGATCCTACATGGGCCATAGAAAAGCCAAGATCTAGAAAGTGCTGTGCCTTCCACTTGCCCCTTTTATTGCTGCAAAATTGCCAGAAAACTTGCAAATTTATGACTAGTCTTTATTTTCAGATAACCACAAAGTTGGATGGGGGAACCAAAAACACCATCAGCTGTTCTCAGTGGCCTCTTCCATGTCTAGGAAACTATACAGAGCACCCAAGGCCACCAGCGCAAACAGATTTGGGCTCAAATCCAACTTCTACCATCTGCTGGGTATGTAATCTTGAAGAAATAATTTAGCCTACCTGATACTCAGTTGCTCACGTGAACAACAAAGAAAACAGCACGTACATGACAACGCTGATCAAAGCAATGCTTAGGCAACACTTACAACAATGCATAGAAAACACCAGCCTGGGTAACAAGAGCGAAACTCCGTCTCAAAAAAAAAACACCAGCTCATTGGATATCGGTCCCTTTCACTTCAAGTCATTACCCATGAAGGAAGTAGTAGGAATTAAGTCCAGATGTTATTCTGTTCACAGTATCAGAAAAAGGAGACACCTCCTGTGTTAAATGACTAGCACTAAAAGAGATCTGGACAGTGAGACCCGTGTGGCTACAGAGCCAATGTGTGCTATGGAAGCTGACACCAGCAGCTCCTAACATGGGCCCAGGCCCTCTGGCATGGGTGTACAAGCCATCTGTTAGATCATGGTCATGCCAACAGGATCACCGCATTGGACTTTATTCTGTGGCCAGAAAGAATTCATCTGAGTCCATTCTAGTGGGGTTTTCCCTATTGTAACTGGTAGTTCGGGACAAATGGCAGATTGAGAGAGCTTGGTAAAAGCCCTAGGAACAGCAGCAAGTCGATAAACAACTTGGATCAACTCCTAGATTCCATTCATAGTTGGCGTTTTCCCTGATGAGCTGATAGGCCCCAGGAAGACCCACTGGAATCTCTAGCCCTTTCATGAAAACAGGCAGGCCCACTTTTGGCCTCGAAGGCAACCTACACAAGTGGAGGAAGAGATGGTATCCACACAGAGACTTCCGGCAGGTCAGGAGATGGAATCTAGTGAGCACATTAGAACCTCAAGTCAATAACAGAATCATCAGCTTCCTCTACTGAAGAAAGATACTACTTCAAAAAGAGCCTCTTGAGTATATCTTTTTAATGGGCATTAATAAAATCCCATAAGGCACAAGAAGGAATGTAATTCAGTAGAATTCCCTATTTGCCCAAACATCAAAGAAGTGAAAAGCCCATGGAATCCGGATCCCATAGGATCCTGTAGGGTCCTCAACTCCACAGGATGCCGAAGTACTGAATAGCCTTAACCTACAGCTTGGCACTGCACTGGGATTCCCCCTCACTGCCCCTCAGAGTGGATGTGGAATCAGACAGGATGTTCGAATGCCTACATCATTAAGGGCATCCAGTCCAGAGTCCCCACACTCACTGCAGCTGAGGTCCTGGCTGCACTGGTAGTAGCCAGTGCATAATACACACTTTCTCTAAACTCAATTTTTCTTTCTTTCTTTTTTAATAGAGACAGGGTCCTGCTAGGTTTCCCAGGGTAGTCTGGAATTCCTGGGCTCAAGTAATCTTCCTGCCTCGGCCTCCCAAAGTGCTGGGATTACAGGCATAAGCCACTGTACCCGGCCTCAATTTTTCTGTTCAATCATTGGCAAGAAACATCCTGCCAAGTTTTTCTGATCTGTACTCCTTCCATTCCATTCTGTTAAAGACTGATTTGAGAGCCTCTTTGGAGACCTAACCAAACCCAAGCATCTAAGAGATAAGGTACCCAAAGACTGCTGGAAAGAAACACACTATTAGGTTAGATTATAAGAATGGCTAATATTCAGCCCTTTTTTAGATATAAAAATGGCAATTTTATACCATTCAACCTAACTCCTACCAAGCAGCTTTCTGAAATGTTTAGAATTGCTAACTATATGGTCTCAGAACCAGTTATAAGCAAATACTTCAGCTAGGGTGACATCAAGGCACCAAGCCCATGGGGTTCTGATCATTAAAAAGACCAGCCGGGCACAGTGGCTCACACTTGTAATTCCAGCACTTTGGGAGGCCGAGGTGGGCAGATCACCTGAGGTCAGGAGTTGGAGACCAGCCTGGACAAAATGGCAAAACCCCGTCTCTACTAAAAATATAAAAATTTTCTGGGCATGGTGGCAGACACCTGTAGTCCCAGCTACTCAAGAAGTTTAAGCAGGAGAATTGCTTGAACCTAGGAGGTAGAGGTTGCAGTGAGACAGTGAGCCAAGATCGTGCCACTGCACTCCAGCCACGGTAACAGAGCAAGACTCCATTTCAAAACAAAAAACAAACGAACAGACAAAAAAGACCAATATTTTGAGCCATAAAAGTCATCTCAATAGATTTCAAAAGACTGAAATGTTACACAGTCTCTGACCACAATGGAACTAAGTTAGAAATGAACAATAACATATCTTTAGAAGGTCCTACTAACTTACTTCTAAACAACCTATGGGTCAAAAACCACCAAAAAAAGGAGAAATTATTTTGAACTGAATGAAAATGAAAATATAGCATATCAAAATTTGTGAGATGCAGTTAAAGTAGTTCTTAGAGGTGAATCCTTACCTTTAATGGCTACGTGAGGAAGAAAGATGTAAAATCAGTGATCTAAATTTCTACTTTAGGAAGCTAGAAAAGGAAGAACAAATTAAAGCCAAACTAAGTAGAGGGAAAGAAATAATAAAGAAGAAAAACCAGCAAGATAGAAACAGACAAGAAACGGGAGAACAGGGCAAAAGCCAGTGTATTGTAAAGATAGATAAAAATCAATAAAAGTTTGGCTATACTGATTAAGAAGACACAAATTATTAATATCAGCAATTAAAGAGCGGACATCACCTCAAAGCCTACAGACATTAAAAGGCTAAAAGGGGAATTGTACAAACAACTTCATAGACTTGACAGCTTAGATCACTGGGCAGCAAACTCCCTGTAGACCAAAGCTAGGTTGCTACCTGTTTTGATACTTCTAGTGGAACATAGCCAGGCCCATCTGTCTGCATGTTGTCTCTGAGTGCTTTTGCACTATAACCACAGGGTAGAATAGTTGCCACTGAGATTGTATGGTCCACAAAGTCTAAAATATTTACTATCTAACCCTTTATAGAAAAGTTAGCTGACTTTTAGATTAGATGAAATAGACAATTCTTTGAAACACACAAATGCCAAAACTGATTCAAAAAGAAATAACAAATCTGGATACCTCTCTATTAAAAGTATTGGATTTGTAGTTAAAAACATTCCACAAATGACTCCAGAGGTGGCTCTTTTGGTGAATTCTATGAAATAGTTAAGAAAGCACTAATACCAATCCTACACAAACTCTTTCAGAAAACAGAAGAGAAAGGAACATTTCCCAATTCATTCTATGAGGCCAGTATTACGCTCATACCAAAGTCAGAAAAAGACATTCCAAGAAAAGATAACCGCGGAGATAAGAAACAGGCCTCTAAAATTCTGCACAGAGCTGACCTATCACATTCTGATGGAAAGTAAAAAAAAAAAAAAAACCAAAGGGAAAAAAAAAAAAAAAAAAAACCAGGTATGTGCCAATATCTGCAGAGATGGAGATAAGATGGCTTGGAAGCAACACATCATTAAACCTGAGTTCCTGGTTTCCCTCAGAATACATGGTAATAGAAACATCTTCAAATCCTATTGCAGAGGGAATACCCCACCCCTGGCCACAGCTTCTAAGGCTTCTGCTCCCTCAACAGTTACTGCAATAAAACACAGCACAAGACATGTGGCCCCTTGGCCTTACCTCCATTCTGACTTGGAACACAGAATAAAACTATGGCTATGTCTTTAACATCTGCCATGGCAACACGGCACTAATAGCACAGGAAAGGCCCCAAGTCTCAAACACACAGGTTTTTATAAAATTCAACCCAGTGGTAACAACTTTCACCCATTGTTTCCAAGCTCACGAGTGCCCAGGACAGTCACAGTCATGCAAATCTGTTGGGGGCCGTTGAGGGTGTCAGTTCTTCTGGGAAGGAACTGGCTCATGTGGTGACTGACTGTGTGACAGCAGGATGCTTTGGGTTCTGAGAGTGGACCTGGTTTCTTCAACACTGAGCAGCTGCTGAGTACTAATGAAATGGAAGCCCCGACCTCCCTTGGCAGCCTCCAAAACTAGAGAGAGATCCCTTTAGAGAACAGCTCACAGTACACGGTCATCTTACCTGAGGGGCAGGAGAGTCACCCAATTCTCTAGGTTCCACCATGTTCCTCCTCCTTCCATGTACTGCCTAATAAAGCCTAAAGCCCAAGAGAGGATTCCACAAAGAGACAGGAGGCTTGACATGGCTGAAGTCTCCTGAGTCATACCACCCAGGATGAATGAAACCACTGTGTGGATTTCCCAAGAGATCATCCCAGACAAGCAGTGTTAACTGCAGAGGTCTCTGAGGGAAGCCCACTTCAAAACTGACATGCATGAGACAGGAGGCTGGTATACATTGCTACCTGAAATTTTGTTTGTTTATTTTTTACCTTCCCCACCAGAATGTGAGCTCAAGGGCAGAGACCTTTCCTTCCTTAGTCATCACCAACCATAACCCAGTGCCTGGGCACAAAGTAAGCCCTTGATAAATCCTTGCTACAGGAGTGGCTACTGGGTGCCCATCTGATTTCAGTGCTGAATACTGATGACCTAACAGTATGCGATTATAACCTTTATGAAGCTATCTTGCCCAAGGAAGGTTCAGTGTTTCCGGGTAACCTAGCAGAGAGATAGCTTTTAAAGTCACAATGGCTTTTAGCAGGAGACAAGTCAACTCACAGCTGGCATAGGAGCGGCTGTCATCCTCACACATTTTGTGCAGCTGCTGGTACTCCTCCTGGGCCAGCTCAAACCGTTGCTGCTTGATCTGGTAGATTTCTTTCTTGGCATTGAGAGCCTCCTGGGCTACAATTAAATATTCCTTCAACATGCGCTCTTGCTCTCGCCTCCACTGTTCTCTTGGATCTTCAATCTGGGTAAGCTCTGAAATTTAAAAAGGCAAAAACATAACTGGCTTAAAAGTAAAATCCTTAGGTTGACCAACAGTCATGCAGTGATACAGCTCATCAATGTGAAAATTAATTAATTACCAGGATGCATATTATAGAAGATTTTATATCACGAACCTTTCCAAAGAGTGGAACATTTTCTATTTATAGATCCACAGTGACGTTGAGAAGGAAACTCTACAGATATGAAACAGTCCATTGCAGGAGGGAAGACAATATGAGATAACGTTTTCACCAACAAATAACTATTTTACTTTAAATAAGTATGGGAGGAGATGAACCCACGTGAGCTCAGAACTGTCACACTAATTGCTATTTATGACCTTTTCCTCATTGACTCCTTCTGCGTGAGATGATGGAAACTCTACTGTGCCCCTGGCCTGGCTGGCCCCCTTCTCCTTTCATTTCTCAGACCAGACCATGCAGTCTCTTCCCATTTCTCACTGACTTCCTTACCTCCTCCCACCATAGCTTCCCTCACGTCTACTCGTGCTTCTTCCCTATCCAGCTCTCCAAGGGCCTGTGCCTACCTCCAGCTCCAGCCCCTCTTCCCAGTTCCAACCTTTCCTTCCTGCCTGCCTTCTGGATGCACCTCGACAGAGATGGACCCAAAGTCATTCCCAGCCATTCATCCAAAGCAGCCCTGATTCTCCACACCACCTTTCCCCATTAAGAGCAAAACAAAACCAAACACCACACAGCACATGCCTGCTTCTCCTGTCTTCCACTCATGGGGAGCTGCATCATCTGGATCTAACCGCGGGAACAGCCTGGGAGTACAACCTGAGACTCATCCTCAAAGAATCCCACTCCTCTTCCTCCTGAAACATTCAGTGGGTTATGAAGAACTGGAGGTTCTTGCCCCTGGATATGTTAATGACTGGCAACACGCCCTTGTCTCTGTCTGTCCTTACTTCAGACAGACTCTCAGGGCCTTCTGGTCTCATCCCACCAAAATCCATCCTCAGTGCACTCTCCAAAGTGACCTTCCTAACTAGGCTGCAATGCTTTCATGCAAAAACCTCTTTGAAAGCACAAACTCCAATCTCCTTAGCCTGATCTAGGAGTCCCGAAACTCGCTCATCCACTTCATCTCTACTTTCCGTCCTTTTCCCCAAAAACATCCTCTACACAGACTGAAGTTCTGCAAAGTCCCCAAAGATGCCTGGCTGGCTCCCCAGTGCCTTTGCCATGCTGATTCAGTCCTCTTCTGTCACAGGAAGGCCTGCTGTCTTCCCAGACACGTTGCAAAGGCACCTCTTCTCTGAAGCCTTCTCTGATCCTCTAGGCACACGTGTCTCTCCCCTGCTTATGCGGGCTGCCCTTCTTCCCCCTCACACTGGGCACTGAGTGTTCTTATATCTTTTCCGTTTCCCACCTAAACTACAGCCTCTAGATGGCAGGGACACAGCCTTGGTCACCTTTATATTCTCAGGGCCTTTCACTCGGTGCGTAAAACAGAGTGGTTTGCATAAACCATATACAAAAGAATACAATTCCATAAAAAAGAATAAAGTTCTGATACTCGCTATGACATGGGAAAACCTCAACAACAGCTAAGTGAAAGACGCCAGACACAAAAGGCCACATAGCAGCTGATTCCATGTCTGTGGAGTTGCCTGTTCTGGGTATTTCATAGAGACAGAAAGCAGACTGGGGGTCACTAAGGGCTGGGGGAAGGGGAATAGGGAATGACTGCTTAATGGAGATGAAGTTTCCCTTTGGGGTGAGGAAAATGTTCCGGAATAAGATAGAGGTAATGGCTGTGCAACACTGTAAATGCACCAAATGCTACCAAACTGCTCACTTTAACAATGGTTCCTTTTAGATTCTGTGAATTCTACCTCAAAATGGTTAAAACGGTAAATTTTACATTATGTCTATTTACACACACACACACACACACACACACACACACACACACACACGAAGGTGTGCTTGCTAGAATTTTTCCATGTAAGTTCTCCTTTGGAAATACCCTATCTGCTTTCCTGTCAATATCCTTTGCTTACCCCTTCACACACCATCCCAGGGCCCCTCCTAGAAAGCCTCTCCAGGGCTTAAAAGCTCACAGGAGAAAATTTACAAACCAAAACAAATCCAAAATCAGAGTCCTGCTCTTGTACCAGAGATGAGATTCGGTAGGCCTGCGGTATCCATACCACCTAGCCCCAGGAAGGACAAAGCCTGTTAACGAAGTCATGGGCATCTGCCCAGGTCTACAGCATGGTGGCCCTGTGAAGAGAGCAGCTCTCACGTGTCAGGAGCTGCCCCTTAAGACTACCAGCTGGGAAGCATAGCTCAAACGCCACATTTACCAAAACACACACAGCCGTGAAGTGCCAGGCTGACAGAGGGCCACTGGGGCCTTTCAGCTTCTCTTCTGCCAGGCACTTGCCCTGTCCAGCAAGCAGCAGGGCCACCTAGAAGTCCTTCTGCCACCTGGGCCTGCCTGGGAGGGTAGCGGGGCCATAACGGTATGTATCCCCTGTCTCCAATCACCACTGCCCAGTCTCTGCATAAGAGCTGCAATTGTGCCCAAAAATGGGTGCCAGGCACCAAAACCCCACTGCCCCAAGATCTGAGATGGGGGACTCAGATATTGGGCACCAGCAACTGACAATGCAGGAATCAGCCCTGAAGACACCAACCTGGGTCGATTGCATAGTGGGGACATGAGAAGCCATGGGACTGGCCTAGAAAACAGCTTCAAAATCACTCAGGTGGGGGCACCATGCACCTTCAGACCCCACAGCTGTCCTGCACTTCACTAACCTAAGGACAGAAAGTAAGTCAAGGGGAAGCCACGCTTCATATCCTGGTAGCAAAATGACAATGACAGAGCCACTGAAGGAAGCCAGAATGAAGAGAGAGGGTGAAAAATGGATTCCCAGCTGGGACCCCATCGAAGAAAGCTGACAAAGAGACAGCTAAGATGGAGGGGCAGAGAACAGATCTAGAACAGGTTCCTACACCCCAGCACCACTGACATTTAAGGTCGCCTCATTCTCTGTTGGGCCTCGGGGGACTGTCCTGTGCGTTGTAGGGTGTTTAGCAGCATCCTTGGTCTCTACCCATTGAATACCAGCAACACCTCTCCCAGGCACAGCCATTGAAAATGCCTCCAGACAATGCTAAGTGTCTGGGGTGGGGGAGGCAAAATCACCCAGGATGAGAACCACTGCTCTACATAGTTCTACAAAGGAGGCTGGCATGGTCAAAGACCCGCCGTTTTTGCTATGGTCTCTATACCATTTCCTCCCTTCACACACACACACACACACACACACACCCCCCAAAAAGGTTTGGTGCATGAAAGCTAAAGTTAAATGTATAAGACAAGATGAAGTGAAGGTAAACACTTGGGCACTTATTATTCCAGTAACTTGTCAGATCCACTCTGCAATAAATAACTTTTTCATTATGAGAGGTATTTCTATATCCAGGTTGCCTGGGAAATTTATTCCTTGTATTAGTTATTAAAACCCTCCATTAAACATATTATATGCAGTCCCCAGCAAGACACAAGCAAGGTATAGCTACAGAACTGCTTCACTTTGTGAAGAACTGAGCTAATGAAAACTTTGGATTATATTTATAAAACCCAATTTAATGCTACATTGGATGGTAACGATTGTTTCACTCTACAGAAAGTTTTTGGCATCTCTGATAGAATGCCACAGATTTTGCACACTACTTACTATTTATGTGGTCCATGTAGTAAACTCCAATTTGTTTATCATACACAGTTTCCCATCCTAAAGGCAGTTCATCCCCAACACAATCGGCAAAGGTCAATGGCTTTGTTATCCTGCAAAATAAAATTATGCAAACAAATTTGAAAGTCAGGTCAGTTTTGTATAATTTTGCTTTATCTAATCTAATTGACTGCTTTTGCTCCAAATATTTGGTTGGAAAATTCACCAGCTTTGTATAAATAATCAATAACTGTATTAGTATACTGGCAATCAGTATCTCAAAGCACAACTTTAAATATGAGCAAAAAGAGATACTTGGTTACTAACAAAACAGGTAAAGCAAGCATCTTCTTTCAAGCAGCATGTTTAATGAGGTGACGACAATGGAATGTAGCTCTTCCAGAAAAATCAGAGAGCACCTATGCTCTGTTCTCATTCCCTGAGAAATGTTCCCCTCACAACTTTCAGTGTCCATACATTACACATGAACACTGGCTTCAATCTATATAAAATGCATTTGCAATATTTTCATCTACCAGTGGTCATGAGTTAATAAACATCAAGCATTGGCCAAACGCAAAGAGCCAAGCAAGGTAACAATACAATGAGACCCCCACTAAATACTTCCTGTATTTCTTATACAGTAGGAATCAGAAATTTCAGAGTCCTTTTTTGTTTTTCTAGAGAAAAACAACAAAAGCACTTTGTCTACAGGCATGTCTCCTTGAAGAAAATCTGATTAAGGAAATTTGGGCTTGACGAGAGATAAAGTGAAGGGTTTTCAGATGGATCTTTAAAAGTAGAGCTTCCCCCTCCCTGATCGCCCATGATCACGCTGATTGACAAGACAGTGTTAGGACCACAGCTGTCATATAAAATGAGACACACCTATAATTGTCTGAGTCTGGGCAGCTATCTCTTGGGCTGTCTCTATAAATGCACACTGACTGCTATGCATGGGAATCTGATCACCTACATTTCACTAAGTCAATCCTCCCACCTTTTCTGTCCCTGGACCTGAGAAACTGACACAACCACAGCCAAGCCCCATGAGACCAGTATGAATTTTGGACACGTGATTTCCTTCAACTGGTTTGACAACAAGCCTGTCTTTCCGCAGGAGCATTTAAAAACTGATAAACACCATCAGAACACTTGTTTTAATCTTCATTTTAAACACATGGTTTTAAGAAGTTAGAGTCAATATAAAAACAAGAAATATATAGAAGGTAAAATATGCCATATATATCCTCCCAAACATGATGCACTCAAAAACTCGCATCACAAGATGAGCTGACTGTATGTAGTCTGTCCCATCCCAGGAACTGATGTCTGCAGCACAATGCCTTCACCAGTCAGGAATGGTGTGCTGTACCGAGGGTCCTTGTCAGGCAGATAACAGAAGGCTGCTGTGCATGATTCGTGTCCTGAATGGGACCCAACCACAGCAAAAACAACCCTACTTTAACACAGAGTTCTGAGCAAATTGCTGCTATTCTAACGTAATGATATTTACAAAGAAGCCTCCAGAGAAAAATGCCCGTGCACAGGTACATTTTAAGCACATTTACATATATGATCTCATTTAATCAACAAATACTGGCCAGGTGCAGTGGCTCACATCTGTAATCCCAGTACTTTGGGAGTCCAAGATGGGAGGACTTCTTGAGCCTGGGAGTTCAAGACCAGCCTGGGCAACACAGTGAGCCCCATGTCTACCAAAATTTTTTTAAAAATTAGCTAGGCTCACACCTGTAGTCCCAGGTACTAGGGAGGCTGAGGTGGGAGGATTACTTGAACCCAGAAGTTCGAGGCTGCAGTGAGCCACGATTCACTGCACTCTAGCCTAGGTGACAAGACAAGGCCCTATTTCAAAAAAAAAAAAGACCAAGTAAACAAATACAGGTGAGAAACCCATCATTATGGCACTGTGGAGCCAAATTCTAGCATGATTTTCAATAACAGCATTTAGAACGTCTAGATGTATTTTCCTAATTATCATTCCAAAACATTTATGGGCCAGGGATTTCATGTTTTTCTCTTGTACAGCACATCCCATCTATCATAAATACTCTAAACTTTACCAATATCAAATGATATTTTTCTCCCAAGAAAGCTCTTGGCAGGTAACATTACTTCAGTCTTGAATAAATCACTTCAGAGGAGTTATTCAGTTCTAGAGTCTGTTTAATCACATCTTTTTTTCTTTTCTTTTCTTTCTTTTTTTTTTTAAAGGCTGGTCAAGTGAAGCAGTGGGAGAGGAGAAGAAACAAAAAAATCTGTAATTGGTTGTGATCAATTGGTTGTAAACACCACTGCACTCAGACAAGCCAACGGAGAGCCAAATAAATCTTGGTTCCTCTTTCATCGTCAAATGAGAAATATCTGGAGGTATGCAACACTGGTGTTCTTTTGGTGGTAACTTTTCAGCAAGGAGTGTTTTCTGGCTCTTGCTGGCTAAAAAGCATGGTTCCTGCATGTCAGGATGAGGCCAGGGCCACCCAGGAGAGATCTCGGCCTCATCTGGGGACAATCAGCAACCTCAGTGAGGTGGTCGGCTTCAACCCAGACAATCCCATGATCCCTTATCCTGCCAATGATCATCCTCCCGCTTGAGTGGAGCCACTGATATCCAAAGACTGTTCCCCAAGCACAGTGGCTCTCCATGCAGAAACGCACAGCACTGGGCTGGGCAGGGTGGCTCACACCTATAATCCCAGCACTTTGGGAGGCCGAGGCGGGCAGATCACCTGAGGTCAGGAGTTCAAGACTAGCCTGGCCAACATGGCAAAAGCCAGTTTCTACTAAAAATACAAAAATTAGCTGGGCGTGGTGGTGTGCACCTGCAGTACCAGTTACTTGAGAGGTCGAGACTTAAGAATCGCTTGAACCCAGGAGACAGAGGTTGCAGTGAGCTGAGGTTGTGCCACTGCACTCCCGCCTGGGCGACAGTGCGAGACTCCATCCCCCTAAAAAAGAAATAAATTCACAGCATTGAGTTTGCCAGGGCAAACCACTTGGGCTGGTGTGAAAAGTCCTCCCCAAGCCAAGCCTATACAAAGCTTCTGGCTCTTTCTGCTTCAACTCCCTACCCTGCCCCTCACACACACACATACACACAATCTCTTTTCCAGGCAAATGAGTTTGTTCACCCACCTTCCAAAACATCACACTCATTCCAGTTTAAGCAATCTGTTCTCAGTCTTTCCTGGGCCTGTGGAGAGGCTTTCTCCTCCCCTCTCGTACTCCAATCCAATCAGCCCTGCAAAGGCCAGCTTAACCCTACACAAATTATCACTGCCAAACCCCCACCGTCTCCACTGCCTGGGAGCCACATCCATTCTCAGTCACTGGGCACAAAACACC
>NW_016107741.1:1261894-1267951 GCF_001604975.1 Cebus imitator | reverse complement strand
TCCACATAAATAAAGGTTAGCTGTTTAGTCTCACTCAACCAGACTCCAACAGGGATCCTGGAGGGAAAAGAAGCTTTTGATACAAGAATGATCCCAAAGCACATTGGCTTTACTCCTAAGAGAGTCCTTCACGTTCTTGCTCAGAAGCCATGGCCATGCTGGCTCCACATACACACACCTGCAATTTCCGACACACCCCTGAACTGACCTTCAATGCCAGATTCACACTTCTCAGGATTTCCCGAGGAACCCAGAATCCAGACCTTTGAGTAGGAAAAAGTTCAGTTTGCAGAGCTCAGCATCTTTAGGTCTGTCCATGTCACATGGGCAATTTTTACATTTTGCTGCATGGTTTAAAAACTGTCATTGGTAGAGACACAGAAGTATCTGATCATAGAGCCAAGGTGAGCCACAGATGGGGGAACCAGCTTTGTCAGCCTCACAGCAGCCTGGCTTACATCTGGTTTAATGTATTTTGGTTGTACTATTTTATCAAAATAAAAGGATAGAAAAAACGAAAACGCTAGTGCTGGCACAGGGGCTGTATGAACTGTATACAGTTAAGAGAAAAGTAGAAATTGCTGGATGTGTGAAAAGGCTAAACCCTTAGATAACCACAGGACTAAGTTGAAATCAAAAAGAAATTTAATGCAGGCGAAAAAGAGTCAAAAATATGTCAAGGACTATGTGTAAAGTCGAAAGCAGAACTGCAGATGTTCAAATACTTTCGGTTCTTCAGGAAAGGAGCCCTGGGCTATCCCCTTCCCCCATGCACAAAAGCCTTTCAGCTTTCCCATGCTTATTCACATGTATAGGAAGGCAAGGGAATGGCAATATGCAGTTTATTCCCCTCACAATAAAACAGAAGAGAAAAATTAAAAGTGGAAAGGGGCGCACTATCACAAGCAGGAGCACAGAGAAATCAGCAGTCCGTTAATACGTAGAAGGAGACAGGAAAGTCTACAAACAAAACAGGAGAGCTCAAACCACCCAACTGCAGACATTTAGCTTCAAATGAAAAAGACCCTGACGCCTCAACATCTCCCAGATTCTCCTCTATTACAGCATCATCCAATGACTCAAACTCTCAAAGGCATCAGGAATTTATTTACGCCTAATTTTAATTCTCCAAGCTATTTTCACACCTACCAAGGATATAGGGCTTCTAATCTTGTGGTTAAAGTGTCACCAGGGGGAATATTTTCTATTTTTATAAATGTCATTTTGTTTTCCCCAGAGACAGGGTCTCACTCTGTCGCCCAGGCTGGAGTACAGTGGCACAATGATGGCTCACTGCAGCCTCAACTACCCGGGTTCAAGCAACCCTCCCACCTCAGTCCCCCTGAGTAGCTGGGACCACAAGCATGTGCCACCACACCCAGCTAATGTATTTTTTCTCAGTAGAGATGGAGTCTCACTGTGTTGCTCAGGGTGGTCTTACACTCCTCAGCTCAAGTGATCCTCCCACCTTGGCCTCCCAAACTGCTGGGATTACAGGCATGAACCACCATGCCCTGATTTTCATTATATTTGATTTTACTAGTTCAAATGCTAAGAACATAATTAAAAATAAAGGTAGAACTAAAAAAAAAAAAAAAAATCACTTTGTTCTAAGATCCCTGTTTCTCTGAGTATCGTCCTCCCTTACCCCCAATTCCAGTCAGTTTCAACTGTGATGGGGTTCCCAACATTGACAGTAGTCCCAAAGTAGAGCATTCTGGAATATTCAAGGTCAGTAGATCAGCTGGTTAGGGCAGTTTCTCATTTCTGACCTTGGAATCCTTTTTAATACATGGAAATAATATTAGATAATACAATTTGAGCAAATAGATTAGTAATTCAATTGTGTGTTCTTAAAAACATTACTAAGGGTTTTAATAACTTTAAAGATCAATTTTTTCTGAAAATCATAAAAAGCATCTTTATTAACTACCCAGTGGGGCATTACTGGTGTCCAGGTAGGACTAAGATGGGCAGGGGATATCAAAAGGAGAGAGGTGGCTAAGAAGGGGAGGAAGATGGGGTACAGGCTAGCAGTGTGCATACTGGTATTTCCTCTGAGGTTCTGTCTTCACCTACAGAGATTCCATCTCAGGTTCTGAAGTTCTCATCTCCCCAAAAACCTGATGCTAGATTCTCCCCACCCACTCCTTCCCAGTCACCACAGACAGACTGGGGGAATTTTTATCTCCATTACAAAAAATTTAGGAAACACCTAAATAGGAGAGAAATGTTCATTCACACCACCACCCAAAAGCAACCACTATTCCTATATTAGTGTGTTTTTCTACATTTTTTAAATGAATTGTTTCTGTTTTTTTCTGACATACTCATGATCACACAGTATGTACAATTCTCTATCCTACCTTTTCCACTTAACTTTGTAACATGTTCACTTAATTCCTACCTTGAGTCTTTCCAAAACTTACTGGAGCTAGCCTACCCCTATAGCATAGGAATTCTGTCCCCCTTGTCATAAATTATTTGTAAACATCACACGGAATAGCTGAATAGCTCGAACTCCTTAAAAACAATTACCCCATCTCAATCGTCTTTCAGCTGGTCCAAGACAGGGCATGAAGCAGGTGTTCAATAATTCCTGCTGAATAAATAATTTCCATTTGTACAAATCCTTCTCTAAAGGGATTAATGGAATTTGCCTAAGCACTCTCCTACTATTGACATCTACCTTATTTCCAAAGCTTCACTAATATAATACACATGAGAGCCACTCATGCTTGGAAAACAGTCCAGCTATTTCTCAAAACACTTAAACACAGAGTTATAACCATATGATGCGACAATTCTACTTGTAAGTATATACATAAGATAAATGAAAACATATGTCCACACGAAACCTTGTACATGAATGTTCATAGCCACACTGTTCACAATAGCCAAAAGGTAGAAAAAACCAACAGTCATCAACTGATGAATGAATAAATAAAACATGGTCTATCCCTATGATGGGACAGTATTTACACATAAAAAGGAATGCAGGAATATATGCAAGGGTTGGGGCACTGACCCCCACAAACTTTCAAAATCCACGTACAAATTTTTACTCTCCAAAAACTTAACCACTAACAGCCTACTACTTACCAGAGTCTTACTGATTACATAAACAATTTATTAACATATTTTGACATTATATACTATATTCTTACAATAAAGTAAGATAAATAAATTTTATTAAGAAAATCACAAGGAAGAGAAAATACATTTACTATTCATTAAGTGGAAGTGATCATCATAAAGGTCTTCATCTTTGTCTTCATACTGAGTGGGCCAGCATGGATGTGGAATGGTTGGTCTTGCCCATTCAGAGGTGACAGAGGCAGAAGAGTAAGTGGACCCATGCAGTTCAAACTCATGTTGTTCAAGGGTCAACGATACTGACACATGCCACAACACAGATGAACCCTGAAGTCACTGTGCTGGTGAGAGGCCAGACACAGGGGCCACATATTGTGAGGTTTCATGTTGAAACGTCCAGCATAGGCAAACCCATAGAAACAAAAAGTGGTTAGTGGTCACCAGGGGCTGGGGGAAAGAGGGAATGGAGAGTGACTGTTAATGGGTACAGGATTTCCTTTTAGTGGAAAGAATATGTTCTGGAATTAGATAGGGTGATTGTTGTACAACCTTGGGAATATACTAAAAACCACTGAATTGTATACTTTAAAATGGTGATTATGTCACACGTGAAATATATCTCAATTTTATAAAAATGATAAAAGGAATATCTGTGTCTATAAAGCTCATAAGCTGTACTTATAATTATTCTTTGAAAAAATTCCCAGAACCAAATTTAAAGGTCAAAGGATATGAAGCTTTTACCCTCATATCTTAAATTTGATGTAAAAAATTCAGACCATAATATCTACAGGGAATATAACCACTCAAGATCCAGAAGCCTTGGATTCACATTTTAGCTTCTTTTTCTCTCTTCTTTGTAGTACATTTTTTCCATAGCTCATATCATACTAGATACAATGTCATCCACTTATTGCATTTCAGTTGGGTATCACCTCTCGTCTTTTAGTTCTGTCAGTGTCCTTATTTACCAGGCACCCCAGGTCATCCATGTGGGTATGTGCCAGCTTTCTGCTCTTTACTGTAAGTAAGGGAGATGAGCTGATAGTAAATGCGTGACATATGTTGCGAAAGCACTCTCCCATCACCTCACAGCCCTCTGGGGATATGTTTAATGTATTCAGGCCCAGGCTCCAGATGAATCCACATGGCCTAAGCAGGCTGACCTTCAGGGAACAAGTTGCTAGGGAGACAGCAGAGGTTTGATAGCGTTTTTGGAAGGTGGGGGACTTCCTGGGCCAGCTGCCAACCCAACCCCACAACAGCATCAACCCCAAAGTCACTTGTTTTCTCTGCCCTGAGCCACCACCCAGAGAGCCACCAGATGCAGATTCTCCCCTTCATAAACCACATTTCTTGGTTCAGCAGAGCAAACAAATACAAGTTGCTGGTCATTCCAGGGCCAGAGAGAGGAGAGAAGGAAGACTGTGCAGCCCAGCTTCTTTTGTTCCCTTCCACCTACGCCTATTCTATACTGCTGGGCCCCTTGAGAGAGGGGCACCTGGACCATGTGGCTTTAAACAACACAAATAGATTCCCTTATAGTTCTCAACATTAGAAGTCTAAATGGGTTCATGGGCCTGCGTTCCTTCTGGAGGTTCTGGGGAGAATCTGCTCCTGCACCTTTTCTAGCTTCTACAAGCCTCCTGTAGTCCTTGACCAGTATCCCCTTCCTTCCTCCATCTTCAAAGACAGGATGGCCAGGTGAGTCTTTCTCAGGTTGCCATCTTTCTGGTTCTCTCTATTCTGTCTCCTTCTTCCACTTATATGGACCCTCATGATGACCACTGGGCCTGCCCAGATCATCCAGGATCATCTCCCCTGGGCAGAATCCTTAACTTCATCACAGCTGCAAAGTCCCTTTTGCCATGCAATGTCAACATATTCACAGGTTCCAGGGCTTAGGGACATGTACATCTTGGAAGCCATTATTCTGCTGACCACAAGACAGCAGCTGGGTAGACTGCAGGGCCAGAGACTGGTGGGCAGGGTAGTCGGTGGCAGACCCATGTCTTGAAGCCCACACCCTCCCTGGACCAAACTGTAGGAAAGTGAAGGTGGGTAGCAGAAGGTGGAGCAGCAAAAAGGGATGAATGCTGCTGGTCCCTCCCATATTCTCTCCATCAAAAGGAGGCCAGGGCAATGCTCTGGCGCTTATGCTACACCTTCCAGTCTCAGGGAACGAGAAGATCTTTATAGTTCCAATTCACGTTTGTTAAAATGCTATTCAGAGAGGATACTATTAATCTTGGTTTCAGTTCCAACCCAATCCTCAGGAAATCCTAATGACTTCCTCCACCTTTTCTAAGCTACCTGGCTCACAGTGAGTTTCAAAGCCTGCCGGAACTTGGATGCCAGCCCACTTACTGGCATCCAAGTGGTTACTTATGTGGTGAATTTGACCCTGTTTGCTGTGCTAGTTGCTTCTCCAAGCCTTTGGTGGCAAGCATTTACACTCAGAGCCAAGGCTCTCCCGTAGCAGTGAATGGATCCCGGAGCTCCCTGAAATTAGAAAGAAACACTGATGAGCAGTCCATGGCATTCATCAGATTCGAAGGGATGTCGATCACCGCCCCCCCCAAAAAAGTTTAGAAGTTCTTTTAGAGAGACTTCTCGTTTCTATATCAAAGTTTGAAATAGTAGTGAATGTACCACAAAGCTGTCACACTAATCCTGAAAAGCCATTTGGAATAATCATTTAAAGTCTGTGTTTTCGCCCAAGGTATTTATTTAGAATACGCATAGGAATTGAACTGGCTCTTGTCATCAAGTCCAATTCCAGAAGACTAGAATTTAGGGCAAAGAATAATTACACCTAGAACTCAATCTAAACATTGCATCAATGTGTTAACATAGCATGAGTGTCCCGACTGTTAGTGATAGAGCCTCAGAACTAATCATTCTTAAATAACATTTGTAATTTCCATGTGGAAATATTAAGTCCTCTTGAGAATCAAAAAA
>NW_016107741.1:1256216-1261824 GCF_001604975.1 Cebus imitator | reverse complement strand
ACAAATTCCCACACTAATATAAAAAGAAAACAGCTCTTCAAATGTATTTCAAGGAAAAAAGGATGTTTAGAGGCTTTATGAATGGCAGTAAATCCATAAGACAAGAGACCATGGATGCTAGCAGGTGTTTTTGTGGGGAGGTAGGGAATGACCACAGAGAATCAGATGCAGGTAAACCCCTGTGCCTGAGTAGTGTAAACCTGCATTGACAGAGGACCACCAGCCTTAGAGTCTTCAATCTGAAACATGAAGAGCACACCACCAAGATCTGTCTCACTGTTTCAGTGGTGACAAGGTGTAGCACTGTCCTTTAGTCCTCAACCATATCCATCTCACTGAAACTTTTCTACATTACCATGAGCCTCCCAGGACACAATTCCTCTCACTGGCACCTACATCTTCCTGAATGTCCACCTGCAAGGCCAGGTGCCAGCATGTTCTGCAGGGCATAGCTTTTCAAGGTGAAGCAATGGGCCAGCCAACCTGACGGAGCTGGGGGAGCCTGTTCACAGCCAACTCGCCTGAGTTTGAAGGTCACTGTTACTGATAATCCCAGCAGGGATATCACTCAGGTCATAAAACCCCAGTGAGAAACATGCCAGATGCATCTTTTAATTGTCACAATGAAATGGTACTATCCTATCAGTAGAGCCAATACTTAAAAGCTGCCTCCTATGAGTCAGCATTTGTTCTCCAAAGCAATGGAGCCACAACAGTGCTATATGTCCACCAAACCCCTGCTTCCTTTTCCCCTTGGGCCCACAGAGAGATCACACTTCACAGTCTCTCTCTGTTGCAGACCATGGACGGCCCAGACCATGTGACTGAGCCCTAGACAATAGAATGTGGGCAGAAACCATGTACACCCCTTCCAAGGCTTGTCCCAGAAGCTTCTGGCAGGATTCCCCATGCCTTCTCTCTTCCCTTGCCTGTGGGCCCAAAGCAAAGAATCGACTGGAGGATGGCAAAGCCTCAAAAAATGGGCAAGCCACACCAAAGAAGCAGCCTGGATCTCCCCCCCTCACCCACCCCGTGCCCCATACTAAATTGACATAAGTGAGAAACTTCTATTCTGCTAAGCAATGAGACTTTGGAGCTGTCAGTATAGTTAGCTGGCTAACACACTTGGAGATATAGACAAACGAAGGAAATAATCAGAATTTGTGAAAAGTTTGAATATTTCATCTCATTTGATGACATGAGCATGTTTAGTGATTCACAAAAATGTTAGCCAAGTATAGCCATGTTTTGGAGAGAGCTGGTTTGTCCTTCCCCACTATGGAGTCCCGCGAGGCAGGGGTAAGAAAGACCACCGCCCATATTTCCATTCCGGACAGTGCTTCTCACTTTGTAGCATAGTCATCATTCGACAGGGCTACCTCCCCTAATAGTCTGTGAGTTCCTTGGAGGAAAGGATTCACCTAAGCCAGAGCCCTCAAACACAAGAGTCTTTCATTAAAGTGTTTGATAAATTAATCCAGCCAATTTCAGGAATTGATACCATAGAAAAACCAGTTTGGAGCCAATTAACACTTAAGAAAGAACTAGAAGGGGATAGAAGGGCATTTTGATTTTGATTGGGATCACAAGACCTAGATTATAAAAAATGCAGGACTCGGGAGGCCAGAGCACTACAGGATCATTCCTCACTCGGACAGCTCTTTTTTTAGACAGATCTATCCTTCGAAGAAAGGTGACTTTCATCAGACTACCAGAGCTTGACGAAACATCCCTGAGTACCTCCCATAGGCCTTTTGTTCTGAGTTTACACTTACCATGCCACTTTTTGATCTACAATCTGGTTTCCTGAATGTAGGTCTGCCCACCAGAAAGGGAGTGTCCAGAGAAGATAAAGAGACAAGATCTTAGCAAGATGTTCTATCCTCCAGCAAAGAATAAACTGTTCTAAGAAAATCAGTCCAGGAGGTATTCAAGAAAGCCAGAAAACCCCCGAGCTCTGCTGCCCCAGTGATCCTACCGGTTCTCAGACGTGTTCAGGCACTGGTGCAATGGAAGTCCAAACACCTGAAAAATGCCACCAAATAATGACTGCATACGTCTAAGGTCCCTCGGGATATATTTTATTGAATCATGGACATAAATAGCAATAATTACTTAAAACTTTAAGGGAGAAAAACTCCAAACTGTGGAAACTATACTTTAAGTCATTCCTAGAGGATGAGCATAGGCAAATGACTCAGTCTCGCTGTGCCTCCGTTTTCTGTTTTACCACACGGTGGTGAAGCAGAAGGCCAGAGGCTATTACATTCTCCAGTAATGTCTGTTTTCCTTCCATTTTACTTTTTGCCTCTAAAGACTGGGAGAATGTTGTTATTATTCTGATTTAGCAGCATAATACTGTATGAAGTGAACATAACCTAAAAGCAAGCTGACCTGAGGCCAAAATTTGAGTCTACCACCCAAAGGAAACCAAATCCAGAGGGGCACCCAACTGCAGCCAACATCTGAATGTCCCCCAGCAAGGGTCCCTCTGAGACAGAATAACAGAGAAAAGGAATTCCTGAGCAAGCCCATCAAGAGCACACTCCTGAGCTGATGTGAAAACACTCTGTTCACCTCCATATATAAGCTCTACTGATACCATTTACAGGAAAACAAAGACAGACTTTAGCCCAGCTGGTACAAAGAATTCTCCAGGGCAGCACTGTCCAATGGAATCAGAATGAGAGCCTACATACTTAATTGAAAACTTCTTAGAAGAATAAAAATAAACAAGTGAAATGAATTTGAAAACATGTTTTATTTAACCCACTATACTGCAAATACTATCATTTTTACACGTAATGCCTATAAAAATTATAAATGGAATACTTATCATTCTTTTTGTGAATGGAGTCTTTGAAACTCAGTGTGTTTTACAGATTAAGCCCATCTCATTTCAGGATTGACCCGATTCAAGTGCTCATTTGCGTGTGGCTGTGGCTAATGCACTGGATATCACAATGTCAGACTCTCATGTAATTCTACAGTAATTTGATTCTGCAAATGATCACAGGTGTACAGGTGCATCACTTAAAAAAGACCTGGCCTGAGATGCCATCCTCCACAAGCCACTAGTGGGAATTAAAGGAACCACATTTCTAAGACCACAAAACCACATACAGGGAACTCCTGGCTTCCCTCCAACCCCCTCATATCTATCTGCATTCCCAGCAACCCATGGGAACTGCTATCCCCAAACCTGGATTGTTCTTTCCCTTTGTCAAGCTTCCCTCCCACCCCTTTCCTGTTCGAATGCTAATGCTTCTTCTAAGATGTGGCCCAGATTCCTCCTGTCCAGACCCAGCCAGAAGCAAGCTGGCCTTTCTTTGGCCAGTCCCAGCACTTGATCTCTTCAGTGGCATATCTTAAAACTCTAAGTAGAATGCAGTCATTAATAAATATTGCATCTCCCCTAGTACCAGTTCCTTCAGGGCAAGGCTGGCATCTCTTCCAATGGTGACCTGACCCCCACAGGGCTTCAGGGCTTGCCCAGTACATGCTCCACTGTGTATACAGAATGAGTCAGAATTACTTGATCAATGCTGAATGGAGTATGCCACCCAAAACAGGTTGTCTATAGCAGCTCTAGAGCTATTTGTAGATGGTACTGGTCTGGACAGGAAATGCTCATGAGTAGGTGTGCAGATTTGAGGCTGGAGAGACTGGATCACAGGGAGAATGGGCTACAGTATGACAGATGCATGGCTTCCTCTTCAGGGACTGGGCATAACAGGTGCTCAGGGGCTGTTTACCAGAGTGATCGGAAACTCAGGCTTGTCACATTAAGAATGGCATCGTGGCTGTAAAGTGCTAAGAGGGGAAGCCAGTGCAGGCTAGAGGACCTCTTAAGGGGGCCCCCAAGTCAGCTCCGAGCCTTCATTCCACAGCTGCTTACAAGTCCACAGACACACAGACCAGCCCTCCACAGCCAGCCCCTTCCCATGGACCCAAATGAGTCCTCCTCACTCGCTCCAGACCAGGCTGGCTGGCTACCAGAAAGAACCCCAGCCACTGCAGTTCCCTCATCAGGGAGGGCAGAGAAATGATACCACCCAGGAGAGTCTGACTTCTGAAACATGCCTTTCCCTAAAGGGAACCAGCCAGTGGTGGTCAGGCAAGTGGGACTGAGGATGGCAGGAGACAATGGGCATGTTCTACAACCGGATTGTGATGACGGCCACAAAGCTGACTAAAATTCATAGAACTGTACTAAAATGGGTGCATTTTATGATATGGAAATTACACCTCACTAAAGTTGTTTTTAAAGTATACACACATACACACAGAGGTCCTTATTGAATATTCCATTTACAGTGGGGAAAAAATAATTTAAGGATTCCAAGTCACATGAAATACTTGAGGGAAGAAAAAAAAAACACAAGACTTGGATGCTATCACTAGCTTCACTGTCATCTTACTCACTTGAAGCTGTTAGACACATCTGGAGATTTTTATGTGTAAATTCCAAGTCATGGCTGGTGGATGTTCCAGAATATCTTCCAAATATCTGGACACATGTTGAAACGTTCCCAAAACTAATTACTTCCAATCCTTTGTGTTCATTCATCCCATTACTCTCTATCTCAGGGCCCTCACACCGTAGTCACAGCCTATCATTGAGCAGTGAAACTGAGTGAGGAGGTCCCTGGCAGTATTTTATTTTAAAAAGAAAACATTAAAGCACATCACACTTCCTAGGGGCAGTACAGTATGCAGGTCATAAAGTTTTCTTTTGGTTGTGTATGTGATTAAAATAGGCTCCTTACTTTTGGTGACCGTCCACGGTACTTGGACAGGCAAAGCTGCAGGACATAGATATATCATGTAAATACTAGAGCACTGAATGTGCACAGCCACTGCACGGGACAGTGCCAGGTGTGCAAACGAACATGGCAGCCACACAGCAAAGCCCAGCCAAACACTTAATCATCAAGACAGTCTGAAGAGGCAGGTCCACTATCACCACCCTCATGCTGCCTAGGAGGAAACTGAGCTAGGGACACATACCTTAGAGGTGGTGAGACCAGGACATGGGCAAGGGCACTCAAGGACTCGGAAGCTGCGCCAGAGCCAGCCGGCTCCCCACACTTCCACACGGAACTCAGAGAACGGATTCCAAGCAAGCTTCAGGGGTTCCAAGAGCCCTTTGTAGGAAGAAGATTATGTGCCCCGTATTCTGCTTTTAAATAATGTTTTTATCTCCTTTACTCTCCTGACAAATTTCTAACAATGATTACTCTGGTGAGAGTCTAGTTAGAGAAGTAAACCATCAGCCTTTTACTTTTCATATTGGCAAAATTTTAGCTGGGAGTCTTAACACAGTCCTTTCAAAATAAAATACAGTATTCTAATATTTTGGTCCTTAATTCACTACTGAATACAACAGGAAGAGATATTTTAAATTTAAAAAGAAGAGATTTTAAGGAAGGGTTTGGGAAATAAAGAAACAAAGAGTAACAATGGACGGAAGAAGTAAATTCAACCGAATTGGGCGAGGAAAACTACACTGGCCAAGGACAGTGAAGGGGCTGAACAACAACATTCTTTAGAAATGGCATCACAGGGAAGGCGACCCAGGATGCATCTCGGCCATCCGTTCAGACGA
>NW_016107741.1:1245267-1255961 GCF_001604975.1 Cebus imitator | reverse complement strand
AAAAAACCAACTTTCAGCAGTCACTTAATTCGTTTTCTTTGGGGCATGAGAATTCCACTATTTATAGATGCATCACCGTATATATCACCATGAACAAAAGCACGGGGGGGAGAGGGGGGAAATGCCAAGCATCTGTGACCTCCAGTCATCCAGCCTGCGCATATTAATTATGTGCCAGGAAAGGATGCAGGGGAGAGCAGCCGCCCCAGGCACTGGTTCTTTTTAGGTCTTGAATCTCTCTGGGAATCTGAGATAAGTCATCAATCTCCTGCCTGGAAAAATGTGCCTACACATACACTCAAGATGCTGCCTCAAAGATATGCAAAATGCTACCAGTCTGGGAAGTCCAGTTTCAGGAACCATGTTCCAAAAGCTCCAGGCACAGGGGAAGAGCCACCCAGGCAAACAAGCGCAGCTCGTGGGGGTCAGTGAGTTTTAGCAGCAGTGGGTTCAAGGCCCAACAGGAACAGTAAGGCTGCTTCTCACCTGCCTGGGAAGGGAAGTAGTGGGGGACACTTGAGCCATGATGGGCCAGTCCCAGATGGCCTGGGACCTGCCCTAGCCCCGCCCAGGTGGGGCGAGGGTGGGTGTGGTGAAAGGAAGCCTCCTGAAGAAAACATGGGCCACCCTGATAAGGAGATGGGTTCTGCAGATGGCAGAATGCCACTGGGAGTGAAGCAGGGCTTGTCATCAGCAGATCTGCTTTGTCAAAAGAGGCCGCAGGGAACAGCAGTGAGAGAGGCTAAGGTGTGGGCAGAAGGGATCAAGGCAGGAACAAAGGGGTCTGAACAAGCACTGGGCCAGGACAATCCTTCTTCACTCTGCCAGGAGGCCACTGCTCAGGAGCTTGGCCATCATCTCAGCCTCATACCATTGCAAGAGGGACAGCAACGCCAGAGCTCACTTTCTAACCATTTGTGCCCATTTCCATGACCTTGATGGTTTCCCTGTTAAGTGGCATACGGAGGACATGACATCTTCTGCAGTGTCTCTGCATTAATGCATGCCCATTAAAGTGGTAACTCATGATGAGTGTAAAGATTTCTACAATGCTAGGTTCCCCTTCAAGAAGGCAGGAATGGGGTGCCTGTTGCCTTTATCACAGACCTCTACCAGGGGCCTGACACACAGGTATGTCAAATGAACAGGTGGGGCAGACCAGGTGTTCCTGGTCTCGAGATGTCCTGAGGATATAGGAAGCCCCCTCTAAAATAACAGGCACTGGCCAGGCACAGTGGCTCACGCCTGTAATCCCAACACTTTGGGAGGATGAGTGGGGTAGATCACCTGAGGTTAGGAGTTCAAGACCAGTCTGGCCAACATGCCAAAACCCCGTCTCTACTAAAAATATAAAAATTGGCCAGGTGCGGTGGCTTACACCTGTAATCTCAGCACTTTGGGAGGCCAAAGCAGGCAGATCACCCAAGGTCAGGAGTTCAAGACCAGCCTGACCAACATGGAGAAACCCCTCTCTACCAAAAATACAAAATTATCTGGACATGGTGGCACAGGCCTGTAATCCCACCTACTCGTGAGGCTGAGGCAGGAGAATCACTTGAACTTGGGAGGCAGAGGTTGCAGTGAGCCAAGATCGCGCCAGTGCACTCCAGCCTGGGCAACGAGAGTGAAATTCCATCTCAAAAAAAAGTATAAATATAAATATAAAACGAAATAACAGGCATTGATGGAGGAACTCTGTCATTTTGCTCAATATTGACTCACAAGAATGAACAATAACAACAAAAATGTCAGAGCAGGACCATGGGCAACACTTGATACAAAACACGCGGAGGCCAGACCCACCAGCAACCGCATGAGGTAGCTTAGTAGGGAGTCCCAAATCCTTCTTTAGAAAAGAAGTCAAGTTCTTCACCTGGAAGAACACAGGAAATATTCAGCATCATAACAATTATTCCAAACTTTATACTACATGGAATCAAACCAGCGGGTGTCACCATATGCCCCTGCTACTCTGGCAGAAATTTCTGGATCCTCAAGCATCTGGAAGGCTATTTATCATACACACTGAGCCTCTCCAGTACCACCACTGAAACATGCATGTAGCCTCAGGGAAGCTGGTGTATTCTTGGCCTGGTTCACGTGCACTGGGCCAAGTCCATCTGAGGCCGACTGTGCATGCTGGGCAAAAGTGAGTTCCCTTGGAGGACACACACTGAGCCATCTGCAAAGGTTCCTCCAATCTTTACACCACCACTAGGAAGCCTGCAGAACCAGCTTTCAGCCATACAAACAGGGAGGCCTGTGGCTGTGCCCTGAGCTCCTTCTCTTGGCTGATGCACGTGACCATGAGGCAGGAAATAGAAGCCCCACCTGGAGCCCTGGCTAGGGAGAGCTGAGCTTCAGCTGGGCAGGACAGCTGGCCGGTCAAAACAAAAGCACAACACCCAGTTGTCTCCAAGACTGAAAGCAACGCTGAGGATAAGTAAGCTGCCATTTTTCTGAACTACATTTGCTCTCTCAGACTTGTCCATGCATATCCCCAAGACTGAGCCAGCAGCTGAGGGTTCAGACTGTCATCCAAGAGAACTGTCAGGTAAATCAGGCTTGCTTAATTATGTTCAGAACTGCCTGGCCACCCATATCGCCAGAACATTGCTTATCAGGACTCCACAGTGAGTTCCTTTTGCTGACGCAAACCTCGAGTGCCCGAGGTAGGCTTTGTGATGGCAGAGGGGACATGTCAGAAGGAAGGGGTAATTGCCAGGTCCAGAAACCAAGGGAGGCCAAAGGGCCATATTCACCCGGCTTTCAGACATGATGGTCCAGAAACCCAAACTCAGAGAACAAGGCTGCAAGGGCAAAGGCCCTTTGTCTTTGCATCTTCCAAAAAACCAGTCCAGTGCTCTACACCCACAAATGACTTTAACTCAGTCTTCTCACTCCGGGCATCCACAGCCCCCTTTCCCTGGAGAGGCAGCCTCACCACAAGCCCGGGCAACCCTGAATTTTCACTGAAGGGCAAGTGTCTTCAGATGCCCCTGACTAGACTCTGCATACCACAAAGTCAAGGACCACAGAGGTCCTGTCTCCCAGGACCTCCCCTGGAGAGTACTATGCTCAGATGAATAGATGAGTGGAGGCAGAGATAGAGAAAGGATGGAGGGAGAAATAAAAGGATGAACTAAAGGATGAATGAAGGGATGAAGGCAGGGATGGCTGACTGGACAAAGGGAAGGAGGGAGGGAGGGAGGGATAGGTAGGTAGATGGACGGATACAAAAAATGAGGGAGCTTGTTCTGGAGAAAACACCAAGGATGTGGCTGGACAGTCACTCCACAGAGGGGTTATCCATGATGTTAATCAGCCATCTTAGCAGAAGCCAGGAAGAGAGATGGGCTTACACCATCAGAGACACTGCCAGTTTGAACTACAGGGACAGAGAAATTGGAAGGGAATGAAACAAGGCTATTGGATGTCTTGGATTCTATAGGATGCAACCATAGATATATCCAGATGAGTACATGGACTATTCTTTAAGAAAGTCAAAGAATCACCCCAAAGACAATTCAAAGACCATCCTGGCTGCCACTCCCACACAGGGCCAGGGGACAAGGCCGTTCACCCTCAGTTTCAGAGGGTGGGGACCTCACACAGCCAAATGGGGGGTACCCCACAGAGCTGTGAGGATGATGCCGCCACCCCCATGGGCCTGGAAAGTAGGGCATCCACCCAAAGAGGATTATTCTGGAGCCTTAAGATCTTGTGGAATTTGTCTTGCTACGTTTTGTACTTGCTTGGAACCTGTTTTCTTTCCCAATTCTCCCCTTGGAACAGGAATGTCTATCCTATGCCTGCCCCACCATTGTACTTTGGAAGCACACAACGCGTCTGGTTTTACAGGTTCACCGCTGGAAAGAAATTTTGCCCCAGGATGAATCATACCTTGAGTCTCACCCATACCTGATTTTGAGGAGATCTGGATGAGGCTTTGGACTTTAGAGCTGACACTGGAATGAGTTAAGACTTTTGGGGCTGTTGGGATAGAATGAATATATTTTGTATGTGAGAAGGACATGTGTTTTGGGAGGCCAGGAGTGGAATGCTATGGACTGAACTGGATACCCTCAAAATTCATGTTGAAACCCAAACCCCAAATCATTTGTAGATAAGGCCTGTTAAGGGATGATAAAGGTTAAATGAGGTCATATGAGTGGGGGGCCCTAATCCCATAGGGCTTGTGCACTTATAAGAAGCAAGATACTGAAGCATCCTTGTTCACTCGCGTGCTCTCTCTCTCTCTTTCGCTCTCACTCTCTTGCTGTCTCTCCCTCACTCCTTTGAGAGCACACAGTGAGCAGGTGGCCATCTGCAAGCCAGGAAGAGTCCACAGCAGAAACCAACTGACCAAGATAGAACTGGATCTGGGATTTGCAGCCTCCAGAACCTTGAGAAAACAAATGTGTGTCGCTGAAGCCTCCCAGCCTGTGGTCCTCCTACGGCAGCCCCACCACACACGGACAGCCTGGCTCCAGTGTCAAGGGCAGTGGGAGAACCCTGCGCCGTCAGGAGAAGGAGTATGGGGGAAACAAAGGAGTAGGCAGAGGCCATGGACAACTGTTCACTGGAGTATTTTTCCCAAGCAGCATATATTTTAAGGTCTAAAATCTTATAAGACGTTGGCACCCTTCACAGTCCACTAATTGCACTAGCGTAGGGATTCTCAATCAGGGGCCATTTTCCCTCCAGGGGACACCTGACAATGTCTGGAGATACTTTTGTTTATAACTAACTACAGAAAAGAAGTGCTTCTGGAATCCAGTGGAGGTCAGGGATGCTGCTCAATATCCTCCAATGCTCAGAGCGGCCCCCACAAAAAGAATTATCCAGCCCCAACTGCCAACAGTATCACCTATGATCAGTCTCTAAATTATGTGAGGAGCTTCAGATATAAACAGGTACATCACAGTACTACTTACAATAGGAAAAAAAAAGGAGACAAGCCAGTGTCCAGTGATAAAGATGTGATCCAACAACTTACTGCATACCAACAATCATCGAGAGTTAGTCCTTGGATACCTGGCTACATGTGAGGCTCTGGTTAGGCACTGTGGATGGAGGGGAAAAAAAAAACACACACACACACAAAACCAGAACTCCTGTCCTGGTGAGGCCTATCTGGGATAATTTTCAAAATGTGCTCAATAAGACATTGTAATAACTTGGAAGTACTTTGACTAAATCGTTAGGAGAAAGGGTGGCTATAAAATTACTTGAAGGTCAGGCGCAGTGGCTCACGTCTATAATCCGAGCACTTTGGGAGGTCAAGACAGGCAGATTGCTTGAGCTCAGGCATTCAAGGCCGGCCTGGGTGATATGGCAAAACTTTGTCTCTACAAAAAATACAAAAAATTAGTCAGGTGTGGTGGCATACATCTGTGGTCCCACCGACTCAGGAGGCTGAGAGGAGGATCACTTGAGCCTGGGAGACGGAGGCTGCAGTAAGCTGAGATTGTACCACTATACTCCAGCCTGGGTGACAGAATAAGACTCTGTCTCAAAAAAAAAAAAAAAAAAAAAAAAAAAAAAAAAAAAAAAAAAAAAAAATTACTTGATATATAATCACATTTTGGTTTTTTTATTTACAAAAAGAAAAAAGACTAGAGAAGACCCCCCAATACAGCTGTAATTGTCAGTAGAGGAGTGGATGGGATTGTGGTGTGTGTACAAAACTAAAAGCCATTTTTTAAAAGGAAGCTTTCAACCAGAATCCAAAGTAGGCTCCTCTTCCCATGATCCCTGAGGACAAGTAGAGCCATCATTGAATTTTTTTTATTTCTGCTCTTCTCTGCCTTAGAGAGAAGCAAGCCAGGTGGCGAGAGCTGAAACCACATGACTCCAAGACTGCTCAGGGCCACCTGCACTGCAGAAGTGTTCCGCCTGGCTTGCTGTGTTGGCCCTGCGGTGCTCTACCAATACCCCAACAGGATGCCAACATTGAAACTCAGATTTCGCCTGTAATCCTAGAACTTTGGGAGGCCAAGGTGGGTGGATCACCTGAGGTCAGAAGTTCAAAGCCAGCCTGGCCATCATGGTGAAACCCCATCTTTAAAAAAAATAATAAAAATAAATAAATAAACTCAGGTTTCATTTCAAAACCCAGAATGTCTAACTCCCTTGAAAATCAGAAGGGGACAGGTGTGGTGGCTCCCTCTGGCACCGTAGGAGGCCAAGGCACGCACGAGGATTGCTCAAGCCCAGGAGTTCAAGACCAGTCTGGGCAACATAGGGAAACTCCATCTTCTTATTAAAGAATTTTTTTAAACTAAAAAAGAAAATCAGAAGGGCTGGCACACAGGGATTACAGTCCCCAAAGACAGTAACTGTTTAAAGCTGACTATGGCCATCTCTTTAGAAGGGGCTGCTCACTAGTTCACCACAGTACCCACCACTCTCTGTTACCCCTCTGTCAGCTTGCCATCTGGTTTTAGGCCCAACCCCAGTGGGCATTTGTCTATAATGAACATGCCAAGGCACAGAGGTGGGCAAAGTCTTCCTGGCAAACAGATGGTATGTACAGAGAGCTCCTGCCAGGCAAGGCATGCATGAAGCTTGGTCTAAATGATGCTCACAAGCCTTGGGCATGTAATCTTGGCTAAGGATGAGAGGGCTTGGGGACCGCACCCTAGGAAAAGCACTATGAAAAAACTGCAAAGTGCTATTCATTTGTTTAAATATTCACTGCAGGAAAGCTATTTGAGATGTTCAGTGCCAGGAGTTAACCTCAAGGAATTCAGCTCACCGGGGGACCAAATACATAACAAATTGCCACTATACAACAGATTCACTCAAAGGCAGGGACACACCTATGGGAGCTGAGAGGAGAAAGCTACTCGACACAAATACAAATTTTATGGTCGGCAGAATATCAAACCTTATCCCCAGCCTCACTCCCCATACTCCATTCCCACTCCTATTCCATAAAAATAATACAATAGCATTTCTAGCTATTCCACCTCTTTCCCCTCTACAAACCCCATTTCTAGTTTGCAAGGTCACGAAGCGGTTGAAATGATCAGCAAACATTCACTGGTTATTGTAAACAAGATGGAGTCCGATAGCCAGTGAATCTCCATCCTGGCCAGGGGCCATTTGGATTGGGACTTAACTGGTCTGTGGTGGAACACAGGAAACAGTATTCCTGAAATGCTCTTTAGATCATTTGAACTAGAAGTCCAGGTTGAGAACCACTTGCATGAGTGATGCTCACAGGTAAATATTCATCTGTCCCCCACATGCCTCGAATCTAAATGGACATGGAAGATTCCAGGTGAGCAGGGTCAAAGTGTGATACTATGGTATATGAAGAAATATATATTTGCTTCTGCCCCAGGGTCCTGGCACACAGCTCCTAAAACCCTTGGAATTTCCTGAGCAATATGGGTACTACACAACAGATTCACTCAAAGGCAGGAACACAGCTATGGGAGGTATATCTTTTGTTCCGATATTTCGTCTGTGACCCTGGAATCCTGACACAGAGCTCCTAATCCCTTGGGATTTCCTGAGTGATGGGAGGTCTTTTTTAATTAGGTGATTCTTGGTGGGCTCCTGGATGGGGGCTGGGCACCAGAAAGACCAAGCTATGGTTGGAAGTTTGGAGAAAGGAAGAAAGGCGGAGACTGAGTTAATAATCAATCATGCCTACGTGATGAAATCTCCACAAAAATGCCTTTAAAGTGCCAGGTTCAGACAGCTTCCGGGTTGGCAAACACATCTGTGTGCATCCCAACTCCACAGGGACAGAAACTCCTGTGCTCAGGAGCCTTCCAAACCTTGTCCTGTGTGTTTCTTCATCTGGCTGTTTGTCTGTATCCTTTATCATACTTTTTACTTACACAATAAACTGAGGAACGTGTCTCCCTGAACTCTGTAAGCAGTCCTCACAAATTAATCAAAACCAAGGAGGGGTGTCATGGGGATCCTAATTCACAGCTGATTGGTCAGAAGTAGGAGTGACAATCTGCTACTTGTGACTGGCATTTGAAGTGGGGGCAGCCTTGTGGAACTGAGCCCTTAACCTATGGGATCTGACTGAAACTCTAGATAGCTGGTGTCAAAAGTAAGTTGAATTACAGGATACCAGTTGGTATCCACTGGAGAAATGCTTGGTGTGTGAGAGTGCCCACAAGTCTAGGTGACTTGGGGTGAAGCATTTATTGTTTGTTTTTTCCTATACTGTAAACAGGACCCATATATGGAGAGCACATGATAAGTAATTTTCACCAGCATCTGTTTTTCAAACTGAGAATTCCACCTTGAATCATGAAAATATCTTCAGGACTGTCATCAAATAATTCATCCACCCAGCTGTGGAAGACTGGGCACTACCACTTGCCAAGTGCAGGAAAAGCTCTGAGAAACAGGACAACTGAGGGCAATCCCTGAGAGCATAGTCTGGCAGAAAGGAGAGAAAAGAAAAATGCTAGCCAAATATATAAACTCAGTATGCTTCTGCATGGAGTACACAGTAAAATGCAACAATTACACCAGAGCCAGCCTCTCCTTTTTTGGAGGGAGGCAATGGTTTTGAAATAGTAATGAATCTTTAAAACTGATATACAGAGCATGTGCTAATGCATGACATATATGGCTGACCAATAGACCGAAACAGATTTTCCTTTGCCTTCTTCCCTGTAACACTGAATATAATATATATAAGATAATCCTATAGAAAATGCCCAGCAAAAAAATACGTTTTGCAAAAATAAATAAATAAATAAATAAATAAAAGTTTTTGCCCTGACGTGGAACTTAACAAAACACATGCATTTATATGGAATTGAACCCTTCACAGTGCTCTTTTTCTTCCCTTTTCCCAAGTATCAATATCTGGTCTCAGGAATCCCTATGTTGTTCCCAACATTTGTGCATAACTAACTTATTTTAGGCCAGCGGGAGACAAGGGTAGGGGAAAGGAGTCCAGCTGATGCAGAAGGTGACAGGAAGGAAGAACGACTCACATGGAATACAGCAGGCTCTCCAGCCCCTATGGGTCCAGAAGCAACAGGGAACCACTAGGGTGGATGCCAGATCTATGGATGGGGTTTCCTCATAAGAGTTCCTATGAAGCAGAAAACCCTGAAGACCCTGTCTCTCCTGCCCCCATGCCCAGCTTGCTATCAGATGGAGAACTTCTTTCATTAGAAAGCTCCACCAACAGCCCCAGAACCATCCCACTTTCTCAGTTTTGAGCTTGGCCCTCAGCCATGCTTTGGAATTTAGGGTACTTGGGGTGGGGGCAAAGCAGGTTGAAGATACTGTTCTTCAGGGTAGAAAATATGCCGCACTGACACGATTGAAGGGACATTTCAAACAAGTACTGAAAGTGCCCTCCCAACCAGATGAATCTCCACAGAACTAAGCATTGCACAGCTCAAGGGCTTATGCATGAATGCTGGGGTGCCTTTCAGTTAGACAAAGTATCACCTCCTGAGAGTTCTGACAACATGACAAGTCTTGATGGTACCTTGAGGGGGTGGGCCACCCTTTCACATGAGCCATCGGGACAAAAGGCAGCCTACTGCACATTTCACAAATGCTCTGCAAGGACATTCCAGGAACGGGGAGCAGGGAACGGGGAGCAGGAAGCTGATAGCAGCTAATTCTCTGCAGACCCACTGGATTCTCTATTTTTGCTTCTTTCAAAATTTCCCTTTGAACACAGGATTCTCTTTTTTGACATCATCTGTTTAATCAGGTGACCAGTCACCTTAAACAACTGCTTTGCCATGTATTAGTTTGATGTTTGTTCCCTTTGGGGTGGGGATGTATTATGAGACTCACCTGAGTGGCTTGAGAGAGAGGGCTGTGTTTTTTTTTTTTAAGAATGCTTCCCAGGTGTGTTATAAGAAGCCCCAAGGAGTGAACTGCTGGTCCGGATCAGTAGTTCTTGAGACTAGTTGCTAATGGAACCCACTGGGAGCACTTTTCAAAAAAGGATGCCACTTGAAATTCATTTATGTAGTAAGTATCTAGTAATACATATTTATATATTCTAGTCTGAATATATAAAGAACTCTTAAAACTCAAAAACAAAAAGATAAACCAATTTTCAAATGGGCAAAGGACTTGGATATTTTTGAAAATAAAAAGATAAATGGCCAACAAGCACATGAACAGATGCCCAACGTCATCAGTCATTGGGAAATGTACACTAAAATCACAATAACATGCCACTTCACACCTACTAGGCTAGCCATTTTTTAAAAAGCCAAACCAAAAACAGAGACGCAAAATAACAAGTGTTGGCAAGGATGTGGAAAAGCTGGAACCCTCCTATATTTTTGCCAGTGGGAAAGTAAGACAGTGCAGCCACTGTAGAAAACAGCCTGGCAATTCCTCAGAAACTTACACACAGAATTACCATATGACCCAACAATCCCACATGTAGGTACAGACCCTAAAAAACTGAAAACAGGGACATGAATACTTCCACCTGTATTTCATAGTAGCATTTGACAATAGCAAAAAGGAGGGAAACAACCTAAATGTCCACCAACTGATGAACAGATCAAAAAAACATAAACATAGCCTAGCCATACAATGAAATATTACTGGGCCATAAAATGGAATGAAGTTTACCCAGGAGTGGTGGCATGCAACTATAGTCCCAGCTACTCAGGAGGCTGAGATGGGAAGATTGCTTGAGCCTAGGAGGTCAAGGCTGCAGTGAG
>NW_016107741.1:1241407-1244005 GCF_001604975.1 Cebus imitator | reverse complement strand
ATATATATATATATATATACACACACATATACATATATATGTGTGTGTGTGTATGTATATATATATATATATACACACACACACACATATATACAGTGTGTGTGATATATAGAGAGAGCACTTCTGTGGCCAACACCTCAGAGTTTCTACCTGATACTATACTTATCATGGATAAAGGGTATAACATTTCTGCCTGCTCTCTCTTCCTAGAAAATATGCATTTTAAAACAATATAAGTAGATGTGCAACATTCAGCAAATGAAGGTAATGGCCACATCACAGATAATGAGGCACTTGAAAGCAACATAACCAGAACAGTGAATGGATTCATAATCATGCCCCCAGAATAATGGACACAGTTTAGTCTGCACAGTCTTCAAACGAACCAGAGAGCGGTGGTCACAAATCAGCAGACCACTGTGTGCTCATTATGAAAACCAAATAAGGGCAAGTATGAACGAGCTCTTAGGAAAACCAACAAGACCAGATGGGCAGGTAAAACTTCAGTTGTAGCCATAGCCAGCTCAACAAAAGAAAGAATAATCCAACTTGGAGCTGGCTACCATCTGTGGTTAGAGATGTTATTCAGCAGGAAGGACCCAGCCACATGACTGCAGATGGGCCAACACTTTTGATTTGTGTGGGAAATCTGAGGAGTAAGACCAGCCTCAAAATAGAACTGATGCCTGTGGCTTCAAGCCTATGATGTTCCGATTCTTTTCACCATTGAAGAGTTCTTAGAGGCATTTCAGAAATCAGGTGTGAGTAACAGTGGTCAGAGATGGTGAGACATTGTTTTATTAAACAACTCCACTGGAGTAGAGGTAGTTACTATGAAGGATCACTGTACATACAATTCATTTGCTCCTTTATAAACAAACTATGCTACAACTGACACCTTTTTTACATACCTTCTTTTTCTTGCTTCTGGAGAGTTCTTACTTTGATCCCATCTTTTGATCCCAGTAAGCATAGGACCTAATTAGTAACAGATGGCCTAACAGTCATACTTCTGTTTCATCTTTACTTTCACAGCAAGCCATGGGAGGAAAAAAAGAACTGAAGAACATCAGTTTCTTTAAAAGCCATTCATTAATATGAGAACTATAACTTTATGTAGGGCTGCCTTTTTGGTTAGTAAAAAACCCAACCACTTCTTACACCTCCCAGCTTTGCAAACATTACTAGCCAACCACTTCACAAAACCAATTCCAGTAACTTCTATGCTTGAGGTACCATTATGTCATTTGGTACATTGGTTTGCTTCATGGAAAATTTCCTGATTTTCATTTATTTCAGTAGTTTGGAATATGCCAAGATACTCACTTTCTTTAACTATGGGTGGAGAGGTAAAGCAACCCAACACCAGTTAGACATATAAAAGACTATGGAGAAGAGAGGAAGGACCCAGAGGCGTGCTCACTTTTTCTGCTACACAATTGATAGTGAAGAGCTCCCAAGGAATCCAAGCTGTCTGTGAACTTCCTGTGGGTTTGGAGAGCGTTCTTCCACAAACTAATCGTGCAGGTCACAGGGTGAAGGAAACAGCTTAGCTCTGGCTCCCCACCACCTGGTTGGGATTAATCCACATGGTTTTATAACTCCAAAAAATGAGACAAAAGTAGCATTTGTGCTTGAAGTGAAAAGCTAGGGTGTTATTTTCACTGATGCAGAAAAGGGATGACCACTCCAACAGATGAGAGAAGGGCTACTAACCACTCCTAAATAAATGGGAAGAAAGTGATTCTCTTGTTTACTTAACAAGAGAAAAAACTGGCCCATCTTAAGAAAATGCAGACTTTAGATTCCATCAAATATTTACTGAGCTGGCACTAGGTTTATAGCTGAGACACTGACAATGACTCAGGAAAAACAAGAATTTTATCAGTCATGTGCTTACATAAAACTTCAGTGTCATCTATCTTTTAAAAGGAGCTGAGTGGCAAATAGCATAACAAAGAGAATTATCTCTATTAGTAATTCTGAAGCATAATAAGCACATGTGTTCCTATATAAAAATTGAAAGTAAGGCTATCTAAAGCCTTGAGGTAAAGCTGAGGGCCAGGAGTTGTTCAAACAGGAATCATTGGTTCTGGCCACTGCAGTGGCACTTAAAGTGCAAAAGCTACTCTGTCCTTTGCCTGTAACTACATGTGAATGCAAGAAGCTATTCTTGGTAATCCTTGACATTTTTGTCAATATGCCACATCCATGGTGACATTTTGGAGGTTTATGATAAGCATTCAGGGAGGTGGGGTTTAGTGCTTTGGCTTTTAATACTGAGATTAACAAGATGACAATCCTGGGTTAACGTGGCCAGGTCAGTCACAGAATGATATATCCGGAACGCCTTTTTAATCAGTATTATCTACAGCAAATCAAATAGTGCCACAGTGCTCCTGAAAAAAGTATGCAATGTTAACCTCGGGGAAAAATGTTAAAGCGCTGTAGAGTTGGTCACCATGGACTTCAGTCACCATTTTAGATCCAAACCACCCAGCTATTAGAAAGCAAATGATCATCAATTCTTTTTTAAAAAATAATAAAATATCAGTTTCTAAACACAAGAACTTAAAGCATTACACAGGCATTCCAAAA
>NW_016107741.1:1239108-1241202 GCF_001604975.1 Cebus imitator | reverse complement strand
GTCTCGCTCTATCATCCAAGCTGGAGAACAGTGGCATGATCTCGGTTCACTGCAACCTCTGCCTCCCGGGTTCAAGCAATTCTCCTGCCTCAGCCTCCCAAGTAGCTGGGATTATAGGCATGCCACCACGACCAGCTAATTTTTGTATTTTTAGTAGAGACAGGGTTTCACCATGTTAGCCAGGATGGTCTCAAACTCCTAACTTCAGGTGATCAGCCTGCATACACCTCCCAAAGTGCTGAGATTACAGGCATGAGCCACCACACCCAGCCAAAGACACTGTTTTTTAGGACACAGCCCAACTCCTAAAATAACAGGCACATCATGAATGCACTGCACAGCACTTCCTGATCCACAAAATTCCTTACAGCACCAGCAGCAAGGCCAAGAAGCAGTCTGGGAAAAACCCCAGCTCCTGTGCTGATCCACGCATGACAGCCTTGATATCCACTTTGGCAGAACCCTCTACTCCCCAAGCCAGCAAGGATTCTGAGGGAGGGTTTCAGAAGCTAGGGTGAAGCAGACAGAGGACCAAATCGCAGGGTCCAGGTCCTCAGAAAGCTGCCCTAGTGCCTCCTCCTTGGCCTAAGCCACCATCGCTCGGTGCCAGGGGCAGCTGCCATCTCCTAAACCAGTCTTCTTACTTCAGCTCCTGCCCTCCTAGTCCTCCACAGCAGTCAGAACGACCTCCATGAAATGTTAAGTCTCCCAACAGAATAGCTCCCCTGCTTGCTCGGAGTCACACCCAGAGACCCTGCAGTGGCCCGTGAGGCACTGCTGCAGCCGCCTCACCCCATCACCGTCCTGCTGGCCCACTGCTTTTGTCTCAGAACCTGTAGCTCCTTCTCCTTGAAAGCCTGTGACCCTAGACACCTCGGGTTCTCTCCACCCCTCCTGCAGGCACCTGAAAAACAATGCCTCTCCTGCCGCCCTCCACAAAATGGTCACCCACCCAGCCACAGTCCTGCCAACCTCACCCTGCCAGTTTGTGCCTTGTAATGTGGTGACACGCTCAGTTATTGCTACTTGCCACCACTGCACTGGAAGCCTCACATGGGCAAAGCCCAACGAGAACAGCTTGCTGCTGGAGCCCCGAAGCAGACATGAGCCCCAGCTCTGCTGACTCAGGGTGGCTCACTCTCTATGGGGGGGTCACCCTGCACAGCAGGTGTGGATGATATCCCTGGGCTCACCCACTAGGTGCCAACAGCACATACCCCATCCCTCCAAGTGGGGACAGCAAAAAAATGTCTCCAGACAGTGCAAATGTCCCAAGGGGCTCAGTCACGCCTGGCTGAGCGTTACCACTGTTTTAGTGGCATTTGTGAACCTAAGGGTGGGAAGATCTTTTTTTTTCTTTTTTGAGACAGTCTTGCTCTGTCACCCAGGCTGGAGTGCAATGGCGTGATCTCGGCTCACTGCAACGTCCACCTCCGGGATTCAAGAGATTCTCCTGCCTTAGCCTCCTGAGTAGCTGGGACTACAGGCGTCCGCCACCACGCCTGGCTAATTTTTGTATTTTTAGTAGAGATGGGGTTTCACCATGTTGGTCAGGCTGCTCTTGAACTTCTGATCTCGTGATCTGCCTGCCTTGGCCTCCCAAAGTGCTGGGATTACAGGTGTGAGCTACCGCGCCCGGCCAGATGGGAAGATCTTTTACAACCTTGGGCACAGGCTGCCAGCAATATACTGAAGCCAACTCTGTATGAAATGTTCACTGTCTTCTGCTGCCTCTGTCTAACCAGCTTCACCCACTTTCCCATCTCCCACCACTGGCCTGTGACTCCACAAAAGCAAGGACTTTCTCAGGCATCAGTATGGACAAGCTGCCCATGCCACCCTCAACTCTGAGCTGTGAGTTTCCATTCGAGACCCAAACAGCACAGAAATTTGGGCAAACTTAATTTTGTCTCAAAAACTTAATTTTGAGACAAAACTTAATTTTGTCTCAAAAGTAAGTTCACCTGCACATTTCAACATACATTGAAAAGCTCTTGGTACACATATGACAACTGCCTCCGAGGTACTGTACTCGAGTGCTGAGATGTGGCTGAAGATCTTGACCTTGAATCAACTTCTCCTATGCTATTTTTT
>NW_016107741.1:1228630-1237733 GCF_001604975.1 Cebus imitator | reverse complement strand
AAAAAAAAAAAAAAAGAGGTATAGCGAGAGAGAAAAAAAATCCTATGGCTTTCAAAGCCTGAGATATTTACTATCTGGCGCTTGACAGAAAAATCTCAATGGCTCTGCTCTAATCTGTTATCTCTCTTTAGTAACATTTCACTTCCAGCAACTTCACTTCCCCAGCCACAAAATCATGAGAATGCAAAGAACAGCTGCTTGGAGAGGAAAAACAGTTATTATAAATTCTGAGCACTTGTCTTTACACTGCTAAGCCTCCAGTGCTACCCAACTACAAGGAAAATAAGGAGGCAACTCAGAAGCAGAAGTGGAATCATGGAGGGAGGAAATTTTGTTTGTTTGTTTGTTTGACACAGGGTGTCACTCTGTTGCCCAGTCTGGAGTGCAGTGGCGCGATCTTGGCTCACTGTAGCCACTACTTCTCAAGTTCAAGTGATCCTCCCACTTCAGCCTCCCAAGTAGCTGGGTCTTCAGGCACACGCCACCACGCCCAGCTATTGTTTGTATTTTTTATAGAGACAGGGTTTTGCCATGTTGCCCAGGCTGGTCTCAAATTCTTGGGCTCAAGTGATCTACCCGCCTCAGCCTCCCAAAGTGCTGGGATTACAAGCACCCAGCTAAGGGTGCCTGTTTTGATAGGCAAAAGACTAAAGATGCTGAGGTATCCCAAAGCTGAAGGACTATTTAATATGACCACAAGGACCAAGAGCATGTGAGTGCCTGCTCTGCACCAGACACTCACCTAAGACCTTTACCTAATCTTATCGAGTCTTCAAAATAACCCAGAGGGCAAATACTTTGTCCCCACTTTATGGGAGAGGAAACTAAGGCTCAGAGGGTCCAAATAACCTGCCTTAGGAGACACAGGAAATGGCAGCCCCGAGTCAGATTCAAAGCTGTCCATGTCTGAAATCAGGGCTACCCACACCTAGGTAGTCCCTGCAGTTAGTGGTACAGTAAGTAGTAAGTCCTCACTAACGTTTTCAATAGATCCATGGAAACTGTAACTTTAAGTGAAACAACACATAACGAAACCAATTTGACCACAGGCTAATTGGTATTAACTAGAGTTAAGTCCCTACAGCCTATTTCTGGTCACAAACACATCACCAAACTTCTAAATAAAGACCCCTAAACACTTCTAATATTAAACATTGAAATAAATGTGTGCTGGCCTGTAATCCCAGCTACTCAGGAGGCTGAGGCAGGAGAATCACTTGAACCCAGGAGGCAGTGGTTGCAGTGGGCCAAGATTGTGCCACTGCACTCCAGCCTGGGCAAGAGAGCAAGGCTCCATCTCAAAAACAATTCAAAGAACAAAAATAAATGTGTGAAAGAAAAGAATGTTAACATCTAAAGGCCAAGTATTAATTGGTCATTTATCCACAAAATTCACTTGACTCCAAATAGTGCCAGGTAACCAGATATCACTTCAACTTTATAAAACAAATAGTGGTACTAATGAGTCATCCCGTAAGATAAATGCCTCAACGAAAAAGTTAGTTGCCTTAGTGAAAAACCCACTATATTTTTAATCTAGTAATGATGACTGGGTTGTTACATGGTAGTATCCTCCCCTTACAGTTGGCAAGACTCCTGGGCAATGTTAACATGTGGCTTCTTGGCAAGGTTCCCTGGCAATTGTATGGATATTTTGAAAAGCCCAAAAAAGCTTTTTGCATGGTTAGAGGCTGCCAAGTCTAATATACATAGTCTGGTTTCTCCAACTACCAAATCAAGGTAATCACTTGAATTTAAAAACAGATTTGCTTTAAAATTTGTAAACAGCCAGGCATGGTGGCTCATACCTGTAATCCCAGCACTTTGAGAGGCCAAGGTGGGTGGATCATTTGAGTTCAGGAGTTCCAGACCAGGCTGCCCAACATGGTGAAACCCCACCTCTACTAAAAATACAAAAATTAGCCAGGCATGGTGGCATGAGCCTGTAGTTCCAGCTACTCAGGAGGCTGAAGCAGAAGAATCGCTTGAACCCAGGAGACAGAAGTTGCAGTGAACCAAGACCACGCCACTGCACTCCAGCCTGGGTGACAGAATGAGACTCCGTCTAAAAACAAACAAACAACAACAAAAATTGTTTTTAAACAACTTTATTGAGGTATAATCTACATACTTAGATTACTTAAACTCTCCCATTTTATATGTAAGATTCAATGTTTTTTATAAATTTTCTGAGTTGTACAACACACAATCCAATTTCAGTACATTTCCATCACCCCAGTGAGATCCCCTCTGCCCATCTGTAGTCACCACCCTTTCCACCCCCAGCCCCAGGCAACCACTAATCCACTTTCAATCTCTATGGATTTGCTTTCTCTGGACACTCTGCAAAAATCAAATCATGCAACTATGTTGTGTCCACATCAGCTTCTTTCACTTAGTGTCACATTTTTGAGGTTCACCTATAGCTCCCCTTTTCATGTGAAACTTATGTACTACTTGGGGAATGTATCCAGTGGCTGAATATCACAGTTTAAAGCTGGGTTGGGTTTGAGGGCAGGGGTGGAGAAAGCATGGACGGTTCTCCCTGAATTACCGTTGATTTAACCCCTTATGATACACCTAAGCTAGTGATGGTGAATATGTGAGTGTGCATTCACTCAACGATACAGAGTGAGTGCGTGGCAGACATCTCTGGGGGTGTCTGCTAACTTCAAACCAAGCCTCCATTATTCTGGGAACCACAGCTGGGCTTTCAGAGAGCTCTAATCCTCCTGAAAGCATATGCAAGCTTCTGTGTGCTGGTGCCTTTTTCTGAACACAGAATCCCTACCTTGTGTCAGATTGCCCAGGGTCCATGATTTCAAAATCCTTTAGAATCCCTGCACTCTACCATGAAACCTTGGAGCAGGTCTAACAAGGCTGTCAACCACACAAAAGAATATACATCAAACAAAGATGTCAGACAAACTAACAAAGATTAGACTGAACCATACAAATGCCAACAGTTTAATAGTTCTAAAAAACCACTGGAACTGAAAAAGAACATTACTGGAAAAACTGGTAAAATCCGAGTGTCTAGAGTTAATTAATAACGTTACCAAGGCTGGCTTCTTAGGTTTGACAAAGAAACATCACCACAGAATATACCATGGTGATATTAGATGTTAATAATAGGGAAACCATCTAATCTTTGCAACTTTTCTGTAACTCTAAAATATTCCAAAATAAAAATATTTGAAAACAAACAAATCTTAAAAAAAAATGGGTTGTATTCATTCCATGCCTACAACTACCTCCTAAGGCAAACACGAAAAACAAAACTACAGAGAAAGTAACTGTACATAGGCAGTATTATACTTTTAGTACTTATAAATATCAGGGTGAAAAAGAGGGGACTATTTAATAAGTGAGGGGATAGCAGCTCGGTGGCAGCCTAAACCTCCGATCTTATGCCAATCATGAAAACTACAAGGTGGCAAGGAACAGAAAACACATGAGTGAGAATGTCTTAACTGGCTGCAAATAACAGAAATTCCAATTCTACTGGCTTTAAAGGATAAGGAGATGCTGTTATCACATTTCGCGTAAGAAAAGGTACTGAGGTCAGACAGCTACCAAAGCTTAATTCATCCATCCACCCACCTTATTAAAGACATAGACCTTCCACTCTGCTACCCTCAGCTTCTCGGCCAGCTCCCTCCTGATTTGGGGGACACTGGTGTGGCTGCCCACCTCCAGGTTTCCGTGGAGACAGAGCATCAATTAGCAGGAGTTACTTCCATGTAGGTCTATGGGGACAAGGAACCTTCTCCCCAACCATGCCTGTCTCATACCTCCCCTCACAGCTTGTTGAATGGGTCTGAGTCATGTGCTCCTGCCTCAGCCAACTGCAAGCCCAGATGCTATATGACTGGCTTAGAGCAATCTCAGGCACCACTGATATTAAGGGCTAGATTATTTGTTGCTGTGAAGGGGTCTATCCTATGCTTGTAGGATGTTCAGCAGCATCCTTGACCTCTACCCACTGGATGCCAGCAGAATCTATCCCCAGGTACAACAATCAAAATAACTCGGCCAGGGGAGGTGGTTCACGCCTGTAATCCGAGCACTTTGGGAGGCCGAGGTGGGCAGATCACAAGGTCAGAAGATCGAGACCACCCTGGCCAACATGGTGAAACCCCGTCTCTACTAAAAATATAAAAATTAGCTGGGCATGGTGGCCTGTGCCTGTAATCCCCACTACTGGGAAGGCTGAGGCAGGCGAATCTCTTGAATCAGGGAGTCGGAGGTTGCAGCGAGCCAAGAACACGCCACTGCACTCTAGCCTGGTGACAGAGCGAGACTCTGTCAAAAAAAAAACCCCTCTCTAAATGTTTCTGAATGCCCTGGGGATAGGGGGAGGGAGGAGGGAATCCTCCCTTGAGACCCACTGGCTTAGGGCAATCAGGACATCACCAGGAAGTGCAGACAGGGCCATATCCCCAGAATCCAGAGAAGGTGTGGCCACCCCAATAAAACGGGAGCTCTGATTGCTTGCAAGGAGGGACTGCTCTTGAAAACAGAATGCTGTGTATGAGGAAAACTCAGTGAAATACGGCAATATACAAATGATCATTATAAATTAATTAAAACCTGTCTCTACATGCATAATTACATTCAGCAAATATTTATTGAGGGCCTACTATATGATAAGTACTATATATAGACAATGCACAATAAAATCTAAATGAGTTAAAGATTATTTAAATTTATTTTTAAGCTATAAATAACCAGATCTCTGCTTGGTTCCTTCATTCTCAATCTCTTTTTCACTTTTTATTTTGGAATCATTACAGATTCATAGGAAGTTGCAAAGAAATATACAGGGAGAGCCCTGTGCAATGTATGACACAGGCAAATCTATAGAGACGGAAAGCAGATTAGTGGTTGCCAGGGGCTGGGGCATGGGGACTGACTGCTAATGAACACGGGGTTTCTTTATGGAGTATTCAGAACTACATAGGGCTGATGGTTGCACAATCTGGTGAATATGCCGAAACCCACTAAACAGTACATTTTTATTTTTTTTATTTTTTTGAGATGGGGTCTCACTGTGTCATCCAGGCTGGAGTGCAGTGGTGCAATCTCAGCTCACTGCAACTTCCGCCTCCCAGGTTCAAGTGATTCTCCTGCCTCAGCCTCCCAAGTAGCTGGGATTATAGTTGCCTGCCACCACACCCAGCCAATTTTTAAATATTTTTTTTTAGCAGAGACAGGGTTTCACCATGTTGGCCAGGCTGGTTTTAAACTCCTGACCTCAAGTGATCTGCCCACCTCAGCCTTCCAAAGTGCTAGGATTAGAGGTATGAGCCATGTGCCCAAGGTAAATTTTCTAGTATGTGGATTATATCTCAATTTTTTTTAAATGGGGATAATTTTCAGGGCAAATCCAGTTGACCCCATACTCCAAGGATTCCCCCATGCTGGAGATAGGTACCTGTGCACAGGACAGAGCTCTAAGTGGCAGAAAAAACACGTCTCCTGCACTGACAATGTGGTTTCCTGGCCAAGCTCCAGGCCACCTGGAAACACCACACCCAACTTGGTAGATGCTCTCTCTCCTGAGCATGGAGCCTCGGGTAGAGAAGCTGCTTGGGGCACCTCCCGCCTGCCTCAAAGATCCACCCACTGCCACCACAGGGCTGGTCACCCCAGGCTTGGTGCAGCCATCTCCCCTGCTCACTTTCAACATTAACATCCCTCCCTCCTCCCCATGCTCTCCCTCAGTCCCTTCCGCTTTAAAGAAATGAAAATAGAACCCTGCAGATGAAAAATGCTCAAGATCCCATGGCTCCATAAGCAGCCTTTCAAGGTGTCCTTGCTCTGTATTTCTAGATTCTGAGCAAAGGCTGAAGCACTCTACTCTTCTCATCCCTTCCTCCTCCACAGAAGGGGGAACTCAGTGGCTTGGGGCACTGAATGGCTCAGAGCATCTGAGGCAACCCAATCTCTCCCTCCACACACAAACACCCATGCACATGCACGCGCACACACACACACACACTTGAATGGCCAGCTCTCCGGTTTGCTGCAGAACACTGAAGTGTGAACAGATGCATTTTCTGTTCCATTGCATATATGTATATTCCTGACAGTAAATACCTATCAGTTGAGAGTATTCCAAGAATTGAAGAATACACTCATAGTAATATATGGTCCCAGTTTCATATACTGGTTCAGGGATTTTCATATAAATATGCTTGACATTTGTTCATGGAAACATAGAAATAAGCCTCCGTTGCATAGTATCTCAGGAACTGACAATAGGTATAAAACAAATTCAGCTGCTGAAGATGAAGCATTGTAACCAGGTAGATAGAAGTAGCTCAGCAGTTCTCAGCCAAGAGATGCTGCCTGCCCCAGGGGCCATTTGGTAATGTGTAGAGACATTTTCGAGACATCTGGGGGTGGGGGAGTTTGCTACTAATATCTAGATCCAGTGGGGACAGGCCAGGGATGCTGCTAAACATGCTATGCTACATATGACAGCCCCAACAACAAGGAATTACCCCACCGCCAGGGTTACTTTAGACCAGGGTCACGTACAGGATTGCTTGAGCCCATAAGTTGGAGGCTGCAGTGAGCTATAATCATGCCACTGCAGTCCGCAGCCTGGGCAACGGAGTAAGACCCTGTCTTCAAAAATAAAATAAAACAAAAATAACACCTTCTTAGTTTGGACACCTTTTAGGACATTGCTCATCAGCTATACAGTAACTTGACCAACACAACATGCTTCTCTATGTAACCGAGTTATTGAACACACAAAACCACCACCACCAATGAAAGCTTCTGAGTGGGGTTAATAGAAAGCTTTTCGGTTGCCCCCAGTGAGTCCCGGCTCCTCCTTAGGTGCTAATGAGATTCCTTTGCTGCCCTCCTAATTTCACCTGCCTTTGTTCAAGCATTAGCTAAATCTTCTGCACTGAGTTTACTTCACAATGTCTCTGACACAATTCCCGCCTTTTCCAGTCTGAGTGCCCCTGATTGCTCTAGCTCAGGCCTGTGACCGCCTGATAAAACCTCCAAGAGTTTCCAACTGGCCTCTTCTCTCAGAAAGCCTACCTCTCCCTGCCCCCATATTTGGCTAGATCATCAGATATGTTTGGTACAGCACATCTGATGCGAGTCCCAATGAGTGACATTCCATGCTTGCACAAGAAACAAGGACTCTCTGGGAATATTGTGCAAAGCCAGGGAGAGAAAAAAGGTGTAAAATGCTTCGCACAGTACCTGCCTAAGCATGTCATAAATGTCAGCTGCTGTTATTGTCATACAGACACCAAGCTGACCAGATGCTTCCACTCTCATTAAGATGACAATGCATGTAGGGGGTAAGTTTTTTACCGATGCTGTAACAAACTGCCACAAATCTGTTTAAAACAACACAAATTTATTATCTTACAGTTCTGGAGGTCAGGAATCCAAAATCAGTTTCACTCTGCAAAAATCAAGGTGTCAGCAGGTCTGCGTTCCATCTGCAGGCTCCAGGGAACAGTCCATTTCCTTGCGTTTTCCAGCTTCTAGAGACCGCCTGCATTCCTTGGCTCATGGCCACTTGACTCCAACCTCTGCTTCCATTGTCACATCTTCATCTCTGACTCTGACCTTGCCCTCCTCCCTTCCTCTAGTAAGGGTGCTTGTGATGACAGTGGGCCCACCCACATAATCCAGGATCATCTCCCTATCTCAAGATTCTTACCTGAATCACATCTGCAAAGTATCTTTTGCCATGGAAGGTTACTTACTAACAGGCTTCAGGGACTACAACGTGGACATCTTTGAGGGGACACTATACCACAGGAAGGATTAAATATCAAACAATAATGAACTCAAGATCAAATTAACTAGTGGGTATAGCAAGGTGCAAGGGGCACACAGTTACCTAGCCAAAGGAGGCTCAAGAACAGACAGGGGACCTGGCTCAACTCCAAAGTGGAACAGATGCTGATCTCATTGGCTACAGGAAGTGAGGCCACTAAGTCAATCTCCCTTGGCCTCAATTTTATCACGATTGCCTATACCTCACGCAGCCATCATGGGCTTTCGATGAAAAGATTCATGCAATTCAAACTGAAAAAGCTAATAAAGGAAAAAAGAAAGAAAACATCCATGCAAAGCCTAGAGCACTCTGCACGTGTCCATTACAATCACAGAACCAAGGGATCCCTACAGGGAGAAACCTGCAGGCAGGAACAGCATGGTGAAGCCTCGTGGAAAAGGACACAAGCACAAGGTAAGCCCCATGGCAGCCCGTCTGGTGTTGCTCAACACTGGAGTCCCAAACCCTGGAAGAGTGCCTTAGACTCAGAAATTGTGCAACAAATGAACAGTTGTTGAATGAATGAATGAATGAATGAATGAACAGAGGCAGGATGCTTAAAAATGCATGTGGATTGGGCAGCTGGGTGGCATTCTGGAAAGAGCACCCAAACAGGGGTCAGAAGACCCAGCTCAAGTCACTTGGCCTTCTAATGGCCGGCAGAACATACTCCTTGGCTGTGGCTGTCAAATAGAAAAGAAAATTTGAACAAGATGATCCTAGCTCTTCCAGCCCCAAAGCTGTGGGACTCTGAGCTGCATCCTCTGGTCTTAGTCTTACCTCCCTTACATGACAGCTCTGGGTCAGTCGAGTTGACTCATTCCCTCATTTATTCGGAACACACCCAGCACCTCAAGGCCAGCACTTTTCTCCTGTTCCCCCTTATCTTGCCCAGGTCTTGCTTTTTTTCAACAACAACAACAAAAAAGCCCACACCAAAAAAAACAAAAACCAAACTACAAAGTTAACTTATCATTTCTATGGCTGGTAGTTTTCCTGCATGAGTCTTGTATGGTTTACATTAGTGGCACACTAATATATTAACTGAATATATTAACTCAGTATACGTTGACCACTGTATGAAAGGCTATTTACCGGTTGGGTGCGATAGCTCACACCTGTAATCCTGGCACTTTGGGAGGCTGAGGCGAGTGGAACACCTGAGGTCAGGAGTTCAAGACAAGCCTGGTCAACATGGAGAAACCCCATTTTTGCTAAAAATACAAAAATTAGCCAGGTGTGATGGTACACACCTGGAATCCCAGCTACTTGGGAGGCTGA
>NW_016107741.1:1211814-1228541 GCF_001604975.1 Cebus imitator | reverse complement strand
TATTTACCATTGAACAGAAAATATGGGAAGAACATTTTTGCCTCCTTTGTAAATATTCAATGTCTTTGACAGTTGTGTTTACAAGTACGTTTTGCAGGGCTGTGTGGGTATGATCCTACAGATGGACTGAGTGGATCACCCTATAGATGATCTTGCTTTTCTACTGCCAGAAAATCACTAGAAGCCCTCACCCAGAGAAGGATGTGCAAAGACAAAGACAACCCCAGGCTCAAGTGAGCCCTCCTTTTCTTGGAAGTGATTATTATCCAAGAAATTGAATCAGTCCTAGGATGCCTTGCAACCACTGTTGTCTTCATTTCATGTGTCTGCCTGCCACCTCTCAGACCAGCTTGGTCTCCACATACTGTCCCTGCATAGAGAAGGCCAAGAATCTCCATAAATATTGCTTCACTTTATTAGATTTAAATGGGGATAACTGAATTCAGTGGAATTTAACTTTGCTTTTATTCCATCAGATTCGCTTTATCAAATTTATGGGAAAGACAGACACCATTAGCAAAAGGATCTGGGCCGGATGTCAAGAAGCCTACCGTAGGCCCACCAGATGACCATGAACATGTCGCTGACCCATGGGCTCCTGAAGTAGAACGTAACCAGAGATGGTGATATGCGTTATTTCCACTTCCCAAATCAGAGTGAAAGGAAAGAGAAGGAAACTTGGAGATTTCCAAATATCTGGGAGCTATTTTTGGAAATGAATTACTTTATTACTTTTCCTCTCACTTTTCTTTCCAAAAAAAAAGGAAGGAAAGGAAAAGAAAGATATTAGACCAAAAAATGAGGGTTGGTGATCTTAATGGAAGCAAGAGACACTTCTTTCAGGGACTGAGCCCTTACAGCCTTAAAAACAGATGCTCCCCATGTTCATACAAACACTATCTATAACCTTTAAAAAAAAAAAAGAAAAAGGGAGAAACCATTACCTGTTTATCAGAAAGCTCAACCAGGACAGTTTATATAATCCAGAAATAGACTCCGTGGGATAAATATAGTCAACCTCCTATTAGTTAATACTGAATAACTAAATAAAGGTTCCAAGAAGGTAGCAATGATGTTATTTGGCTGTTAAATGGGGATTCAACCTAGCAAATTCCAGAGCCATGGATTGTTTTCCCCTTAAAGCAAAAGCCCGTTCAGAGGACTTTTAAGATACCACAGAATTCTTCCATGTAGCATAGGTCAAATCCCATCTGGTGAGCAAATGGGTCCCCAAGAGCTTATGCCATGACATGATCTTGCTCTTCCGCCATCCGCATGATTATTTACACTTTGATCTCAAATGTGATATTGTCCATTATACTTAAACTGCCCACAGCTGGCATTTCCAGTACTGTGCAAGTCCACTTGAGCTACAGGAAATGGAACATGAGGTTTCAACCACTCAGTCCATCTATAGGATAATTCCCAAACAACCCTGCAGGACACACATGTAAACACAACTGTCAGAGATAGTGAATCTTTTCAAAGGAGGCAAAAATGTTCTTCCCATATTTTCTGCCCAAATGGTAAATAACTTTTCATAAGGTGGTCAAGGTACTCTGAGTTAATATATTCAATTAATATGTTAGTGTGCCACTAATGTAAACCACACAAGATTCATGCAAGAAAATTGCCAGCCATAGAAATAAGTTAACTTTGTAGTTTGTTTTTTTAGTGTGGGTTTTTTGTTTGTTTTTTGAGACAAGGTGTCACTCTGTTGCCCAGGCTAGAGTGCAGTGGCACGATCATGGCTCACTGCAGCCTGGATTTCCCCAGCTCAAGCAATCCTCCCACTTCAGCCTCCTGAGTAGCCGGGAATATAGGCACATGCTACTCCACCCAGGTAACTATTTTATTTGTTTGTAGAGACAGAGTCTCCCTATGTTGCAAAGGTTGGTTTTGAACTCCTGGACTCAAGCAATCTTGCCACCTGGGCCTCCCAAAGTGCTAAGACCACAGGCATGTACCAGAACGCCTGGCCTAACTTTGTAGTTTTTAACAAAGTTTTAGGATGTGATTCCCAGTAAACTATGAAAATTATATGCACAGTATCAATCTATAGAAATAATTTAAATCGCATGTAGGTTTTGTTTGTTTTTTGAAACAGAGTCTCACCCTGTCACCCAGGCTGAAGTGCAGAGGCATCTCAGCACACTGCAACCTCTGCCTCCCAAGCTCAAGCCATTCTCCTGCCTCAGCCTCCCAAGTAGCTGAGACTACAGGCGCACACCACTACACCTGGCTAGTTTTTGTATTTTTAGTAGAGACGGGGTTTCACCATGTTGGCCAGGCTGGTCTTGAACTGATCTCAAGTGATCCTCCCACCTCGGCCTCCGAGAGTGCTGGGATTACAGGCGTGAGCCACCACGCCCAACCAAGGGTAGGCTTATAATCAAACTAATAAATTAGTTTTTTAAAATATTGAGATGTATATATATCTGTAGCCACATCCGTAAAGATTTCTCCTTAGGCTTGTAGCTTCTTTGTTGTAACTTTAAAAACAGAGTCCCAATAATTTCACCTACATGCTCTGAGCTGGCAATATCAAATGTTAAACACAACACTGAACGGAATTACTACAAAACTTGAGATTTTGTTTACAATCGTTGGACCATATTTTATGCTATACAGTTTTTACTAAAGTTTACATGAAATGATGTTTAAAGTCAACAACAATTTTCACTTAACCTACTACATTCATTTATTCCACCATAATTCTATTTTCTTAAAAAGAATAAAAAGCTATTATTTATTTGCTTTTCTCCTGTTGGATCTCTATGTAGAATCTGTTTGGTGAAAGTCCTCATATTTCTTGAATACCATTTTCCAATTGTGTGACTCAAATGCGACTCAAAAAGGGTTTTAACTGTCAGATGCTCATAGAGAAAATACTGCCCTCTGACATACAGTTCTTCCCATATAATAAAAGTTAATTACAACTTTAAAGGATAACCCGCCACCTATAAAACTCGGCCAGGTTCTGTTTTGAAAGAGGAAGAAGAATGACTATTACAGCCTTCAGCCGACTCCACTTAAATGTTTGTGGCTTGCTGAACATTCCATACATATTTCGGGCAAGGTATTATGGGAGCTGAAGTTCAAGCTGTCCCCTGCTGAATTTTTACTCACTATAAAAACATCTCATAAAAGTACACACATGTTTTTACTTTACAAAAAAAAGGTAAAATATCCACTTTTGTTCACTCAATTGACACTTTTAGCATTAGAATGGAGACTTTTTAAAAACCTATAACGTAAGTGATTGTCTGAAAAAAGTGAAAAACGTTATTCAGTAACAAATTGATTTCTGGAAAAAAGGAATATAGGAAATGCGTCTGAAATACATGGAAAACAAGATTCTCCAAGCTGATTTCTGTATGGTCCGCTCACGTTTGTCACAGGTTGTACCATTAAAAGAAAAATCCTCACACTGATACCTTTCAGCATGAATCTCCACTCCAATATAACCACAACTGTTTTATATTACCCTCAGAAAGTGAGCCTTAGCCTTTTCTAAGCAAAACACTATTTTTAATTGGTTCATTTTCCAGTTGTTTAGGCTTTTAACATACATACGGTATAAAACAGCACTGCATTCCAAGCAGTTCTACCAATTCCAGAACCATCCAAGGCTGGATCAAACAGCTGGGGCTCTAGCCTTTGGTTAAAATTATAACATGATCTCACCTGATTTTCAAAATAAGTAAGCATCTTTTAAACCCATAAAATTGTACTAGGATTGATATAGGCCAGAGGTCTGCAACATTCAGTGAGAATGTTAGGGAACCACGACCTTTTTGTTTTGCTTTCTTTTGTTTTTCCCTGCTTGAACTCAGAAATCTTCAAACAATTCAGCAGCTTCTCTCCTCAAAAGTTTATTTTCAAACGCCAGTGCCATGCGGGCTGCCTTCCCTGTGCAGGTAGGAGGAAGTAGGCACAATGTCACCACACTGGGCCTTTGCAAGTCTTCAAATCACTGGGAAGCCTGTGGTGTTTCCTTTTTGGCACTCAGGCCCTGGGAGGAGAGTTGCTCTAGAAAGGGCAAGACATCAGAAAACCTGTAGAAACACTTGGTGTCCACAGAATTCCCAATTCCACACAAAATACGCATCTGTAAAAGCAGATGAACAATCGAAACCAGTAGACGATCAAGCAAAAAGTTAAGGAAAAGCTTCATTACATGAAATTAATTAAATGAGATCTGGTAGTGCTTTCAGAAGAATCAGTTTTTACTTGATTGTGTTTTTATACGTGAATAAGACAGCTTTGTACCCCATGCACAAAAAGGAAACTTAAAATACAACTCTTGTTTTTCGTTTATTCCAAAAGCATATGGGACTAATCATATTGCATTCTGGCTGCAGTACAGAAGGCTATTTCAAACAGAGTTTTAACTCACGAGTTTCAAGGCGCTAAAGAGCAACCAAGAGTTTGGGAACAGACTTCTCCAACTCCAAAAGGGTTGGGAATCCCTCAAGGGCCCATCTGGCATTAGGTTTTGGATGGAAACCAGCCTGAGCCCCCCACACAAGGAACCCGCACCCCAAAGCTGGGGCACACGTTTGTGATCCAAGGTGACAGCTCATCTCGACACCGCGGGTCTGGGGACACCTGCAGAGCCAGAGCCCGGGCAGTGGGCAGCAGACGCCCGGGACTGGGATGGGCGAGGCTACCACAGAGAAAGGAAAAGAGGGCCATCTGTCAGCCCTTGGAGAGGAAATTCCAGGCGCCCAGTTCCCAGGCGCCGGACAGCGGGTGACGTGAGGGAACCAAATCAGAGGGTCCGCCCAGCAGCGGGGAACCGGGAGGTGGCTGGCCTCGGCGCTCAGAGGACTCGAGGCCTGGAGCGGGGGCACCTACATTCTTGGTCAGAGCTCTGGGAGTCGGGGTATTGGGGGGCGGATCCTCTCCCGGGCCCCGGGAACCAAAGATCTTCACCCAGCCCCGAGGGCCCCCTGGTGTCTCCGATCCTCTCCCTGGGCCCAAGGGATGGGGGCGCCTCGATCTTAGCCAGGACCGGAGCACTCCAGGGAGTCCCCCGGTCCCGGGGATGGAGGCGCTCCGAACTCTGCCGGGGCCCAGGGGCTCTCGGCGGCCCCGCGCTGGGCGGGGCGTGTCCCCAGCGCATCCGCGGTGGCGCCGGCCGGCGGCCCGGGTCGTAGCGCCCGCGCCGGGTCTGGCGCCCCCAGCCGGCCCGCTTACCGGTCGCGGGGGTCGATCCACGACGTCTGGCGCGTGTTGTGGTCAATATAGAAGACTCGGCCGTCGTAGTCTCGCGCCTCCTCCCAGCCAGCGGGCAGCGGCAGCTGGGCGCTCTCCCGGACCCGCGGCGGGGGCGCGGAGGGGGCGGGGGGCGTGGGGACCGCGGCAGGGGGCGCCGCCGGCGGCGGTTCCCGCTGGGGCTGCGCGGACGGCGGCGGCTCCCGCGGGGCCTCCCGCGGCTGTCCCCGCCGTCGCCGCCGACCTCCGCTCAGCCAAGGCATGACGGCGCGGGCCCCGCCGCCGCCCGGCCGCCCCGCGCGCGCCGCCTCCTCCGCCAGTACTAAGGCCCGGCGCCCGGGGCGCGGGGGCGGCCGCGGGGAGCCGCCCGCCGCTCCCGGCGCATCCTCCGCCCGGCGCCCGTGCACCGGCGCCCGCCCGCTCGCCCTTGCGAGCCGCTGCCCGTGCCGCCCACTCCGTTCGGGTAGCCCGGGTGGCCGCCGCGCGCGAAGTCACAGCCCAGGAGCCGGCGCTGCCGCCGCTGCCGGCCGCCCCTCCGTTCCCGCGGCGCGCCCGGCCATCTTCGTTCCTCAGCGCGGCTCGGGCGGGAGGGGGCGGGGCGTGAGCAGGCCCCGCCTCCGGCTGCCCCGCCCCGTTCTCACCCAGCCGCCGCGGCTCGTACCCTGCCGGCGGCTCCTCCCCTGCCGGCTGCTCCTCCCGAATCTCCCACGGAGGCTTCTGCTCCTCCCGCCACCTCTGCTTCTCCACCCACTCCCGCTGATCCGCCTCCCCTGGCCCCGCGTCCTCCACGGCTCCCAGTCGCTGACTGCTCCGCCCCCAGTTTCCCTCGGGGTCCTCCTCGGCGCTCTGCTCCTCGACCCCACCCCACCCCCACACCTCCGCCTGCTCCCCCCACTCTGTCGTCCTCCCTCTCCGCACGCTCCTCCCTTTCTCCCTCCAGCTGCACCACCTTCCTCCGGCCTCGGGAAACCGCACGGGGGCCAGGATGGGCGCCGCCGCGTCAGTCCGCCCCCGAGCCCCGGCGGAGAGGAAGGTGGGCGGGGAGGACGACGCCCGACCCGGACTGCGGGCGCGGCCTGCCTGGGGTGACTCCTCGGGCGCAAACAATTCCCGAGAGAACGGGCAGTCCCCTCCCTTCACCCGCTCCCGGACTCTGGCTGTCTGGGGAGACCCTCTTCGCACTTGCGGGGTGGCTGCGCCCTGGGTCTCCCACACAGCGGGTCTGGTCCTGCGAAGGTGGGAAAAGCCCCTGAAGGCGGGGCCGAGGTAGCTGAAGAGCTGCGGGAGCCCGTGGCCGGTCCTTTCGGGCGGCGCAGGGAGGACGCCACTAGAAGCGGGCAGCTGGGCAGGTGGCCACTTCGCGTCCCCGCCAGGACAGCCCCAAAAGGGCTGACCTGGGTCCCCACATTAGGCGGGAGCTCCTTGACCTTCCCTGAGTCTTCATCCTATTTGTGGGATCTGATTGAGCGGAGACCCAAGTAGACCATTACTAGGGAGGAAGCCGACCGACTCCTGAAGCTTTCAGCATAGACGGCAACTAATGTTTCACAGGCTCCCAGCTGGAGCTCGAGCTCAGGCTCCAGAGTTAGGGCTGTGTCTTGTTCTAAACCCCCCACCTACTTCGGCTGTGGGTCTCCACAGCCGCAGCACGTTATGCCAGGAAATTCAGAACAGTATCGGGAGATTTTTAAAGAGTTACAGTGATACAAAAATATCTGGTAGAGCCTGATTAGAATCCAGATACATAGGGGAAGAGACTGGAGGAAAATGTCCCGAAATGCTCACAAGAGTTCACATTCCTTTGGCTGGATTTTTAAACATTGTCTGTCTTCCAATTTTTTGTAAAATGTTACCATTTTATCACTTTTATGAGGGGAAATGTTGTTTTAAAAAAGAATGGGCCGGGCGCGGTAGCTCACGCCTGTAATTCTAGCACTTTGGGAGGCCGAGGCGGGCGGATCACAAGGTCATAAGTTCCAGCCCAGCGTGGCCAGCATGGTGAAGCCCCGTCTCTACTAAAAATACAAAAATTAGCCGGGCATGGTGGCGCGCACCTGTAGTCCCAGCTACTCTGGAGGCTGAGGCAGGAGAATCGCTTGAACCTGGGAGGCGGAGGTTGCAGTGAGCCAGATTGCCGCTTCACTCCAGCCTGGGCAACAGAGCAGGGGCAACAGACTCCGACTCAAAAAAAAGAAGAAGAAGAATGTGGGGCTGGGTCCAGTGACTCACACCTGTAATCCCAACACAGAGAGGGTGGAAATGCAGCTTCAGAACGGCCATGTTCTGAAGGGCTCACACCTGTAATCCCAACACTTTGGGAGACTGAGTTGGGAGGATCACTTGAGTTGGGGAGGTCGAGGCTGCAGTGAGCCGAGTTTGTATCAATGCACTCCAGCCTGGGCAACAGAACAGAGACCCTGTCTAAAAAACAAAAAAATGTGAAGGTACAGCAACGTCCAAGAAAATATCCAAGGAAGGTCTTTTCTCCCCCTCCTCCTGCTACAACACAGAAACTTTCTTGCTCCCCAAGTATCTACCCCTAACTGAATGTTCTATGTCAGAAATTCCACCCCAAGAGTCCTTTTAGTTAAACATGCACAATTATTACGTGTTCAGGGGAAAGAGGGGACCATAAAAAAAGCAAATACTTTGTGATGTCGCATGTGCCAGGGAATGCCCAAGTGCTGAGTGTCCCTGCTCTGACATCTTCCCTTCCAGTTGGCATGGTTTCTCGCCAATGGGGCTGCCACTGCCTTCTTGCCTTACCACCCAACAGGGCCGTTCTGAAGCTTCATTTCCACCCTCCCTGGCCCTTTTAGAATCTCACAAATCTGGACATAAATCTATCACTCGAAGGTACTTTGAATGGGGATGGAGCATATTGGAGTGAAACCGACTTCTGCAGAGAGACGGTGGAAAGAGAACACATACACCACACATCGAAGGACTCAGAAGAAAAGGCAAGATGAAAAAAGCATCAAGTAGAACAAGGGGTAGGGGAAGCTGCATCCAATTAGGAGCTCAAAGAGGCCAGTGCCCAGGAGTCTTCGCTCAAGGTGAAAGAGCTCTAACCATTCAGGCAGGCAGCAAATATGTGTGGACCTCCCATGCGCAGACACTGTGCTGGGTGTGGGGATGCTGCAGAGAAGAGGATAGTCTGTGCTCCAGCCTGCACTCCCTCAGGGACTAAACACAGAAATAGGCCCTTACAATAGTGACTTGTCCACAAATGAAGCCAGAGTGCCAGCCTCAATTTGGGGACTCATGGGAGGCTTTGTGAGACCAAAGAAATATGGCTCAGATGAGGAAACTGAGGCTCAGGTGTTCAGATTCCCAAGTTCTGAGCTCTTGCCCCTTGGCACATGGAGCTGCTGTCATGAAATTGTTTACTTGTAGAACTGCAGGCTCCCTTCTTGTGGAGGATTGTGAGGATGATCCTTCACTAACAGAGATGTCTGAGAGGTTACACCCACCCCCAGGAGCTGACCATGCAGTTTCCTTGCCTTGGTGGGACAAACTCGAAGGCCCTTGACACCTCAAAGCTCCCCATGGGATCAGGCTGAGGCTGGACTTCTCCCGAAATCACAGCTCTGCCAGCTCCTGCCCTGCCCGGTCCCAACTCCCTTACCCAGGTAAGCATGGCTCCAACCAGCTGCTCACTCAAGAACCCCCATCTCAGGCACCCTTTCTAAAGAGCCTGACCTAAGATAGGCTCCTGCAGACTTACTGTCATCTAAGCACTTAGCAAATAGGAGCTCATTTAATCACCATAACATCTAGAGGCATTCCTGCTGTCAGTTGCACATTAATAGAGGCCAAAGGAGTGTGACATGGCATGACAAAGAAAGATTGGAGACCCTCACTGAGAAAGCTTAATCCACATGCCCACCCACTGCCACTGGACACTCTCTGCCTGAGAGAATAGAAGTGAGGCTATTGCATTTCTCTTCCTAAAAGGGGCTGAACCAGAGAGGAAGAGGCCAGCACTTAGGGTGACCAAGACCTCTTTATTACAGCATTAGTCTTTCTCCACTTGTGTGCAATGTTAGCCCCAGGCGTCTGCTGATCGTCCCTAAAGACTTGTGAATGGAGATGGGAAGGAAGAGAAGTTGGTAGGGGGGATGAAGGGACTCTTGACTTCCCAGCTTTGCCATAAATCGGGAAATTCTCTCTCTCTCTCTCTCTCTCTCTCTCTCTCTCTCTGTCTCTCTGTCTCTCGGTCTCTCTCTCTCTGTGTGTGTGTGTGTGTGTGTGTGTGTGTGTGTGTGTGAATTGTTAGAGAGAATAAGGCCTTTCTTAGAGTCAAGCAGGGCTTTCCATATTGGACTAAAAATCACATGCACACACAAAACACTTCAGGGTGAAGGAGTCTTGAGTCCTAACTGAATGCACAATTCTACATTCTTTATTTCCTCCACATTAAAACCACAGCCCTGCCAACAGCAAAAGCATGAACATTGTAGTGCTCCATCCTCCCACCAAGACTTCACATGGAAAAGCGGTTCAGGAAAAATCCACTTAGGCTCTGGGGAAAGAGATGCAAATGCTTTTGTTCTCCTCCCAGACCCTCTGGGAAATCCCCTTTCTGAAGCTGTTAAAATGCACTGGTCTCTAACTCGCAGAATACTTTCCTTAAAATGATGGTTAAGGAGTAACTCCAACAACGACAGAGTCTGAAGATGTTTACTATTAGATTCTGCCTTCTCTCCTTAGCCCTCCCCTAAAGGATAAGCTTTATTTGTAAAAAGGAAAGTACAAAATGGGATCTATACGCATTCAGTAGTTAATAAACATCTAGAAAAGGAAAATCTGTGAAGGGTACAATCACCAAGTGTAAAATGAGAAAAATAAATATCGCCAGAGAAGGCTTGCCTACCTTGTATAAACAATCAAGTGTTCTAGGAAGCGGCAAGTTGGGTAATTCTACACATTGTGCTAAGAGGAAAACGGAAATGGGCTGGATTAGGTCTGAAGAAGAAATGGTTCATTGTTTGGCATTCTTTAAATGCTGGAATAATTACTCAATTATGGGTGTTTCTCATATATTTAAATAATGCAAATCCACAAGCACTGGAGGAGATTAAAAGATGTTGTTCTTGTTCATTCCTGTCTTGCTGGTTTAGGGGCATCAAAGGAAGGGTGAGTTGCAAAGATCCCTAAGGGGACCTCTCCCCATGCTCAGGAGTTGGAATAGGGACAGGGTGAGGTTATTTCTTGGTGTTTTATTTCATGGCTTTATGTAAAGACATAAATTTTAGACACTTATTTGACTCATTCAAAAAAGTCACTGTTTAGATTTTGTGTGTGGACAGGGAGCACTTTTCTCAACTGGGACTTCCTTGATTTGTGTAGATGCGTCCAGTTTGAAAGTTTAGGTTTTTCTCATGTCCTAATTTTCCACTCCAAAGACATGCAGGGTATTCCCAAAGCGTCAGCTGTGTGGATAAACCAGCCATTCTGCATTTGGTTCATTTCAGTGCTTCGTTCCCCTGTGTCTGGGGGCGCATCACAAAACATCATCATCCTTGGAATCAGTAAATGGCTGTCATGCTTTAGGAACACTGCATTTGTGCCTGGGTGATTACAACTTGGATGTTTTAAAAATGTAGACCAATTTCTCTCCCAAACTTAGAAAACTTGGAGTCACTCACTTCCTTCCTCTCCAGGTCTCCTCTTCCAACCTTACACTTTTACTTATTTTCTTTCCCTTCCCATGGGTTCTGTTCAACAAAATGTGAAGGGGCCAATTCAAAATGTATTCCAAGCACACCATAATTTTAGGAAGAGGCAGCGGCCGTGAGCCAGCACACTGCAAGATGCTTCCTCCTGGCTGATTTCTTTCTTATTCAGGATTAGGACTCTGGTCCCCTGTGTATTTGGAAAAACAGATCCTTAAAACTGCAGACCTCTGCTTTATGAGCCAGGCAGAGCAGCTCAGAAGTCTCGGGCTTGCAGAGACAAGAAGGAAAATTTATCTCACTCACAAATGAGCAATCTTTGTTTTTCATTTGGTAACACTAGCATTAAAATTAGCCTCTCTTGTAGCATGAATGGAACCATTTCTGGACACAGGTAACCTTACTGGATCCTGAAGCAACACGCCCAACATGATTGTTATATATCAGCAACTCAACTAGGGGATGACAGTGTCCCCCAGGGGACATTTGGCAATGCCTGGAGACATGTTTGCTTGGCACAACTGGGAGAGTGGTGCTCCTGGCATCTAGTGGGTAAGGCCAGAGATATTGGCACACATCCTGCAGTGCCCAGCACCACAGAGAATGATCTACCCCAAATGACACCAGTGCTCAGGTCAAGAAACCCTATAAGATATGTATAATTTATCTTTATTATTTTTTTGAGACTGGGCCTTGCTCTGTTACCCAGGCTGGAGTGCAGTGGTGTGATCACAGCTCTCCGCAGCCTCCAACTCAACTCCCAGGCTCAAATGATTCTCCCACCTCAGTCTCCTGAGTAGCTGGGACTACAACCATGCACCACCACACCTTTTTTGTAGAAAAGGAGTCTCACTATGTTGCCCAGGCTTGTCTCAAATTCCTGGACTCAACTGTGTAATTTATGAGAACATTTATACTGCCTAGACTTTATAGTGGGAAAACGAGGCTCAGCGAATATAAGCAAGTAGCCCAGTATGACCTGGCCAGTGCGAAAATGCATCAGCCCTAAGACTGAAGCCCAGCTATCCCATCTGATCTCCTGTATTCATCAGGGCTGTACAGAAAAATAGATCTAATAGAATACATATATATGTGTATGTGTGTTTATATATATATATATATATATATATATATATATAAACTTTCTGTCTCTCTCTCTCTCTCTCACACACACACACACACACAGAGAGAGAGAGAGAGAGAGAGAGAGTTATCATAAAGAATTGGCTCATGAACTTATGGAAGCTGACAAATCCCAGGATCTGTAGTTGGCAAGCTGGAGAGCTGATGATGGCACAGTTCCAGCCCCAGTCTGATAGCCTGAAAACCAGGAGAGCTGATGGTGTCAGTTTCAGTCTGAAAGTCAGCAGGCTTGAGATCCAAAAAGAGCCAGTGTTTCAGTTTGAGTCCAGACGCAGGAAAAGCCCAACATTCCAGCTCAAGCAGTCACACAGCAGGAGCACCCTCTTACTCAGCCTTTGTGTTCTAGCCAGGCCTTCAACTGATTAGGCAAGGCCCATCCAAACTGGGAAGGCAATCTAATTCCCTCAGTCTACAATTCAAATGTAATGTCGTCCACAAATACCTTCACACACACACACACAGAGTAATGTCTGACCAAATATCTGGGCACCCCATGGCCCAGTGGCCCAATCAAGTTGACACATGAAATAACCATTCCACCTCCTGACTTTATAACTAGTTGTTTTTTTGTTTCTGTGACTCTTTCTTTCTTTTTCTCTCTTCTTTTTTCAGACAGTGTCTCACTTTGTCACCTAGGCTGGAGTGCAGTGACACGAACATGGTTCACTGCAGCCTTAACCTCCCGGGCTCAAGCAACCCTCCCCTCTCAGCTTCTTGAGTAACTGGGACCACAGACACAAGCCACCATGCTCTGCTAATACTTTAACTTTTTGTAGAAATGGGGTCTCACTATGTTGTCTGGGCTGGTTTCAAACTCCTGGACTCAAGTGATCTGCCCGCCTTGGCCTCCCAATGTGCTGGGATTCCAGGTGTGAGCCACTGCACCTGGCCTGTTTCTAGGACTCTTTCTGCTCACAGCATGGCTCATGGACCAGCAGTGACAGCATCACAGGGGAGCTCATTGAAATGCCCACCCCAGGGCTGTTAGTTTGAAAAGCATCATATTACACCCCATGGAAAAGGATGGTGTGGGGGTATAGGCATCTAAAAAAACCTGACTTTACAATATTGAATCACACAGCCATCTGGGTAGTATTTGCCTTACTTCACCTCATAATCAAGAGGGGTTTATTTATCATTTAAGAGGTGCCAAGCCCTATGCCAATCCCTGAGCAAAGTGTAATCACAAGCCACTTTCACACTTGCTCTACATGATAAGCACATTGAAGAGCCTGGATCTGTTTGTGACTCAGCTTTAGGCTTGCACGGGAATGTACAGTCCGACTTCCCTGGCCCAGAAGTAGAAATGGACAAGAAGCCAGCTGCAGGCCAACCACACTGTAACAGAGCTCGACTTTTGCCTTAGCTTCCTATGCATCTCCCCTGCCTGATGTCCCAACCCAGGGACAGGTACATAGTTTGTGCTCTACATTCTGCAGTGCAAAATGAAAATGCAGGACCCCTTGTTCCAAAAAAAAAATCTCAAGAATTTCAAGATGGTAACAATAGGCCACTAAAATAAGCACGGGCCCTTTGGAGCACCAGACCCTGTACAATTGCACAGGCGGCAGTCCTTGAACTGGGCTCTGTCCATTCCTTTGACTTCTAGTCAGGTGCGCTTTGAAAATTCCAAAGAGACAACAATTTTCAGTGACAGCAGAGGAGACTGTTTTGGGGAAAGAGGCTCTGTCCCTGCAAATCAAACTACTTGCTGCCCAAGCCTCCTCTGCCAGCACAGTTACCGCCCCAAGGTCAGCATGACCCTGTTGGCAGGAAGAACCTCCACTGCTCTTGACTCTCTTGGTTCTCTGGTCCTGGGGATTGAATTGTGCTCCCCCACCCAACAAAAGGATATGCTGAGGTCCTAGCCCTGGGTACATGTGGATGTGGCTTTAGTTGGAAATCGGGTCTTTGTAGATGCGGTTAAGATGAAGTGATACTGGAGTAGGGTGGGCCTTTAATTGAATATGACTGGTGTCATATCATAAGGGAGGGCAGAAGGGACGCAGACACCAGAGTCACATAAAAATGGAGGCAGAGATTGGAATAATGCAGCCACAAGCCAATGAATGCCAAGGATTTCTGGCAAGCACCAGAAGCTGGGAGAGAAGCATGGAACAGATTGTACCCTGTTGTCTTCAGAGAGAAAGAGAGTGTCCCTTCCTCACACCTTGTCCAGACTTCTGGCCTCCAGAACTGTGAGAGAATAAGTTTGTGTTGGTTTAAGCCACCCAGTTTTCGGTCCTTTGTTACAGTGGCGCTAGGAAACTAACATGCCTGAGATTTGCCCCCAGGCTCCTGCTGCTGCTTCAGTAGGGAACAGAGTCTATAGCATTCTGTTCAGGGGGTCCCAATCAGTGCAGGGAAATCACAGGAAACGGAAGCCTGTCATGATAGCCCCCAGAAATCCCATCAAACCCAGGATCCCCAGACATGACATGCGGGACCTCTTAAGTACAAGCCATAAACTGTAGCAGCTCATATCCAGCATAGACCAGAAGCAAACCAGAAATGCCAACATTGGCCATGAGTGGCTCAAAGTCCAGATTTACCTTGGATCCCTGGCTATCCAACGTGTCGATGAGCAAAGTGGCTCTTTATAGAAGCATTAAAGATAATCCTAAAGGAGTAATGAAATTAGAGTTAGAATGAACAAATAGAAGAACTTACAAGGATTGACTAGATCTCGGCTTTGAGCATCACTGGCTGCTAACATTGCAAAAAGAAAGATGGCCAGATCCAGTCTATGGCACTTTATTATAGCAGACAGAATGGACTAAGACACCGGGATTTCTCATAGTAGCACATCATGTCTCTTTCTCTCTCTCTCTCTCTTTTTTTTTTTTTTTTTGAGACAGAGTTGTTACTCTGTTGCCTGGGCTGAAATGCAATGGCGAAATCTCGGCTCACTGCAACCTCCACCTCCTGGGTTCAAGCAATTATTCCACCTCAGCCTCCTAAGTAGCTGCAATTATAGGCGCTTGCCACCACGCCCAGCTAATTTTTGTATTTTTAGTAGAGATGGGGTTTCACCACGTTGGCCTGGCTGGTCTCGAACTCCTGACCTCAGGTGATCCGCCTGCCTTGGCCTCCCAAAGTGCTGCGATTACAGGCATGAGCCAATAGCCCCTACTGAATTTGTATTTGTGTTTACTTGTTAATATCTCTTCTCCCTTATTCGACTAGAACAGTGGTTCTAAATGTGGTGACTTTACCTCCCAGAGACATTTGGCAATATCTGAGACATTTTTTATTGTCAAGACTGTGGAGAGGGAAGAGGCGAGGTGGTGCTGCTGGCATCTAGTGGGTAGAGGACGCTGATTGTAGGCTGCTAAACCTCATTCAAGGCACTGGACAACAAAGACTTACCAGCCTAAAACATTAATAGCATCAAGGTTGAGAAATCCTAGGCAAGAAGCAACAGGAGGAAAAGAGCCATGTTTCATTCTCCACTGTCTATCCGCAAAGAGCAGGTTATCAAGATATATTTGTTAAATGAATAAAGAACTATCTTGTTAATCACCAACATCACACCTTCTTGTCAATAAATGACCTCAAAATCGGTGCTCGTGACTCGGGCAAAGCCATTTGAGGTATCCAAAATTGAATAATATTTGGAGCATTCATAAAAAGGTATCTTCCTGTTGATGTCACAAAAAGAGAGATGCCAGACACGATGTGCCTTTAGGGAAGAAAAATACCACCACCTACAAGAAAATCCTGCCCCAAAACCCAAATCTGATTAAAGCCTCTAGAAAGATTCCGTGGATTCCAAAAGCCTTCATTAGCAAATAGAAAGGGCATTTATCTATCTATCTTAGGATTCTTTTAAGTGCAAAGGTCTTCAGAGCTGGAGGGAAAAATACACATCTTAAGAACCAGATAAATACAAAATCTCAAGTGATCTATGCTGTCAGCCTACAAATGTCCATGTGTATGTAGAAAAATCAATAATGTGTACGACTTAAAACTAAGGGTCAGGGGCCTTGAGAGCACCTCCCGTAAATTATGGCATCATGGGCATAGCAATTGTGAGTGGGGTTCAAGTACCCCATTAGGGTCATTGACAATAATTTAGTTAGGGTCCAACCTAAATCTTGGGTGTGTACAGAGACTCAGTTACTAGGATGGTAACAATCAGCTGTAGGAGGGTGAATCTTTCAGCTCCAGGAGGATTTAGGGAACGTACAGAGACTCTTAAGAGAATCAAAACTATAGGATTTATATTTGGGGTGCAGAAAGAATCTGTGCATATTTGACGTTCCATACATTCATAAAGTTTAAAAGAATTTCTAAGCTTTGGAAATCACTGTAAAATGTATAACTGAGTAAATTTGTGATCTTAGTTGAAAACTATTTTTTTTTTCTTGTCACTGTCTTGAGGCTCATGAAAACTAAATCGTATACAGTGTTGGAACATTTTAAGAGAACTTAAGTTTTGCCATGGAAATTTAATTCATCACATTTAAAAGAGTTATTCGTAGACTTGGGAAGGTATTTTTCATTGAGACAACTGAAGTAATTAAGAAGGGAATTGAGTGCAGTCTGCTACAAGTTTTAACTATATTTTAAAATGCATGAAGGTGTTTAAATTTGTAAATAGGATCGAGTGTTTTCCAAAGGCTCCTTAAAAGGGGTTGCTATTATTTGCTAGACTTAAAATAGAATTTTTTTTTTTTTTTTTTT
>NW_016107741.1:1209360-1211744 GCF_001604975.1 Cebus imitator | reverse complement strand
TGGCGTGATCTCGGCTCACTGCAACCTCCACCTCCTGGGTTCAGGCAATTCTCCTGCCTCAGCCTCCTGAGTAGCTGGGATTACAGGCACGCGCCACCATGCCCAGCTATTAAAATAGAATTTTAAAAGAAAAGAGAATAATAAGGTTTCTAGACTGAACTTAGAAGGTTAAGGAAAAACTAGGCATTAGAACTCGTAATTCAAATAAATTGACTGTGAAATTTGTAAACCTGAATAAATCCCTTTTTGTGCACACACAACACTCTTGAAGGCTATGATCAACATTTCTGAAAGGCCTTACAATGTCCAAATTAATGTGCTCACGTAAAAAAATTACAAACTTACCTCTGCAATCCTATATCAACGACAAACCATATTGAAATATCAAATTGAAATACCATATTGTTTATCAGATAAATTCCACCCTAACTCAGAAAGCTTGTTCACCTCTCCAGAGTCTGCTTGAAGCTGATAAGATCTGATATGATGCAAGTTGCCTTTCTGCTAAGGTGCTTGTGTATTTGTTTTTGCACAGTCTGAATCTAACTTTCTGCCCTTTTTTTACATTCTCTCTCATTTATAGATTTGTGTGTGTGTGTCTGTGTATTTGTGTGTGATTTGGTTGTCATCTGAATAAACTGTTTCATCACTAACCAACTGATTTATGCTCCTTATAAAGAACCAGCTTAACTCTGTCACTTTAGCTAGGAAGTGTTGATGGAAGGTCCTAATAATGCTGTTTGCAGCCATATGGGCTTTGGAAGTTACCAAGCTCTGATTGGCTGAATTCCACTGTGGTCTGATTGTGGCCAACAACAATGTGAGTCAGCCATTCTCTGTGGTCCACAGAGCAGCACCATCAGCATCCTCATTAAAAATGGGGATTCTCGGCTGGGTGCAGTGGCTCACGCCTGTAATCCCAGCTCTTTGGGAGGCCGAGGTGGGTGGAGCACAAGATCAAGAGATCAAGACCATCCTGGCCAACATGGTGAAACCCTGTCTCTATTAAAAATACAAAAACTAGCTGGGAGTGGTGGCAGGCGCCTGTAGTCCCAGCTACTCGGGAGGCTGAGGCATGAGAATCCCATGAACCTGGGTGGCAGAGGTTGCATGGAGCCAAGATTGCGCCACTGCACTCTAGCCTGACATTAGAGCGAGACTCTGTCTCAAAAGAAAAAAAAAAAAAAAAAAGGCGGGGGGAGTTCTCAGGCCATACCCCGGACCTACAGAATCAGAACCTGCTGTTTAACAAGTTCCTTGGAATTAGAAGCCGCCCTTTAACAAGCTCCTCAGGTGATTCCAATGCACATTAAGTTGAAGAAGCATTGATGAAGAAGGAGAGAAATGGGTGGGGCTAATAAAAAGAAGCATCAATGTAGACAAAAGTTCAAGTAACAGTAATCACTGTCTCAGCGATGTTGCTTGAGTTTTATGCTCAACAGAGTGCATAGTAGCATTTATTTGTTTTATTTTTATTTTATTCTATTTTTGAGACAGGGTCGTGTTTTGTCTCCCAGGCTGGAGTGCAGTGGCACAAACATGGCCTACTGCAGCCTCAACCTCCTGAGATGAAGCGATCATCCCACCTCAGCTTCTCATGTAGCTGGGATCACAGGCACGTGCCCTCATGCCTGGATAATTTTTTTATTTTTATTTCTTGTAGAGACGGGATCTCACTTTATTGTCCAGGCTGGTTTTAAACTCCTGAGCTCAAGAGTACTCGACCTCGGCCTCCCAAAGTTTTCAAATTACAGGTGTGAGCCACCACACTCAGCCTTATTTGTTTTTAATGCAAAGGCGACAATTTCCAATTCAATTAATTCTGTAAATTCTCTCTGCAAATTATTAGATGATATGTGTACCTTTGATTGAGTTGATGTAAATAGTGCTTAGGTGATGGGAACATAAACATGTTACATTAATAGTTTGGCAAAAGTCTCCCACGATACAGAAAGGGGCAGGGGAATGGGGTATCTTCAGTAATCAGCTGAGGCTCTAGCACCCTAGATATGGCGCCAAGAAGTGGGATGAGCTCCAGCTGACTGAGCTATCACTCTAGAAAAAGTACTGGATGGATTAAAGAATGCCCCAAATGTTTTTCTGTTCCTCTCATCAAGAAGTGGAGTCTATTTCCCCTCTTCTGGAATGGGTTTGCCTTGGGACTTTAGTCAATATATTATGGTGGAAATGATGTCCTAAAACTTCCATACCCAGGCTTAAGAGAGTAGATGCTTTTGTTTTCTCTTTCTTTTCTTTCTCTCTTTCTCTCGTTCTTTCTTTCTTTTTCTTTCTTTCTTTCTTTCTTCTTCCTTTCTTTTTTCTTTCTTTCTTTCTTTCTCTCTCTCTTTCTCTCTTCTTCTTTTTTAGCCACAAATCTTATCATG
>NW_016107741.1:1190897-1207914 GCF_001604975.1 Cebus imitator | reverse complement strand
GGGTTCAAGAGATTCTCCTGCCTCAACCTCCCCAGTAGCTGGGATTACAGGCATGTGCCACCATGCCCGGCTAATTTTTTGTATTTTTCGTAGAGACGGTGTTCACTATGTTGGCCAGACTGGTCTGGAACTCCTGACCTCATGATCCACCCACCTCGGCCTCCCAAAGTGCTGGGATTACAGGTGTGAGCCACCACACCCAGCCGAGTTCTCATGCCTATTCTTAAATATTATACCAGCAGGACACATACCATCTGTATGTGGCTTCTTTTTCTCAGGTTTGTGTTTACGAGATTCATTTGTGCCATTGTGTGTAATTGTCGTTCATTTCATCTCAATTATAGCTAGTATTCCACTGTGTGACGTACCACAATTTATTTGCATATGGGCATATTTTATCTAAAACAAGGGTTGGCAAACATTTTCTGGAAATGGTCAGATAGTAAATATTTTAGGCATTGTAGGCTATCCATCTCTTTTGCAACTACCGTCATTCCTCTGTATCCACAGGAGATTGATTTCAAGATACTCCCTCAGACACAAAAATCCACAGATGCTGAAGTCCCTGATATAAAATGGTCCAAATGTTTTTCTGCTCCTCTCATCAAGAGGTGGAGTCTATTTCCCCTCTTCCGGAATGGGCTTGCCTTGGGACTTACTTTAGTCAATATATTATGGCGAAAGTGATGTCCTATATCATCCTCCTGTAGATTTTAAATCACCTCCAGATATTACTTGTAATACTTAATACAGTGTAAACGCTGTGTCAATAGTTGTTATTCCATATTGTTTAGGGAATGGTGACAAGGAAACAAAGTCTGTACATGTTAAGTAAAGACACAACCATTCATGAATTTTTGAATATTTTCAATCTGATAGTGGTTGAATCCACAGATGTGGAGCACACTGATGCACAGGGCCAACTGTACTCATCACCTCTGCCATGGGAGTTTTAGAAACATTTTATCATTTTTTTAATTGACATGTAATGATTATACATATTTATGGGGTACATAGCAATGTTTTGATACATGCAATATATAGTGGTCAAATCAAGGTAATTAGTATATTCGTCGCTTGAAAGATTTATAATTTCTTTGTGTTGAAAACATTCAAAATCCTGTGTTCTGGCTACAAAAAAACATATACTGTTGTTGTTAACTATAGTCATCCTAGAGCGCCATAAAACACCAGAACTTATTCCTCCTATCTAGCTGAAATTTTGTGTCTGTTAACCAACCTCTGGCTATCTTCTGCCCTCTCAGCCTCTGGCGACTGCTATTTTCCTCTCTACTTCCATGAGATCAACTTTTTAAGCTTCTGCATATGAGTGAGAACATGCGGTATTTGTCTTTCTGTGCCTGGCTTATTTCACTCAACATAATGTCCTCCAGCCTCATCCATGTTGCCTCACATCTGCTGCTATAGTTTGAAGGAGCCCTAGACAATATGTAAACAAATGGACATGGTTGTGCTCCAATAAAACTGTCTGTATCAATGTCAAAATTTCAACTTCATTTTCTTTCTTTCCTTCCTTCCTCCCTCTCTCTTTTCCTCCCTCCTTCCTTCCTTCCTTCCTTCCTTCCTTCCTTCCTTCCTTTCTTTCTTTCTTTCTTTCTTTCTTTCTTTCTTTCTTTCTTTCTTTCTTTTTCTTTCATTCTTTCTTTCTTTCTTTTTCTTCTTCTTCCCCTTTCTCTCTTTTCCTCTCTTTCTCTCTCCCTCCCTCCCTTCCATCCTTCCTTTTCCATATCATTTTGTCAATAGTACTACTGTAGGATTNTTCTTTCTTTCTTTCCTTTGTTTCCTTTCTTTCTTTCCTTTGTTTCCTTTCTTCTTTCTCTCTTTCTTTTTTCAGACAGCATCTCACTATGTTGTCCAGGCTGGCCATAAACTCCTGGGCTCAAGTGACTCTCCCACCTCAGCCTCCTGAGTAGCTGGGACTACAGGCGCGTGCCACTATGCCCAACTCTTGATTTTTTTCTAACTAGTTATAAACATTTAAAAGTACTGTTTTTGCACTATGTGTTTTTCACAGTGTTTAAAAAAAATCTAACTAAATGGTGTATTTTTTTTAAGTTTCCAAATGTTGGCAAGGGCACCGGAAAACAGGAATTCCAGGGAATGCAAAGTGGTACGTTTTTGAGGGCTGGCAATGGGGCCTTACATATATATTAAACACCTTACAAATGTTCATACTCTTTGACCATTCCTAGGCATTTATCCAAGGAAAATAACCAGAGATGTGAATAAAGATTAATGAGCAAGGACATTCATCATAGCATTATTTATAGTATTGAAAAATTGGAAACAGACTCCAACTTGCAGTTCTGGCAACTGGGCAGATTGGGTAATACATCCCCTACCCTCCATATTTCTCCAAACACATAGGCATGCTGTATAAAATAGAATGCCAACATCAAACACACAGACAAGCTAGGAAGAAAAATCCCTTTCCTCGATCAGAAGGAGGCTGTATCCCAACTTAGGCACTCACCGTTAAGGGCTGAGGTTTTCATTCCAGCAGTAGAGTAAAAGACATGACGTTGAGATGTTGACCCTGCAAGACAGGAAGTGGAGTCGAATTGAGACTCCTGCATAAAGCTGGGACATGGACCGACCACCTCTTTCATGAAAGGGAGGACTAGGTAAACTTCTCATCCTCCCAGGGAAGTAGCAAATAATCTTTTTTTTTTTTTTTTTGAGATGGAGTCTTGCTCTGATGCCCAGGCTGGAGTGCAGTGGCATGATCTCGGCTCACTGCAACCTCTGCCTCCCCAGTTCAAGTGACTCTCCTGCCTCAGCCTCCCGAGTAGCTGGGGTTACAGGCACCCATCACCACGCTGGGCTAATTTTTGCATTTTTAGTAGAGACGAGGTTTCACCACGTTGGCCAGGCTGGTCTCGAGCTCCTGACCTCAGGTGATCCACCCACCTCAGCCTCCCAAAGTGCTGGGATTACAGGCGTGAGCCACCGTGCCTAGCCAAGGAAGCTGGTTTCTATGGATACTCCAAGGGACGGAATGGAAAACAATCTTAGAAGAAAACAGAATCTCAAGTGCATGCACAGAGTTGTGGTGTGTGAACGCACACTATCCTTGTGGCATGAAAATTCCAGGAGAGAAATTAGTGGAAAAACTGGCCCCAGCCCAGTCCCTGGTGTATCTGGCACAAACAAATGCAATCTACTCTTCAGGGCTCTTCCATGACCCAGGGCATCCAAGGCTCCCACAGGAATAGTCCTGCTAAAACTGAGAAACCCACCATGAGGGAGAATTGGTGGACACGACAAACTTGAGAATTAGTAGCCTGAGAAATCAAGATAATAAAACTATCTGAAAAAGACAATAAAATAATTGATTTCCATTGATTACAAATATGAAAGAATGAAAACTGTAATAAAATAGTAGGCTACTATAACCAAATAATGAGACATTTAGCAAAAAACAAAAGAGAACTTCCTGGGGGGAACAAGTATGTCATTGAAATGAATGCAATGAATGGGTTAATAGTTAAAGAGAAAATTTGTGAGCCAGAGAAATAGATTTGAGAAAATTACCATGAATATACTACAGAGGGATTAAAAGGTGGGAGAAATGAAAGTTTAGGAGACATAAAAGAGATAAGGCTGGGGGCGGTGACCCATGTCTATAATCCCAGCACTTTGGAAGGCCAAAGTGGAGCCCTGGAGTTGGAGAACAGCCTGAGCAACATGGCAAAACCCTGTCTCTACAAAAACTACAAAAATTAGCTGGGCCTGGTGGTGCATGCCTGTAGTTTGAGCTACTGGGGAGGCCAAGGAGGGAGTATTGCTTGAGCCTGGGAGGTCACGACTGCAAGTGAGCTGAGAGCATGCCACTGCATTCCAACCTGAGCAACAGAGCGAGACTATGTCACACACAAAAAAAAGATAAGAGATAATAGAAGTTCAACACATGTCTAATGAGTTCCAAAGGAGGAAACAGACGGAATGTGGAAAGGGTAATGTTTATTAGAAAAGACAGCGGCTGACAATTTATTGGAGTTGATGAGACATGAATTCTTAGAGCACATAAACAAAAACAAATACACACTTGTACACGTCATATTAAAACTTCAAAACACAAAAGTCAAGAGAAAAAGTTAACAAGAGAGAGAAAAGAGTCTCTTACAAAGGAAAATGAAGTCATTTGATAGTAAGAATCACACCAGTAACAAACGAAGCAGGAATGCAATGAATAATATCTTCCACCAGCTGAAAGGAAATACCTGATAATTTAAAACTCTATAAGCAGATAAACTAATGTTTAAGAACTTAAGAAATAGGCTGGGTGCAGGGGCTCATGTCTGTAATCCTAGCACTTTGGAAGGCCGAGCCAGGCAGATCACTTGAGGTCAAAAGTTCAACACTATCCCAGATAACATGGCAAAACCCCATCTTCACTAAAAATACAAAAATTAGCCAGGTGTGGTGATGCATGCCTGTAATCCCAGCTACTCAGCAGGCTGAGACAGGAGAATCGCTTGAACCAGGGAGGAAGAGGTTACAGTGGGCCGAGATTGTGCCACTGCACTCCAGCCTGGATGTCAGAGCAAGACTCTGTCTCAAAAGAAAAAAAGAAAACAAAACTAAACCTAAAACCTTAAGAAATAGGCAAAATCTGGCCCAGGCAGACGGATCACAAGGTCAGGAGTTCAAGACCAGCCTGGGCAACATGGTAAAACACCGTCTCTACTAAATACAAAAAATTAGCTGGGTGTAGTGATGCAGGCTTGGAATCCCATCTACTCAGGAGGCTGAGGCAGGAAAATCACTTGAACCCAGGAGATGGAGGTTACAGTGATCCGAGATTGTGCCACTGCACCCCAGCCTGGATGTCAGAGCAAGACTCCGTCTCCAAAAAAAAAAAAAAAAAGAAAGAAATACGCAAAATCTGTATATTTTTTAGCAATAGATAAGCTATCTTAAAAATGGAAAACATTGCAAAAAAGAAGACCAGGACTTGGTCTATTCGATACTGAAAGGCACTGTAAAGCTGGCATAATTTAAAAAGCACATTCCTGAAGCATTAGTAAGCAGATAGGCTAATGAAGAAGTGGATTGAGATGAGTACACAGCATAAGAAATTAGCACATGATAAAGTGGTTGTGTGAATGTATGGGGAAACTGGCACGATTCAGTCAATAGCATTGAGCTGGCCGGGCATGATGGCTCACGCCTGTAATCTCAGCACTTTCGGAGGCCGAGGCAGGCAGATCACCTGAGGTCAGGAGTTTGAGACCAGCCTGGCCAACGTGGCGAAATCCCGTCTCCACTAAAAATACAAAAATTAGTCGGGCGTGGTGGCAGACGCCTGTAATCCCAGCTACTTGGGAGGCTGAGGCAGGAGAATTACTTGAACCTGGGAGGCAGAGGTTGCAGTGAGCCGAGATCATGCCACTGCACTCCAGCCTGGGCAACAGAGCCAGACTCCGTCTCAAAAAAAAGCACTGAGCAACTCTGCAGCCACCTGGAGAACATCTGTGCTGAATTCTGTGGCAGGGACTGGTAATTGTCACTGGAATTCATTCTCTCCTTCTTGCAGGACACATGGATACATTTGGTGGCCCCATTTATGGTTGGGGGTGGATATATGTTAAAGTTGTCCATGGAGTGTGGGTAGAAGTAAGAGGTGTGGATTCTGGCCCAGGACTTAAGACACCCTAGAGGTGTGTGTCCTCCATGCTATCTTTCCTCTTGCCACTTCCTGCCACCCACAGACGGAGGCAGCCCAGCATTGAGCTAGAGACAAGGACAACATCCTAGGGGGTGGAGGGGAAACAAGAGGAAACCCAAATCCCCGAATGACTGTTTGGAAGCAGGTCACCCACTGATCTCAAGTGTCCATCTTGGTCAGTTGGTGAGATTTGTAGTTTAAGTCACTGAATTATTATTATTTTTTGAGATGGAGTCTCACTCTGTGGCCCAGGCTGGAGCGCAGTGGCATGATCTTCGCTCACTGCAACTTCCGCCTTCGAGGTTCAAGAGATTCTCCTGCCTCAGCCTCCTGAGTAGCTGGGATTACAGGCATGTGCCACCATGCCTAGCTAATTTTTATATTTTTCGTACAGATGGGGTTTCGCCATGTTGGCCAGGCTGGTCTCGAATCCTTGACCTCAGGTGATTCACCTGCCTCGGCCTCCCAACGTGCTAGGATTACAGACATGAGCCACCATGCCCAGCCAGGTCACTGCATTTTTAAAATCTCCTTTCTAAAACAGGATAGCTTTCATGTATCTCATACAGACCCCAATCTCACTTCTCAACTACATAAACTATAGATGGATCAAAATCTAATGCAAGCAAACAAACAAAAGAAGTATGGGGGACTTTGGTTTTTTGTTTTCTTTTGTTTTGTTAGAGACAGGGTCTTGCTCTGTCCCACAGGCTGGAGTACAGTAGTGCGATCATGGTTCACTGCAGCCTCAACCTCCCAGTCTAGACAAATCCTCTTGCCTCAGCCTCCATAGCAGCTGGGACTACAGATGTGTGCCACCATGCCCAGCTAATTTTTTTTTTTTTTGTAGAGACAGAGTCTTGCTATGTTGCCCAGGCCGGTCTCAAACTCCTGGGCTCAAGCCATCTTCCACCTCAGCCTTCCAGGCGTGAGCCAGTATGCCCAGTTATGTGGGAGAAATTACTATAAAACTTTTTAAATTAGAAACAAATTTTACTGTATATGTTTAAGGTGTTCAACTTGATGATTTGATATATGTGTACATTGTGAAATAATCCCCACAATCAGGGTAGTTAAATATCCACCCCGTCCCATACTTAGGTTTTTTTCTTTGTGGTCAGAACACTTAGGATCTACCCTGTTAGCAAATTTCAAGTACACAGTGCAGTATTGTCACCTATAGTCACCGTGTGATATGTGACATCTCTGGAATGTATTCATCTGGTGAAACTGAAAGTTTGCACCCCCTGACAGACATCTCTCCATTCCACCCTCCCCCAGCCCCTAGAAATTCCCATTCTCTTTGGCATCATGGAAACGCTGGCCTCATACCATAGCCAGAGATGTCACGCTGGCGGCATGCCTCCACTGCAGTGTGGCTCCTGTTAGTGCAGTTCACTTCCCCTTCTGCTCATTCCTATGAAGTCAGACACTGAGAAAGGGCTGAGATTGTCCCCTCCTGCCAGGGAAAGAGGTAGCCTGCACCGGTTTCATGTGCACATCTGACCAAAGACTGCAAGGCTCTGTTCAGAGACACAGACTGTGTATTCTTCACAGCAGAAATCAGCAGCCCTGCAAGCTCCTGGGTTGGTCCCTGCCACCCTGATTCCCACGGGCCACACTGAGGGCTGAGTGTTCACCTGCAGCTGCGCAGGTTGGCCGCAGGAAGGGAGCCCCGAGTTGGGAGCTGGAGTTTCCTCGGGGTGGTTTCAAGACCTGCCATCCTCCCCTCCATAGACATGACCTGGAATGTCCCTCACTGCCCAGGGGCTGAGGGAAAAGCTCTCTCGGGCTGTAATGCTGGAAGGTAAGCCCCTGTCTCCTAGGAGGGGATGGAGAAGGCTTTAGGATGTGGGAATGCCTCTGCAGAGGGAGACAATCTCTATCTTTACTAGATGCTATCTCTGGCTCCCAAGGCTGGTGGCTCTCCAATCAGTGCTGACCAGAGCTCCTCAGGGCCCTTTGCCGCCAGCAACCAGGACCCATGGGAATGCTGAGACATCTAGGGAGAATAGTCACTCAACACTTTTGTTTGCCGTTTCAGGCCTGGTGTGCTGAGACATCAACCACTGCTGCCAGCCATTGTTACTGAACTAGCCCTTGTTGGTTGCCCCCAACTTTCTCCTGCTTTTAGAAATATAGTTGCCCATCCCTCTGTATCCACAGGGTGGTGGGGGGATGGGTTCTTGGATGCCCCAAGAGTTGCTCAAATCCAAGGATACCCAAGTCTCTGATATAAAATGGAGTAGTATTTGCATATAAGCTAGGCATATCCTCTGTACACCTTAAATCATCTCTAGATTATGTATACTATTTAATACAATGTTGATGCTATGTAAATAGTTATTGCACTGCATGGTTTGGGGAATAATGACAAGAAAAGGTCCGTGTATATTCTGTACAGATGCAACCATCTTAGGTCTAACTACACATCAGCCACAATGGAATATTTTTGAGACCGAAGGAGGCTGAGGCAGGAGGATTGTTTGAGGCCAAGAATTCAAGATCAGCTTTGGCAACATGATGAGACCTCATCAACAGCACCACTACCACCACCACCACCACTACCACCACCACCATGACAAGAACAAGCCAATGAAACATTTTTTGGAACTTTTGTTCGAATTTTTTCAATTCCCAATTGGTTGAATCTGGGGATATGGAACCAGTGGATAAGGAGGGCCCCACACAGTCCCTTCATTAAACTCACCTTAAATTACTCAGTTTGCACGTGCCACATGCTTGCTGTAGAGATCCTCTCTGGATTAAGAATATATATATATATGTTCTTAAATATATATATATATTTCTTTATATATAAATATATATATTATACATTATATATATATATATATATATATATATATATATATATAATGTGTATATATATATTGAGATGAAGTGTTGCTCTTGTTCCCCCAGCTGGAGTGCAATGGCATGATCTCAGCTCACTGCAACCTCTGCCTCGTGGGTTCAAGCGATTCTCCTGTCTCAGCCCCCTGAGTAGCTGGGATTACAGGCGTCTGCCACCAAGCCCAGCTAATTTTTGCATTTTTAGTAGAGATGGGGTTTCACCATGTTGGCCAGGCTGGTCTCGAACTCCTGACCTCAGGTGATCCACCCACCTCAGCCTCCTGAAGTGTTAAGACTACAGGCGTGAGCCACTGTGCTCAGCCAAGAATATATTTTATAAAATTACGAATCAATGGGAAAAAGACAAACCTAAAGGGATAAGAAGCAAAGGCTCTGGGTAGGAAATTCACAAAGACAAAACCTTGCTAAGCAATAAGCATGAAAAGATGCTTAACCTCAGAGAGGCCAAAGCTGAGCCTCATATCCCACAGCAGTGGTGAGATGTGAGGAAATGGGATTCTCATTGGCTATTGGCTGAACTGAAAACTAAGGCATTAGGGAGTGCGATTTGGGAGTATCCTGGGAACTGCCGAGGCTCTGCCATTCCTCTCCTAGGAATGCCAAAGGCCTCTGGTCTCCATTCAATCCTGCTCTCTGCAGGGCCCCTGGTGGCACTAGTCCTCACCTGCCGCATCCCAAGCACATTGATTCCCAGTGACTGGAAACAACCAAGTGTTTGTCAATAGGATAATGTGTTAGTAAAGTATATATGTGTGTGTGTGTGTGTGTGCATATATATATATATATATACATATATATATAAACTTTATACTATATATTGTGTGTATATGTATTATGATATATAATATATATTATATATGATATATATCATAATAATTATATATAATTATTATGATATATAATTAATATATATATCATATATATATAATATGATATACATATTGAGATGGAGTTTCCCTCTTGTTGCCCAAGCTGGAGTGCAATGGCATGATCTCGGCTCACTGCAACCTCCACCTCCTGGGTTCAAGTGATTCTCCTGCCTCAGCCTCCCATGTAGCTGGGATTACAGGCACACGCCAAAGCGCCACCATGCCCAGCTAATTTTGCATTTTTAGTAGAGACGGGATTTCACCATGTTGGCCAGTCTGGTCTTGAACTCCTGACCTCACGTGATCTGCCCACCTCAGCTTCCCAAAGTGCTGGGATTACAGGCACAAGCCACCGCACCCCACCCAGTAGAGTATATTTATAAATTATAGGACAGAAATAATTAGCCAGGTCTATGTCAACATGGGTAAATGTCTAAGTCATAATGTTAAGTGAATAAAGGATATGCTCTTGTGTGAAGCTTTAAAACTCAGAACAATACTGTATTGTTTAATAAACATACTTTTGTAGTTAAAGTCTGTGACTAGGGATAGGGAGGATCAATACCACCTTCAGCTTAGAGATTACTTGTGGGTTGGAAGGACAGGAATCAATTGGATAGAGGAACGGTTCAACTCTACCTGTAAACTATTACTTCTGAAAAATGTCGGCCGGGCGCAGTGGCTCACGCCTATAATCCCAGCACTTTGGGAGGCCGAGGCGGGTGGATCACAAGGTCAAGAGATCGAGACCATCCTGGTCAACATGGTGAAACCCCATCTCTACTAAAAATACAAAAAATCAGCTGGGCATGGTGGCGCGTGCCTGTTATCCCAGCTACTGAGGAGGCTGAGGCAGGAGAATTGCCTGAACCCAGGAGGCGGAGGTTGCGGTGAGCCGAGATCGCGCCATTGCACTCCAGTCTGGGTGACAAGAGCGAAACTCCATCTCAAAAAAAAAAAAAAATGTCTGAAGCAAAGATGGCAACAAATTAACACGTATCAAAATTGAATAGTGATTCATTGAGTGGCTGTAATATTCTTCTCGGCATATTTTGTTTACGGTACATCTTTTATAATTTAAGGACAGTTAAAACAGCCTAAATGACTAATTTAAATCAGTGAAACAAGTCACAGTGCATCCACAGGATGGAACACAGTGCACCATTTACAAATCACCATATCAAAGAATTTAGGGATACTGCGAAAATGCTCGAGATACATTCAATGTGAAAGGATACATTAGAAAACAGTTGTTGTTAAGTGAAATAAGCCAGGCACAGAAAGACAGACTTCAAATGTTCTCACTTATTTGTGGGAGCTAAAAATCAAACAATTGAACTCATGGACATAGAAGGTAGAAGGAAGGTTACCAGAGCCTGGCAAGGGAGTGGGTGGGGAGTGGGATGGTTAGTGGGTACAAAACTATAATTACTAATAGATAGAATGAATAAGATCTAGTACTCGATACTACAACAGGGTGACTACAGTCAACAATAATGTAAGTTAAAAATAAGTAAAAGAATATAATTGGATTGTTTGTAACATAAAGAAATGATAAATGCTTGAGGGGATGGACACCCCCTTTACCACAATGTGATTATTACACATTGCATGTCTGTATCAAAATATCAACCCATAGATATATACGCCTACTATATACCCACAAAAATTAAAAAATAAGGCCAGGTGTGGTGGCTCATGCCTGTAATCCCAGCCCTTTGGGAGGCTGAGGCTGGTGGGTCACCTGAGGTCAGGAGTTCGAGACCAGCCTAAAATGGAGAAACCCCACCTCTACTAAAATCACAAAATTAGCCGGGCATGATGGCGCATGCCTGTAATCCCAGCTACTCAGGAGGCTGAGGCAGGAGAATCACTTGAACCTGGGAGGCGGAGGTTGTGGTGAGATGAGAACCCGCCATTGCACTCCAGCCTGGACAACAAGAGCAAAACTCTGTCTCAAAAAAAAAAGAGTACAAATAACATGCAGAAGCAGGCCGAGCTGAGGCGGGTCCAGAGAATTGGATTCCCCAGGCACATTGAAGGGGGTACCCTGCGCCCACGAGGACGGCCCCACCATAGACTTCCAGGCTGCAGCAAATCTCGCTCAGCATCCACTGCCACTGGGCTGCCACCCCCACCTCCAGGAGGAAGGGTCCCACTCCACTCTCACAGCGATGTGGCGCCATAGGGCCCTGCCCCAGCCCCCGCCTTGACTGTCTTCAGGGAGACCCATGGCTGTTCTGAATGGCGTCTAGAACATTGAGTCCTTTCCAGAAAGTTTTCCACTGGATTGGCCCAGATGCATCAGAGGAATCGCTCTCCATGGCGGCTATGGCCTTATGAATGGACTTCTTCAACAATAAGAACTGAAAGGTGAAATGATCCCTGGAGCCATGGGCTGCAGAATGCAAGTTGTATTTGCAGGCCTGAAAACAACTGAATGAATCTCCCTGTAGCTCTCCCTCAGAGCTCTTGGGTGACCAGGTGCATTATCAATGGGCAGCAGTATTTGGAAAGGAATCTTTTTTTCTGAGCAGTACTTCTCAACAGTGGGCTTAAAATACTTGATAAACCAGTAAACCATGCTCTAGACGGGCTGTCATCCAGACTTTGTTGTTCCATTTCTAGAGCACAGGCAGAGTAGATTTAGCATCGTTTTTTGTTTTTGTTTTGTTTTGATTTTGATTTTTTGAGAGTCTCACTCTGTCGCCCAGGCTGGAGCACAGTGGCACAATCTCAGTTCACTGCAACTTCCACCTCCCAAATTCAAGAGATTCTCCTGCCTCAGCCCCCTGAGTACCCAGGACTACAGGTGTGTACCACCACGCCCAGCTAAATTTTTGTATTTTTAGTAGAGTCAGCGTTTCACCTTGTTGGCCAGGATGGTTTCCGTCTCTTGACCTCCTGATCTGCCTGCCTCAGCCTCCCAAAGTGCTGGGATTACAGGCGTGAGCCACCGCGCCCAGCTTGATTTAGCATCATTCTTAAGGGCCTTAGGATTTTTGGAATGGCAAATGAGCGTAGGCTTCAATTTAAAGTCACCAACTGCATTAGCCCCTGGCAAGAGAGGCAGCCTGTCCTTTGAAGCTGTGAAGCTAGGCATTAACTTCTCCTCTCTAGGTATGAAAGTCCTAGGTAGCATCTTCTTCCAATATAAGCCCATTCATCTACATTGAAAATCTGTTGATGAGTGTGGTCACCTTCATCCATGATTGTGGCTAGGTCTTCTGGAGAACTCGCTATGGGCTCTCCATCAGCACTTGCTGCTACACCGTGCAATTTCATGTATGGAGATGGCTTCTTTCCTTAAACTTCATGAACTAGCCTCTCCTAGCCTCAACTTCCTCAGTAGTTTCCTACTATATCCACCGACTGTGTACCCACAATAACATTGTTATTTATTTATTTATTTATTTATTTATTTATTGAGATGGTGTTCTCACTCTGTCACCCAGACTGGAGTGCAATGGCGCCATCTTGACTCACTGCAACCTCTGCCTCCTGGGTTCATATGATTCTTGTGCCTCAGCCTCCAGAGTAACTGGGATTACAGGTGCCTGCTACCATGCCTGGCTAATTTTGGTATTTTTAGTAGAGATGGGGTTTCACCATGTTGGCCAGGCTGATCTCGAACTCCTGACCTAAGGTGATCTGCCTGTTTTGGCCTCCCAAAGTGTTGGGATTATAGGCATGAGCCATCATGCCTGGCCACAAACATTAAAAAAATTTTTTTAAAAAGAATGCAATTGTATGTGGATGGCACATTTTGCTTTAAAAACATGTCATTTCCTGTTTCCAGCACACATCTGTAAACATGAAGATAAATGTCTGAATGTTAATCTTGGCTATATCTGAGTAGTGCCACAACAGGTAATTCGGAGTTTTATCCTATTCTGTATACCAACTTTGCAATAAATATGTAGTAATTCTTTCATAAAAATTAACAATATAATGAATAATTTGTTTGTTCAAATAACTGGTCAAAATAAACAACTGAGCAATGAAGAGCAATAGTGTTCAATTTCAGGCTACTGTACTCTGAAACTATTTGAGGGGCTTATGCTGCCACCTGGCGGAAGAATGCTTTATGAATGTAGAGTAATTTATATAATCCAGACTATGTTCATTATTTATAACTTTTATTATTAAAAATTAATACATGCTCAATACAGAACAAAGAATCCATAAAGGTACAAAGAAAGAAAAAATCACCTATAATTTCACTTTACCATTGACTCAAGTTTCTGAGTTCCTAGGCAGGAGAGATACACGAGTCAGGGTGTAACAGTTCTCTCAGTATAAAGTCAGCTTTTCTGCCATTTAGGTGCTAGTCTTGGACATGATTCTTATACTTGATTCTTGCTTTGTTTACCTATAATCAAGTTTCTTCATTTATACAAATATCTAGTAGTTTGACCCTGTTCAGATATCTTGGTTGCTTTAAGTTCTTTTTTTCTTACTATTAAAAATAAATGTTGCCATAAACATCATAGACACACACACACAAACACACAGATACACATACACATACACATACACATACACAGACATACCCTGGAGATATTGCAGGTTCAGTTCCAGACCACCAAAATAATGCAAATGTCTCTGTAACATGAGTTGCATGATTTTTTTGGTTTTCCCAATGTATATAAACATTATGTTTACTCGATATTGTAGTCTACATATATATATATATATATATATTTTTTTTTTTTTTGAGATGGACTTTCACTCTTGTTGCCCAGGCTGGAGTGCAATGGTGATATCTTGGCTCACCGCAACATCTGCCTCCCAGGTCCAAGAAAAAATTCTCCTGCCTCAGCCTCCCAAGTAGCTGGGATTACAGGCACCCACCACCACGCCCAGCTAATTTCGTATTTTTAGTAGAGATGGGGTTTCTCCATGTTGGTCAGGCTGGTCTCACACTCACGACCTCAGGTGATCCATCCGCCTCGGCCTCCCAAAGTGCTAGGATTACAGGCGTGAGGCATCGTGCCCAGACTATTATAGTCTATTAAGTGTGCAATAGTATTATGTCTAAAAAACTGTAGTTCCCTTAAGTGAAATTACTATATTGCAGGCTGGGCGAGGTGGCTCATGCCTGTGACCCCACCACTTTGGGAGGCCTAGGCGGGAGGAATTCGAGACCAGCCTGGACAACATGGCAACAACCCAATCTCTACTAAATATACAAAAATTAGCCAGGCGTGGTGGTGTACGCCTGTAGTCCCAACTACTCTGGAGGCTGAGGTGGGAGGCTAGCTTGAGCCCGGGTAGTTGAGGCTTCAGTGAGCCGTGATAGTGCCACTGCACTCTAGCAGCCTGGGTGACAAAGTGAGACCCTACGTTGAAAAACAAAGACTACTTTATTGCTAAAAAATGCTAAGGATCATGTGAGCCTTTAGTGAGTGGTAATCATTTTGCTGGTGGAGAGTCTTGCCTCTATGCTGATGGCTGCTGACTGATTAGGGTGGTGGTTGCTGAAGGCTGGGTTGGCTGTGGCAATTTCTTAAGATAATACAGCAAGGAAGTTTGCTGCATCCATCGACTCTACCTTTCACAAAAGATTTCTCTGTAGCATGTGATGCTTTTTGATAGCATTTTACCCAGATTAGAACTTCTTTCAAAAATGAAGTCAATCTTTTTGAATCCTGTTACTGGTTTATCAACTAGGTTGATGTAATAATCTTTTTTTTTTTCCCTCTCTCTTTTTTTTGAGACAAAGTCTCCCTTCGTCACCAGGCTGGAGTGCAGTGGTGCGATCTCGGCTCACTGCAACCTCCACCTCCCGGGTTCAAGCGATTCTCCTGCCTCAGCCTCCCGAGTAGCTGGGACTACAGGTGTGCCACCATGCCCAGCTAATTCTTGTATTTTTAGTAGAGACGGGGTTTCAACGTGTTGGCCAGGATGGTCATGATCTCTTGACCTTGTGATCCACCTGCCTCAGCCTCCCAAAGTGTTGGGATTACAGGCGTGAGCCACCATGCCCAGCTGGTTGATGTAGTATTCTAATCCTTTGTTTGTGCAAGTAACATATCAAAATAAACAGCTGGTCAATTAGCAGTAATGTTCAATATCAGACCAAATACTGTGCTCTGAGACTATTTTTACTATTTAATATGCTTATGCTGTCACCTGGTGGAGAAATTGAAGAATCCCTCTGGTTTATCAATCAAGTTTATGGAATATTCTAATCTTGTGTTGTCATTTCAATAATGTTCACATCTTCACCAGGAAGAGATTGTGTCATAAGAAACTACTAGCAGCTTCTGAGCCAGGGACCATGGCTCACACCTGTAAATCCAACACTTTGGGAGGCCAAGGCAGGAAAGTCTTTTGAGTAGGAGTTTGAGACCAGCATGGGCAACAAAGTGAAGCCCCATCTCTACAAAAAAATAATTAGCTGGGCATGGTGGCATGTGCCTGTAGTCTCAGCTACTTGGGAGGCTGAGGCTGTAGTGAGCTGAGATCACACCACCACACTCCAGCCTGGGTGACAGAGCAAGACCCTGTTTCAAAAAATTAAATTAAATTAAAAGTAGTACTTTGATATTGTTTTTAAAAAGAAATAAAAAGCTCAATTAATGCATGGAGTATGAAAAAGTAAATAAAAACCACCGATAATTTCATTACAGTTAATATTTTAGCCCATTTCCACCCGATCTTCATCCAGTTCATATTTTTCAAGCTGGAAACATCTTTTATATTCATTTTGGTTTTCATTGTTCTTTGCTCTGTATTTTTTCCATTTTATTGTGAACATTTTATTTCTTTTTTTTTTTTTCAGACAGGGTCTCATTCTCTCACTCAGGCTGCAGTGCAGTGGCATGATCATAGCTCCCTGCAGCCTTTAACACCTGGGCTCAATCGATCTTCCTGCCTTGGCCTCCCAAAATGTTGGGATTACAGGTGGGAGCCACTGTGTCAAGCCTAAAACTTTCACATATCAAACAAGGTTGAAACAATGTTAGAGTGAACAACTCAAATACCACCTAGATTCTCTCATTAACATTCTACTGTATTTTCCTTTTTCTATTCATTTTTCTGCTCTGATGAAGAGGTAGATTACTGTATTTTCTTTTTCATATATCTATTCATTTGTTCGTCCTTCTATCCATCCATCAATCCATCTTATTCTTTGATACATTTCATAGTAAATTGCAGCCATCAGTACACATCCCCCTAAATTTTCAGCAAGTATGCCACTAACTAGAGATTAATATTTGTTTCAACTGGCTTTCTTTGGATATAAACTTTACACTTAATAAACTGTAACAATCTTAATACATGTAAGTTTTGCTCATTTTTTTCATTTGCCAATTTTCATAAACATTTTGCTTAGCATCACATTAAATCAACAAAATAATCTCGGAAGGTGGAACAACTTCCAAAATTTACTCTCCCCATCTGGGACTGGGGACATGTCTCCTTTTTGGCTCTTAGTAAGGCTGAGCAGTTTGCAACATACAGGGTCTTGCATATTTCATATTAAGCTTATTACTAGATATTTGAGAGTTTGTTGCTTTGTGAAAATACTCTATTTCAATTCTACCTTCTTTTTCTTTCTTTCTTTCTTTCTTTT
>NW_016107741.1:1185487-1190842 GCF_001604975.1 Cebus imitator | reverse complement strand
GCCTCCCAAGTAGCTGAGATTACAGGCATGCCCCACCAAGCCCGGCTAATTTTTGTATTTTTAGTAGAGACGGGTTTCTCCGTGTTGGTTAGGCTAGTCTCAAACTCCCAACCTCAACCTCAGGTGATCCACCTGCCTCGGCCTCCCAAAGTTCTGGGATTACAGGTGTGAGCCAGTGCACCTGGCCTCAATTCTAACTGGCTCATGTAGGAACACAGAAAGACTGTTGATGTTTGTGTATTTAATATCCAGCTATATAACTGAACTTTCTATTGTAGTATAATAGCTTTTCCCAAGATTTTCTTGGGCTTTTCTTAGGTATAGGATCAGCTTAGCTGAACAAAGATTCACACACCCTTCTAGGAGAATTATACCTCTTTTCTTTGTCTCCTGACTTACATCATCCTGACTAGAACTTCCAGAGCAATCTAGCTGGGCGTGGTGGTGTACACCTGTAATCCCAGCTACTCAGGAGGCTGAGGCAGGAGAATCACTTGAACCTGGGAGGCAGAGGCTACAGCGAGCCAAGATCATGCCATTGCATTCCACCCTGGGCAAGAGATCGAGACTCCATCTCAAAAAAACAAAACAATAACAACAACAAAAAACTTCCAGAGCAATGTTATGTAACCATGGTAATGACAAGTTTTCAAGTCTGGTTTCCTATTTTCAGGGAATTCTTCTAATGTAGTGATTCACAAATGTGAGACCAGGGGAGGGGGGGTGCTTTGTTGGGGGGAAGGGGGATTTGAACAAGGCCCCGCAGGTGATCCTGAAATGGCCCACACCACTATAACTGTACTAATGCTTCATTGTTAAAGATACATTTGAGACCAGGTTCGATGGCTCACCTAATCTGTCATGCCTTATCTCTAAAAAAAGAAAACAAGATCTGATATACTTTCCTGTACCCTCCCCCATCATCAAATCTATTAGCAAGTGCTACTGGTTTGCTCTCCATGTTTCCAATGCAGACTGTTTCTAATGCAGAATGGAGACAAGCAATTGTTTTGCTGGTCTTCTAGAAATTGAGTTTCTTTCTCTCCTCTTCCCTTTCTTTGTTTTTCCTGTCACAGATTGACCTAATTGTAATCTGTTGTTGCTTGCCATTAAGTATCAATTAAAAAGTTTCCTTGGCCGGGTGGGGTGGCTCACACCTGTAATCCCAGCACTTTGGGAGGCTGAGGTGGGCAGTCACAAGGTGAGGAGATTCTAGACCATCCTGGCCAACATGGTGAAACCCTGTCTCTACTAAAATACAAACAATTCGCCAGGCGTGGTGGCACGCGCCTGTAGTCCCAGCTACTCAGGAGCCTAAGGCAGGGGAATTGCTTGAACTGGGAAGGTGGAGGTTGCAGTGAGCCGAGATTGTGCCACTGCACTCCAGCCTGGAGACACAGCAAGACTCCGTCTTAAAAAAAAAATAAAAATAAGTTTCCTTGAGGCCAGGTGCCTCAAGGCCTATAATCCCAGCACTTTGGGAGGCCAAGGCTTGATCTCAGGAGTTCAAGGCCAGCCTGGGAAACAATACAAAAAATTAGCCAGGCATGGTGGTGTGTGCCTCTGGTCCCAGATCCTTGGAAGGCTGAGATGGGAGCATGGCTTGAGCCCAGGGACCAGAGGTTGCAGTGAACTGAGATTGCACCACTGCACTCCAGCCTTAGTGACAGACCCTGTCTCAGGAAAAAAAAAAATTTCCTTTAAGGAGTGAATTTATGCTCAATTTTCCCACTTCAAAATCAAATATCACACCCTATGAGAAGCCAGTTTGCCCTGTGCCTGAAAATGTTGACATGCTCCCATTAATGTGGGAGGTAAACAGGTGATACTGAAAATAACCAGTGCTGTCAGAACAGTAAGACATGGGAAGGAGCAACAATATAATGCCCCCTTTGTAGCAGTCTTGAAATAAACTATTTATAGCAGAGTAATCACTGATGAGTTCATTTTTTAATTAATAATAATTCATCCAGGTGTTCAAAATAAGTGAGCTTTAGGTAGAAGGAGGAAGACTCTAGTAAGGGATGTTTCCCAGCAGCTGGTCCCTGCACCAGGAACATCAGCATTCACAAGAGACTTGCCAGAAATGCAAATTCCCAACTCAGACTTACTGAATCAGCAAAGCTGGGTGGAAATCCAGGACACTGTGTTTTAACAAGCTCTCCAGGGGATTCAGATGCACCCTCAAGTTTGAGAAGCCCTGCTTTGCAGATACTTTAGGCCCCAGGGGAAGTAGAAAGCCTTCTGAGTTCGGAGGCAGCATGCAAGAAAGCTATCAGCCAAGATATCATCAAATGTGAAACAGGAGTATTGATAACTATCTCTGCCCCATCAGTCAGTTTTGGTCAGGAAAATGCTAGGTATTTCAAACAGGGAGAATTTAATGCAGGACATTAGGGACTGGAAGAATGGGCTGGCTTGGAGAGTGAAGGTCAGAGAAAGAAAGTTACTTCTGGGTTTCAGGAAATTGGGCTGCTGCTGAAGTCCCAGGAAGACATAGCCTATGTTCATGGCTGCCTGTGTCACTGAAGCAGAGGGCTCACAGGAGAATGCTCAGAGAGCATTCCACAGTTCATGAAAGTCACACCTGCTGAGTGGGACCCAGAAGCAGTTACCTAAATCTGTGTAAACAAGACCTATGCTCCTAATACAAGTTACAAAACAAAACTGTTTGTTGTATTAGTACAACAAAAGAGAAGAAATATTTAATGTTTCCCTGGCAACTATAAATACTGAATAGAAAAAGTAACACTCTGCATGACTCCTGCTGGCAACAATGTGTGCAAGCAATGGAGTGGATACTTCCCTGCTGAGCCTTCAGATGAGACCACAGGCCAGCTTGGCAATTTGACTGCAGCTTTGTGAGAGAACTTGAAGCAGAAGCTGTGCCTAAACTCCTGATCCATAGAAGCTGTGAGATAATAATAATTGGGTCTTTCTTTAACCCACTAGTGCTAGGTTAATTTGTTACACAGCAATAGATAACTGACAGAGAACATTTAAAAAAAGTAAAAACAGACCTGAAACATTTTTTAAAAAGTTCAACCTCACTAATAAAATAAATACATGGCTGGTTGTGGTGCCTCACACCTGTAATCCCAGCACACTGGGAGGCTGAGACGAAAGGATTGCTTGACCCCAGGAGTTTCAGACCAGCCTGGGCAATAGTGAGACCACATCTCTAACAAAACAAAACACTTCCCCATGAAATACACATTAAAAATGATGCTGAGATACCATTTCTCACCTATTATGTTAAAAAAAATCAAAAGTTTTACAATATATTCTTTTGATAAGAGTGTGAGGAAGCTGACATTCTCATAGTTTGTTCATGGGAGTGCAAAGTGGGTTACTCTTATAGTGAAACATTTTGCAATTAGTTTTTTAAATTACAGATTTGCTTACCCTTTAATCCAGTAGCCGCAGGAATCTGTCCCAGAGGTATACTGGCAAAAATGCAGAAGGATGTATGCACAAAGTTATAATATGTACACACACACACACACACACACACACACGCACATACACATATACACATACATAACTGGTTGAATAAACTAGGGTACATCCACATAATGGAATACCATGCAGCAATAAAAACAATGAGAAGATCTCTGCACATTCATATAGAGCAATCTCCAGGAATTTATTGTCAGGTGAAAAAGCAAGGTATCAAATATATATATATATATATATATATATATATATATATATATATATATTATGATAGTATTTTGTAAGAAATTGAATAAATATAAACACACCCTTCTGTCTGCAAAAAGAGGAAAAAACAAAAAAACTGGAAAATGAACCAGAAATGTAAAAGTCACCTATGGTGGGAGACAATATAATAGAGACAGAAATATAAGTTTATTCAGATTTTTCTGAAGAAATATGGCTGTATAATTTTGACTTTGAAAATTAGATAAATATTCCACATATTCAAAATGGAAACTATATCAAAAAGACAAAGATAATCCCATAGAAAACTATGTCAAAAAGACAAAAGTAATGATATCAAAAATAGAAAAGCCAAAATGAATAAATTTAACTGTTTATCAAATTAGTGACATAATCATAAAAAGAAAATCATTACAGGCCAGGCACAGTGGCTCAAACCTATAATCCCAGCACTTTAGGAAGCCAAGGCTGGCAGATCTCTTGAGGCTAAGAGTTTGAGACCAGCCTGGTCAACATGGCAAAACCCCATCTCTACTAAAAATACAAAAATTAGCCAGGTGTGGTGGCGCACACACCTGTAGTCCCAGCTACTCAGAAGGCTGGGGCACCAGAATTGCTTGAACCTGAGAGGTGGTGGTTGCATAGTTGCAGTGAGCCTAGATCTTACCACTGCATGCCAGCTTGGCAACAGAGTGAGACTTTGTCTGAAAAAAAAAAAAAAAAAGAACAACCATATATCCTGGTTCTGTTCACTAAAAAGACCTAATATAATGACAACTGAGTGGATAAGCACCACCAGTGCCCAAATTGTGGTTTCTAAATCCTGTCTTCATCTCCAGGGCTCACTAAAGGAACCACATAGCTGATTCAAGGTCTTGTGCCTGACATATACAAGATACACTTGGAAATCTTGTTGAGGGGTGAAAAAGAAAGGCTCAAAGGCTAATGGGGACTGCTAAAGGGCATGGAGTTTCCTTTTGGGGTGATGAAAATGTTCTGCAATTAGACGGTAGTGATGGTTGTACAACTCTGTGAATATACTAAAAAGTACTGACTTGGACACATTAAAGGGTGAATTTTACAGTCTGTGAATTATACTTCAACAAAATGTTATTTAAAATATTATTAAAATATTTTTAATAACAAGACAAAAAGCGTAATGGGGACAACATCACTGCTACCATGCAAATTATGGGAATGACATCCATAAAACTGCTACATGATCTTACTGCATGTAGAGTTTGCTGTGCTCCTGGGATAAATATTAACATAATTTTTAGTCATGTTTCTTGGAAAAATGGAAAATGTCTTTGGTATCAATTCAATTTTATTAAAATTCCTATTTTTTCCTAAACTTTAAATGTAGAAACCAATACTCAAAGCTTTTTAATAAAACGGGTTTCAGCAAAATATATATGTGCTCATTAATATTCTAGGAAGGTTTTTAACTGGTAAAGTTAATTTGTTTAAAAAATAAGCTTCAGATTATGAGATGAGGGAATTTCTAGACTGTACATGAAAAAAATAATTTTGGGGGCTGGGCACGGTGGCTCACACCTGTAAGCCCAGAACTCTGGGAGGCCAAGGCTGGTGGATCACCTATCACCTGAGGTCAGGAGTTTGAGGCCAGCTGACCAACAAGGTGAAACACAATCTCAACTAAAAATACAAAAA
>NW_016107741.1:1175337-1184769 GCF_001604975.1 Cebus imitator | reverse complement strand
TATGAGGTAATTAGGGAAATGTGAACACTGACTGGGTATTTGAATATATTAAGAAGTGACTGGCCAGCCATGGTGGCTCATGCCTGTAATCCTAGCAATTTGGGAGGCCGAGGTGGGCAGATTGCTTCAGCCCAAAACTTCGAGACCAGCCTGGGAAATATAGCGAGATGCCCATCTCAATTTGTGTGTGTATGTATATATATGTATATATATATAAACAAATTGTAAAAAGAAGTTAACTTTTTGGTGTGATAGTGGCAATGTGGTGATGTTAAAAAGAATAAGAGGTCTGTATTTTTGAGAGATACATATAAAAGTATTTGTGGATAAAATAACATATTGCCAGGGATTTATTTAAAATCATCCAAGCTGGAGATGGGACAGGGAGGAAGGGTAGGGCTGAAACACGGTGGGTCAGATATTGATAATGATTGTGGCTGAGGCCATAGCCTCTCTACTTTGGAATGCACTTGAAAATTTCCAAAATAAAAACACAGAAACAATTTCATGAATTCATACTCAAGGGTTGAGTTGATACTCAAAAAAGAAAAAGAAGCCAGGCACAGTGGCTCACGCCTGTGATCTCAGCACTTTAGGAAGACAGGCAGATTGTTTGAGCTCAGCAGTCTGAGACCAGCTTGGGCAACATGGTGAAATGCCATTTCTACAAAATACAAAAACTAGCTGGGCATGGTGGCGTGAACCTGTAGTCCCAGCTACTCTTGAGGCTGAGGTCAGAGGATCGCTTGAGCTTGGGAGGTGGAGGTTGCAGTGAGCTGAGATCGCACCACTGCACTCCAGCCTGGACAACAGAGCAACACTCCATCTCAAAAAAAAGAAAAAGAAAACAGAAATAATAAAAACAACCAATACATTGGTTAACCCTAATGGAAACTAGGACATTCTCCTTTTTCACTCTAGAAATCAACAATTGGAGCATTTACTCTGCCTTTTTTTGTGTATGCACTGATTTTAGAGTAACCGAATAGCCATAGATGATGAGGGAAAACTTTTTTATTCTTCTTAGAGATGGGGTCTTACCCAGGTTGGTCTCCAACTCCTGGGCTCAAGAGAGTCTCCCACTTCAGCCTCCATGTAGCCCTCACACAAAAGCATTCAGCTGATATATCTGGCTAGAACGTTCACATTAGAAAGTCACCACTTGCAGCTTTGGGAGGCCAAGACAGGAGGATTGCTTGAGGCCAGGAGTGGGAGACCAGCCTGGGCAACATAATGAGACCCCATCTCTACAAAAATTTATTAGAAATTAGCTGGGGATGGTGGCACCCACTTGTCATCCCAGCTACACAGGAGGCTAAGGCGGGAGGGTTGCTTGAGCTCAAGAGTGCGAGATTACAGTGACCCATGATCCTACCACTGCAATCTAACCTGGGGGACAGAGATCCCTGTAGGAAGAAGAGAAGGATGGAAGGAGGTAGGGAGAGAAGGAGAAAGGAGGGAGGGAGGGAAGGAGAAAAGGAGGGAAAGAGGGAGGGAGAGAAGGAGGGAAGGAGGGAGAGAAGGAAGGAAGAGGGGAGAGAAAGAAGAGGAGAAGGAGGGAGAGAAGGAGAGAAGTAGAAGGGAGGGAAGGAGAGAGGGAAGGAGGGAAAGAGAAATGGAGAGAAGGAAAGAATTGGGGAAGGAGGGAGAAAGAGAAGAAGGGAAGAAGGGAGAAAGAGAAGGAGGAAAAAAGGGAGGGAGAGGAGGTAAGGAGGGAGGGAGAGAGGGAATGAAGGAGGAACAGAGGGAGGGAGGGAGAGAAAGAGAGAAGGAGGAAAGGAGGGAGGGAGAGAAAGAAAGGAGGGAAGGAAAGAAGGGAGGGAGGAAAAAGGGAAGGAAGGAAGGGAAGGAAGGAGAGAGGGAGGGGGAGGGATGGAAGAAAGGAAAGGTCACTACTCACAATTCTCAGTGTGATAGTTTATTCAAACAAGGACCATCAGTAGATGAAACCATTAGTGGAAGTTTGATGAGGAAACTTACAAAAGGGATCAGGCATTCCCTTCATAGATCCACTGACCAATCTTAGCATCACTGAAAGGGATAATGACCATGTACCCCTGGCATAGTGCAATCAGTAGGAAGTACATGGTACCACCTATGAAATACTCTTCCTCTGAGAATAGACCAGGACTCTAATCAAGCCTCTAGAGGTAATAAATTAAGTTAATCCACTTTCTTCAGCAAATTAAAATCATTTATTAAAAAGGCAGATGAGGTCAAGCACAGTGGTTCTCACATGTAATCCCAGTGCTTGGGAGGCCGAGGCAGGAGGATCGCTTGAACCCAGGAGTACAAGACCAGCCTGGACAACATGGTGAGACCTCATCTTTACAAAAATACAAAAAAATTAGCTGGGCATGGTGGCGCATGCCTGTAGTCCCAGCTACTTTTTGAGGTGGGAGGATCACCAGAGCCTGGAGGTTAAGGTTGCACCAAGTCTTGATCATGTTACTGCACTCCAGCCTGGGCGACAGAGCAAGACCCTGATTCAAAAAAAAAAAAAAAAAAGGCAGAGGGGTTGCTATGTGTGAGTGTGTGTGTGTGTGCACGCACATGCACACGCGCACACAGTGGGGGGGGTCAGTGTTTTAGATGAACACTTCAGAGGCAGAGTGAGCACTTGGTGTGGGACAAATAAAGGTACAGAATTATTTTTAAGGCATCTAAACATCTATTTCATAATGAGTAATAATTGCTCAGTTTTTTACATATATGGTTATGCAAGAAGTGTCCACTTTTTTAAAGAGTTCAATATGGAATTATATGGGGATAAAGAGACATGGTGCCTGGGGTTTGCTTAGATAAAAGAGGCTGGGCACACTGGCTCATGCCTATATAATCCCAGTACTTTGGGAGGCCAAGGTGGGCAGATCACTTGAAGTGAAGAGTTTGAGACCAACCTGGCCAACATGGTAAAACCCCGTCTCTACAAAAAATACAAAAATTAGCTGGGCATGATGGCGGGTGCTTGTAATCCCAACTGCTTGTGAGGCTGAGGCAGAATTGCTTGAACCTGGGAGGCAGAAGTTGCAGTGAGCCGAGATCATGCCACTACACTCCAGCCCAGGCGACAGAGCGAGACTGTCTCAAAACAAACAAACAAACAAACCCACAAACAAACAAACATAGGAAAAAGAAATGTAGATTAGAAAGGGGAAAGAATGGAAAGACAAAGCGGAAGTGCCGAATCTCAGTAACTGCGGAATCTGGCAATGCACGTGAGGAGATTTCTTATGATATCCTCTCTACTTTTGCACATTTTGGAAAACTTTACATGGTAGAGAGATGTTATTACCATGACATAGAAAATAAGCTCCATTCTTGGTTTTTTGTTTATTGGATTTTGTTTTTCAAGAGACAGGATCTTGCTATGTGGCTCAGGCTGGAGTGCAGTGGTGCCATCATGTCTCACTGGAGCCTCCAACTCCTGGGCTCAAGCGATCCTCCCACCCAAGCCTCCCAAGTAACTAGAACCACAGGCATGCACCACCATGCCCAGCTATTTTATTTTTAATTTTTCTTGTAGAGACCAAGTATTGCTATGCTGCCCAGGCTGATCTTGAACTCCTGGCCTCAAGTGATCCTCTCGCCTCAGCCTCCCAAAGTGCTGGGATTACAGGTGTAAGTCACCATGCCTGGTCTATGATTGTTTTTAGCAAAAGTTTAAGAGGGAGATGTGAGAGTTAATGTGCTTAGAAACTCTTATTTCCCTACCCTTAATTTATGGTGTTGGTTATTTGCTTTAGCCAACAATAATTAAAATCCAGTTGCAATAAGACCAACTGGCAGGTGGGAAGATTTTTTTTTTAATAAAAGTTCTCAATTCAACCAACAAATCAGTGAACCACATTCAGATACACAAGATAACAGAAGGAAGCAGTTGGCCACCTTCTGTCCCAAACTACCCACTCCATGGTCTTGAGTCCTTGGAAATATTTGGTAGAGCATGCTAATAACACTCCCATAAACTCCCAGAAATCTTGCATTTGCAAAGCCAATGCAACCAGGAAACTCACATTTCTGAAATTTCAGGATGCACTTGGGCGTATAGGGAACATCTGTACAACAGAGAAAATATCCCACTTAACAGCATCAGGAAGGCAGCTATCCCTGCCACTTGAATGGCCATGCCGACTTCCTGCACATCTGGCTTGAAGGACATTTGGAAAGATGGTGGGAAGGTGATCCCCTTTGAATTTATGATAGCATCATAGTTCTGGAACACAGCAATTAAGATAAACATACCAGCAGCAATGTTGAGAATTCCTGAAACAATGAATGAATTGTAGGTGTTGCCCCCAAATAGTCCCAAGGACATGTCCCTAAGTGCTAAGATTTTAACGAGTCTCCCAAAGAATCCGAAAATGCTGGCAGTCAGTAGGAAGCTTTGAGCCATGTAAATTTCAGAAGGGAGAAAGTTGTCCTTGGAGCTGTATAGGTAACAAAATATGGCTGTGGTCCTGTTGGTGTGATGCTCGTAAATGCAGACTCTAAATAGTCCCACGTAGGCGACCGCAGGGGGGTAGGGTGGGGTGCCTTTCACATGCCATGTTCGCCAGTCCACAAGGCCCATGGACATAGAGGAGAGGATCCATCCTACGGTGGCAAGGGTGAAGACTGAAAATCCGCAGTTGGCATTGTTGGAGAACCAGGCCATGGTGGCAGTGCACCCAGGAAACTACAAACAAATACAGAGTATGGTGAGGGGGGTGGCCCTGGGACCTGGGACAGCCTCCTATGGGTGAGCAGTGCCAGGAGGGAGGGGCTGTAATGGAGAAAGGAGACCCTGGACCCTCTTGCTCTGCTGGTGGGAGTGCAGTCTGAGCAAACTGTGCAGGGCCACTTTGCAACAGTTCCCAGAAGCCTTAAAATGCACCCACCTTAAGACTGGCAGTTCCACTTCTGGACATTGGTGTAAAGACATAATTAAGGATGGCCACAAACACGTAGCCACAAAGATGGTCATCACAACATTGTTTGTAATATTGGAAACTGGGACACAACATCAAATCAAACAATAGGGCTTGGTGAAAGAATTTATGCTACATCCATGCGATGGAGCTATACACCAACATTGACGATACAAATGGAATCATACAAGGTGTAATAGTTTTGTGTGGCTCTTTTCACATGGCACATTTTCAAGGGTCATCCATGTTGTAGCAGGTATGAGAAGGTTGTCCCTTTTCATTGCTGAATGGTATTCCAGTGTATGGATTGACCACAGTTTGTTCATTCAACAGCTTTTGGACGTTTGGGTTGGTGCCATGTTTTGGCTATTATAAATAATGCTGTCATGAACACCTGAATATAAAAGATTGTATGGGCATATGTCCTTGTTTCTCTGGTGTAGATGCCTAGGAGTGAAATTGGTGGTTCATGTGGTAAGTGTACATTCAATTTTTTAGAAATTGCTAAACTGTTTTCCCATGTGGCTGCACCATTTTATATTCCTACCAGCAATGATGGAGGTTCCAGTTTCTCCATATTTTCTCTCACATTTGGTACTTTTAATGTTTTTCATGACAGCCGTTCTAGTTGCCATTCTATGTGACCAAAAGGGAGATGTCCATAATATTTCAAATACAAATTACATGTTTCAAAAGAGTATGTATGATATAATCAGAGGTACAAATTGAACTGAAAGACTATATCCTAATCTGTTAGGAGACATTTTAAACTGGGTCACACACATATAGAAAAGCACACAAGTGTGCAGCTCAATGAATGATGATGGGGTGAGCACCCATGGAACCATCATTTCATTTCAGATACACAATATTCCCACTTCTTTGCTTGCTTTCATAGTTTTATCATCTCAGCATGCATCCCCACAGTTATTTCTATTTTGCCTGTTTTTCAAAATGGGGATCATATGGTCAATGCTTTTGTGCGACTGGTTTCTTTTTCTTTTTCTTTGAGGCAGAGTTTCGCTCTGTTGCCCAGGCTGGAGTGCAGTGGCATGATCTCGGCTCACTGCAACCTCTGCCTCCCGGGTTCAAGAGATTCTCCTGCCTCAGCCTCCCGAGAAGCTGGGACTACAGGCGCGTGTCACTACGCCCGGCTAATTTTTTGTATTTTCAGTAGACGGGTTTCACTCTGTTAGCTAGGATGGTCTCAATCTCCTGACTTGTGATCCACCCACCTCAGCCTCCCAAAGTGCTGGGATTACAGGTGTGAGCCACTGAGCCTGGCCATTGTGACTGGTTTCTTTCACACAATATTGTGTCCGTTTATGACACTCAGATTGTGATTTTTTAATGGTGCCTGGCTGTTCGGTATTTTCAAATATTTCTGGAATAAGCATGATTATTTAAAATAAGAAAATAATAAAAAATATTTCACGAAACAGTTGTCTCGGGAAACTTGCTTGAGCCCAGGAGTTTGAGACCAGCCTGGGCAACATAGCAAGACTCTATCTCCAATAAAAAAGTTGTCAAGCAATGGAAGATTGATTAATTTAAGCATATAAATATGCTTTACTACCTAGTATATGTTAAAGCAAAGCCATTTATTCATTATAATACTTTGCAGATAATAAAGTAGAAAAAGATTTAGCAACATGGGAAAGTGTCCATCGTGGGTTGAATCTGAAATGCAGATAACAAACTTGTTAGTATATATAGTAGTCTGATCTTATTTTTGCCCAACATAAAATATGCTGGGAAGACAAAAAACGAGATTCATCTGAATACTAGGATTACTGGTGATTTTTCTTTTATTGTCTTAAAGTCTATTACTTTTTTAATTGGAAAAAATGGTGTGCATAAAGAGACACAAACATAAAAGTGTATTAATTAATTACTATCAAGAGTAAGGCCGGGGGCAGTGGCTCACGCCTGTAATCCCAGCACTTTGGGAGGCCAAGGAAGGCAGATCTCTTGAGGTCAGGAGTTCAAAACCAGCTTGGCCGACATGATGAAACTCCGTCTCTGTTAAAAATACAAAAATTAGCTGGGCATGGTGTCACACGCCTGTAGTCCCAGCTACTCAGGAGGCTGAGGCAGGAGAATTGCTTGAACTCGGGAGGTGTAGGCTGCAGTGAGCAGAGATAGCACTACTGCACTCCAGCCTAGGCAACAGAGTGAGGCTCTGTCTCAGAAAAATACATATATATTATCAAAAATAAAAACATGGGTGTCTCCTGACCCAATCTCCCACTTCTTGTAATCAATTCTAGTGGACAAATCAGAGAAGTGGGATCAAACTGTCTGGGCACTGATGCTCACCAGGGGTGTTGCTGACATTGGGAATAAGAGAAATCTGGAGATAAGTAATATGTGAAGCAATATGGATGCTTAAGTAAACTTCATTATTCCAGGGGATACAGCATATTATTCAACCATTTACAGTGAAGTCTTCAAAAGCATTTTAATCCAGGAAATTGACACTGTTAAGTGGGAAAAGGATGCAAAGGAATGTACAAATATGGATGTTGTTTTATATATGTGTGTGTGTGTGTCTCCTTGTGTGTGTTTGTGTGTGTGTGTGTGTTTGTGTGCATAGGTGCATATCCAAAAAGAAGTGAAAGAAGGGACTCAAAGACATATTTCTACACCCATGTTCATAGCAACATTATTTACAGTAACCAAAGGTGGAAACAATCCAAGTGCCCACTCACAGGCAATGGAAGCTAAATGTGGTCTCTACTGACACCAGAAATATGATTTCTATCCATAATCTCAAAAGGAAGGAAGTTCTGACACAGACTACCACAAAAATGGACCTCAAAGACATTACACTGAGTGAAAGAAACCAATCACAAAAGGACAAATGCTGTCTGGCTGCCCATACAGGACGTACCTGTAATAGAGAGTCAAATTCCTAGACAGAAAGTAGGTGGTGGTTGCCAGGGGCTGGCGGGAAGTAAAGGGGGAGTTTGTCTTTCATGGGGACAGAGTTTCATTTGGGGAAGATAAAAAGTTCTGGAGCTGGACAGTGATGACAGTTACTCAACAATTACATGTACTTACTGCCACTAAACTGTATACTTAAATGGCTAAGATGGTAAATTTTATGTTACATATACTTTACCACAATTAAAAAAAAAAACACAATAAAGAAGGAACGAACCTCCACTACCCAGTGACGTGGTCTCCACCTGAACCGGCAGCTTGAGGGGAGGGCGGTCAGCTCACCCGTCCAGCGGGGCCGACATGGACATAGCTCCTCTCAGACGTCTGGCGTGGCTCTTCAGCACTGGATTTTGGTCCAGGCAGCTGGGAGTTCTCATCAACACTGTAGCCATGGTTTCCAGTTCTGAGGCCTTCCCTCAACGTTCCATTCTGTCCCCACATTCCATTGGTCACCCTGTTCCTCCACATCTCAGTCCTAGGTCCTGAGGTCACTACAGCTGTCATCCTTTGGTTGCTTCTTTGCTTAATCATGTAACCTCTTTTGCTCTGCCAGCCTTTGGAGGGTGGGCATGTTTGCTAATAGACCTGCAGGGTCCACTTCCAACACCTGTATGGTCTCCTAATTTCTCTCTCCCCATCAGCCCTAGAACTGGTGTCTAACCCATATCACCTGCAGGTAATGACTTTTTTTTTTTTAAGCCGTAGCAATATATAAGTACAAGTGTTAGCAGAAGTGGCATCCACCAGGATGAGATTGAGTTGTGAAGGACCACTGGCAACCCATGCATTAGGAAAGACACCATTTATTTTCTTTTTCATTTTTTTATTGTATTATATATATATATGTATATGTACATGTATATTATTGCACTTAGGTTCTGGAGTACATGTGCAGAACATGCAGGATTGTTGCATAGGTACATACATGGCAATGTGGTTTGCTGCCTCCATCCCCCCGTCACCTATATCTGGCATTTCTCCCCGTTATCCCTCCCCAACCTCCCTACCCCACACTGTCCCTCTCCTACTCCCCTGCAACAGAGGATGGGTGATGCTTCCCTCCCTGTGTCCATGTGTTCTCACTGTTCAACACCTGCCTATGAGAACATGTGGTGTTTGTTTTTCTGTTCTTGTGTAAGTTTGCTGAGAATGATGGTTTCCATGTTCATCCATGTCCCTACAAAGGACACGAACTCCATGGTGTATATGTGCCACATTTTCCTTGTCCAGTCTATCATCGATGGGCATTTAGGTTGGTTCCAGGTCTTTGCTGTTGTAAACAGTGCCACAATGAACATACGTGTGCATGTATCTTTATAATAGAATGATTTATAATCCTTTGGATATATATCCAGCAATGGGATTGCTGGGTCAAATGGAATTTCTATTTCCAGGTCCTTGAGGAATTGCCATACTGTCTTCCACAATGGTTGAACTAATTTACACTCCCACCAACAGTGTAAAAATGTTCCTATTTCTCCACATCCTCTCCAGCATCTGTTGTCTCCAGATTTTTTAATGATTGCCATTCTGACGTGAAATGGTATCTCAATGTGGTTTTGATTTGCATTTCTCT
>NW_016107741.1:1172616-1175032 GCF_001604975.1 Cebus imitator | reverse complement strand
GGCTTTTGTTGCCAATGCTTTTGGTGTTTTGGTCATGAAGTCCTTGCCTATGCCTATGTCCTGACTGGTTTTGTCTAGGTTTTCTTCTAGGGTTTTTATGGTGTTAGGTCTTATGTATAAGTCTTTAATCCATCTGGAGTTAATTTTAGTGTAAGGTGTCAGGAAGGGGTCCAGTTTCTGCTTTCTGCACAATGCTAGCCAGTTATCCCAACACCATTTATTAAACAGGAAACCCTTTCCCCATTGCTTGTTTTTGTCAAGTTTGTCAAAGATCAGATGGTTGTACATGTGTGGCATTGCCTCCGAGGCCTATGTTCTGTTCCATTGGTCTATGTCTCTGTTTTGGTACCCGCACCATGCTGTTTTGATTACTGTAGCCATGTAATATAGTTTGAAGTCATGTAGCATGATGCTTTCAGCTTTGTTCTTTTTGCTTAGAATTGTCTTGGCTATGCGGGCTTTTCATTTTATTTTTTTTAGACAGGGTCACACTCTTGCCCAGGCTGGAGTGCAGTGGCACAATTACAACTCACTGCAGCCTCAGTCAACCTCCCAGGCTCAAGTGATCCTCCATCCTCAGCCTCCCAAGTAGCTGAGACCACAGGCATGCACCACCATGCCCAGCTAGCTTTTGTATTTTTTGTAGAGATGGAGTCTCACTTTGTTGTCCAGGCTGGTCAACTCCTGGGCTTGGGCGATCTGCCTGTCTCACCCTTCCAAAATATTGGGATTACAGGCATGAGCCATGGCTCCAGCTGGGAAAGATACTGTTAGTTCATGGGAAATGACCTTTTTCTAGCTGAGTCTTGAATTACAGGCTTCTTGGAAAACAGTATAGGTAGGTAAGACGAGTGGAAGATGTGGGGTGATTCTCGGTGTGTGAAACTGACCTACTAAGATCAGGGACAGCTTCAAATGGAACCTGTGTAAGAAACGAGGCTGCCAAAAGGCAAATGATGCCAGCTACCCAGTATGTAGGACAAAAAGTTACATGGTAGTCAAAATCCCACTGGACTCCTTTGCTTACAGGGTTTCCATAATAAGGAATTTATTCTGAGCAAATGAGCAGAGATGTGTGCAAAGATCTAAGTGCAAGGCACACCCAATGAACTCTGTAACTGAGGTGACAACTGGGACAAAAAGGCAAAATCCCGAAACCACACTTAGAGAATATGTTCAGTAAACCATTTTATATCCGTATAATGGGATATCACACCAAAATTCAATACTATGTTGAAGGATAATTAAGGACAAAGTTCCCAATACTGCTTAATAAAAAGCAGATTTCAAAAATACTATTATATAATCCTGTTTCCTAAAAAAAAAGCAGAAGGAAAAAGGGAGGGAGGAAAAGAATGGAGGGAGGGAGGGAAGGAAAGAAGGAGAGAAGGAGGGAGGGAAGGAGAGAGGGAGGGAAGGAATGAGGGAAGGTAGCAGGGGAAGGAAAGAAGTGGGGAAGGAAGGGGAAAGGAAGGAGAGCAGGAAGGAAGGAAGGGGGAATGAAGGAGGATGGGAAGGAAGGAAGGTGGGAAGGAAGGAAGGGGGTATGTGGCTATGTTGCTTTCCATGGCAAAACACTTTGCAGCTGTGATGGAATAGAGGCTCCTGCTGTGGGGAGATGATCCCGGCCTATCTGGGTGGGCCAGTGTCATCACAAGGGTTCTTGTGAGAGGGAGGCAAGAGGGTCAGGGAGGGAGATGAGGTGATGGAAGGAGAATCAGAGGCTGGAATACGCTAGACACCTGGCTTTGAGGATGGAGGAAGGGGCCGTGAGACAATGAATGGGGCAGCCTCTAGAAACTAGACAGGCAAGAAACCAATTCTCCCTGGAGCTTCCAGAAAGGAACGTAGCCCTGCTCACACCTTGACCTTAGTTCGGCATGAGTGATTGCAGACTTCTGAACTTCACAACCGTAATGCGTAAATATGGCATTTAAAATCATGAAGTTTGTGGTAATGTGTTATAGCACTAATAGGACATTAACATGCTGCCTATGTCTGGCTGGGGAATTCTTTTCTTTTGAGATGGAGTCTTGTTCTGTTCACAGGCTGGAGTGCAGTGGTGCGATCTCGGCTAACTGTAACCTCCACCTCCCGGGTTCAAGCGATTCCCCAGCCTCAGCCTCCCAAGTAGCTGGGACTATAGGCGCGTGCCATCATGCCTGGATAATTTTTTGTATTTTAGTAAAGACGGGGTTTCGTCATGTTGGCCAGGCTGGTCTTGGACTCCTGACTGGCTGGGGAATTCTAAGTGATTTTTCTTGTTTTTCGGTGTCCTACAATGTGACAAGTTTATGTGATTTTCTGTATTGACTATTGGTTATCTTTTAAAACAGAAAAAAACAAAAACAAAACCAAAAAACTGCACACAGGCATTTACCTGCACCGTCTCCCCAAAGCCCATTAAAATGACAGA
>NW_016107741.1:1170512-1172331 GCF_001604975.1 Cebus imitator | reverse complement strand
CAACCCTCAGAGAACACGGCAGATGATTTAGAAAAAAATCCTGGCAGCAGGAAAGGTGATAGACAAATGCCAACTGGCTTGGTAGACCAGAAGGCTCAGATGCAGACCTGCTGGGAGCAAGATTCTTTGTGGCACCAGGTGCCTCTGCAGGGAGGGGGCTGTGGGATGGGGGGTGGGAAGTAGAGGGAGACTGTCAATAGGAATAGTGTCTGGGAATCTATATCCGATGCCCCCAATCACCCCCCAACCATAATCACAGACCACCAGTCCCCTCCTATGGCAGAAAGTAGGAGGGCCAATCTGAATTTGGAGGGAGGTAACTATAGTCTCACTCCCACTGGGCTCCAAGTGTTTGATGATTTCCAAATGTTGTCATACACTGGAGAGCAGAAATAGCCACTTCCTCCTTTTTTACTGTGTTTGGAGATTTTGTTTTTCTTTTTTGAGACAGGGTCTACTCTGCCACCCAGGCTGGACTGTAATAGTGTGATCACAGCTCATTGCAGCCTCCAATTCCTAGGCTCAAGTGATCCTCCTGCCTCAGTCTTCCTAGTAGCTGGAACACTGGCACATGTCACCATGCCCAGCTAATTTTTTTTTTCTTTTTTTAAGTGGGAGGGATATATTTCTTTTTTATTATTGCATTTTAGGTTTTGGGGTACATGTGAAGAAGAAGATTGTTGCATAGGTACACACGTGGCAGTGTGATGTGCTGCCTTCCTCCCCATCACCTCTATCTGGCATTTCTCCCCATGCTATCTCTTCCCAACTCCCCACCCCCGCTGTCCCTCCCCTATTTTTTTTTTGGAGAGACGGGGTCTCCCTATGTCTTCCAGGCTGGTCTTGAACTCCTGTCGCTTCGGCCTCCCAAAGTGCTAGGATTCCAGGTGCGTGGCACCACACCCAGGCAGGTCTGCTGTTTTAACATTTTTTTCTTCTGTTTGTTGTTGTTTCAGCTTTCCTCCTCCTGCGCTCTTTTGGGTTATCTGAGTATGTTTTAGTTGATCTATTGAGTTGTCTGAATCTCTTTGTACAGTTTTTCAGTGGTTGTTCTAGGGATGACAATACACAGGCATTTCATAGCCATTTTTAAAAAACGATTGATCGATTGATGACAGGGTCTGGTTCTGCTGCTCAGGCTGGAGTGCAGTGACATGATCTCAGTTCAGACAACCTCTGCCTCCTGTGCTCAAGTGACCTTCTCACCTCAGCTTCCCCCAGTAGCTGGGACTACAAGTGCAGGTCACCACGTCCGGCTGATTTTTTTTTTTTTGTATTTTTAGTAGCTATGCAGTTTTGCCATGCTGCCAGTATGGTCCTGACCTCCTGGGCTCAAGCAATCCTCCCACCTCGGCCTCCCAAAAGTGCTGGGATCACAGGCGTGAGCAACTACATCCAGCCCACAGCCTATTTAAAATGAATATTTCATCACTTCAGGAATGTAGCAAGCTCATCACTAGGTGAGTCTGTTTCCTTGCATCCTTTAGGTTATGGCTGTATTATACATTAAGATCTACACCTCCCCCTTCTAATTCTTAAATACCATTTTGTTTTCTTTTTCAAACTTAGAAAAACATTGAAGAAGCTGCGCTTGGTGGCTCATGCCTGTAATCCCAGCACTTTGGGAGGACAAGGCAGGTGGATCACCTGAGATCAGGAGTTCGAGAACAGCCTGACCAACATGGTGAAACCCCATCTCTACTAAAAATACAAAATTATCCAGGCATGGTGGTGCATGCCATGCTTGTAATCCCAGCTACTCAGGAGGCTGAGACAGGAGAATCGCTTGAACCCGGGAGGCAGAGGTTGCATTGAGCCT
>NW_016107741.1:1166453-1170474 GCF_001604975.1 Cebus imitator | reverse complement strand
AAAAGAAAAATTAAAGAAACATGTTTTTCTTATATGTGCCAAAAAGTTGACAACTGTTATGGACTGAATGTTTGCCCCCCTTAACCCCTAATTAGATGTTAAAATCCTAACCCCAATGTGCTAGTATTAGGAGGTAGGGTCTTTGGGAGGTAATCAGGCCATGAGGGAAAAACTCCCCATGAATGGGATTAGTGGAGAGGCCAGAGGCCGGGCATGTAGGCTCACGCCTGTAATCCCAGAACTTTGGGAGGCTGAGGTGGGCGAATCACGAGGTCAGTTCAAGACCAGCCTGGCCAACTTGGTGAAAACCCGTCTTAAAACACACACACACACACTTCTCATGTTGAATTGTAACCGCCTCCCCCATGTTGGAGGAGGGGCCTGGTGGGAGGTGACTGGATCATGAGAGTGGATTTCCCTCTTGCTGTTGTTATGATAGTGAGTTCTCACGAGCTCTGGTTGTTTTAAAAGTGTGTAACACCTCCCCCTTCTCTCTCTCCTTCCTGTTCCAACCACAAGACATGACTCCTTCTTTGCCTTCTGCTATAATTGTAAGTTTCCTGAGGCCTCCCCAGTCGTGCTTTCTGTACAGCCTGTGGAACTGTGAGGCAATTAAGCCTCTTTTCTTTATGGATTACCCAGTCTCGGGTAGTTCTTCATAGCAATGCAAGAATGGACAAATCCACCGTATTATAATTTTCTGGTAAAAAGAGAAGAATATTAATAACTATATTTGTATGAATACATTGACAAGAGAATAAGTGAACTATATGCTCAGGAAATGGCTTTTGCATCTCTTTTGTGAACACCTAAGAGCAGACAGATCATATGGAAGGCTCTTAGGAAGGCTATGTTGGGCGAGATGCACATTTTCTCCAAATATTTGATGATGAACTTTTTCAAACAGCAAAGTTGAAAGAATTTTACAGTAAACACCTGTATACTCACTACCAACTTTCTGCCATTAGTGTTTTACTGTGCCTATCTCATATCAATACACCTATTCATCTCTCCTCGCCCATTCACACATCTTTTTTATGCATTTCAGAGCAAATTGCAGTCATCAGTACATTCTTCCCTAAATACATCAGCTTGCATAGCATGAAGTGCAGTTCAATATTTATTTTTTCATAAAATGCACAAATCTTACGAGTATAATGGTTGGATTTTGACAAAAGCCAACACCTGTGTAACCCATGCCCCTATCCATTTGCAGAACATGAACTTCACCCCAAGTACCCTGTGCCTACCCCCACCCTCTGGAGACAACTTTGACTTTGGTATTTTCTACCACAGACAGCTTGGCCAATTCCAGAACCTCACATAAACAAAGTCCTACAGCAGGCGCTCCTCTTACCTCAGCCGGCTCCCACTTGGCACAGTGTTTCTTAGATGCATTCTTAAATTTTTTGTGTTTCAGTAATCCATGCCTTTGTATTTCTGAGCAGTATTTTATTGTACATAGGAGACCATCATTATTTATTCTATTGATAAACATCGGAGCTGTTTCCAGTTTTTGACTGTTAGAACATATTAGAATGAATCACAGAACCTGCTCTACTTTACAGCCCAAAGCTTAACAAGAGGTTAAACATATAAATTAAGATCTGACCATCGTAAGGCCAGGAGTGGTGGTTCATGCCTGTAATCTCAGAACTTTGGGACGCTGAGGCAGATGGATCACTTGAGGTCAGGAGTTCGAGACCAGCCTGGCCAGCATGGTGAAACCCTGTCTCTACTAAAAATACAAAAATTAGCCGGGCATGGTGGCACACACTTGTAATCCTAGCTACTCAGGAGACTGAGGCACATGAATTACTTGAACTCGGGAGGTGGAGGTTGCAGTGAGCAGAGATTGCGCCACTGCACTCCAGCCTGAGTGACATAGCAAGATGCTGTCTCCACAAAAATAAAAAGTTAGCCAGGTGTGGTGGAGTGTACCTGTAGTCCCAGCTACTTGGGAGGCTGAGATGGGAGGATCACTGGAGCCCTGGAGTTGGAGGCTGCAGTGAGTCAGGACTGCACCATGGCACTCCAGCCTGGGCAACAGAGGAAGACTGCATCTTTTTTTCTTTTTTTAAAGTGTCTTCCCATAACCCTGACTGCCTAACCTTCAGGTCTCACAAATCTGTTTCCTAACAGAAACATCTGTAATCCTACCAATTAACAGAAATGAACCGTATCTCTCGGGTGGTTCTGGTGGGCAGATCTGACGACAGGGACAGTGTTTCCTCCAGGTCCACAGCAGAATGATGAGAGCCATATTCATAGCTTATATAGGCCTGCTGTGAATCAAGCATGGTGTCTAAGCACAGGAACATGTATCAACTCACTTGAGCTCACAGCAGCCCACCTCCAATTACGAGGGAAGAAGCTGGGGCTCACAGAGACTGGGTCACTTGCTGTGGCCACACAACTAGGAAGTGACAGAGGTGGCTCTGCTCCAGGCAGCTTGGCTTCATGGTCCCAGCTGCTTTGGTGCCACCCCATATCAGTAGACACTACGGGGCGGGCAAGAGGGAGCCCATGGACAGCCCCAATTCTTCACCTCTCCCTGTGTCCACACTGTGCCAGGTGAATTTATGGTTCCTCCACTAAAGAGGTGGAGCCCGTCCCACACCCTTTGATGCCAGGGTTGGCCAGATGTGCTTTGCCAGAAGATTAGCAGGTGTGACAGGACAAAGCCAGGAGAAGCCCCTTGGTGACAGGGCGTGTTGTCTTGTGTCCCTGCCATGGACATATCCAGCCACACTGCTGGTCCCACAAGGAAGAGGAGAGGCACACAGCACAGAGCCCAGCCCAAATCAGCTCATCTATAAATTCATGAGCTAAGCCAATACTTTGTTCCACTGAACACTGCTGACATTTTATAGTTGTTTGTCACACAGCATTACTGGGGCACCAGCTAACTGATGTGACCTGGTCCCTGACTGCTTCCTTACTACAAACCGACTAGTGTAAATAAAGTGCACACTTATAATCAATCCCATGGTTTACTCAGATGGCTTAAGAATCTGACATACGGTGAGGATTTTTTTTTTTTTTTTACAAAAGCTATAAGGTAGGTAAATCAAAGACATGCTCCATTCACTTGAAGAGACACTATTTATTTTGTAACAGTCAAGCAGGATGATCTGTTGATAGGTGAGTGGTAAGTGTCAAGCACGAAATCTACACACATTTGCTGCGGTGGACTGAAGGATACAAGCCACAGGCCACACCCCATAGGCAGAGCCCTCCACAGCCTCGCTATGACAGGGTGAGGGAGCAGCTGCCACCTAAGAACACCAGGGCCAACCATTAGCACCAGATTGCTTTTCTATGAATAACAACAACTAGATACAGTTATGGATATTAACTCACTAGAATCTTTGGGTCCCCACTAACCAGACATTTCAGAGGCAAACAGGGGAACTGACAGGACAGCTGTGACTCTATGCAATTTGCTACAAGGATACTCGAGCACTATGTATTGCTATGTAGAAGAGAAGGTCCTAAAGACATCAAAAGGCTGGGTACAGATACACAAATTGGATTATTCACATTTTACACACGTATCATCAAAATGACCACAATACCGTATTTGAGGGCAAAGAATAACAGGTAAAAGCTCTATCAAACAAAATACTCTGAAATTCCTTGGGTCGTCTCCCTGGGGGAGGATGAGGGTAAGTGCACAGCCAGTTTCACCTTTTCAGACGTGACCAACATTCACAGCAAGTGACTACCAGCTGGAGAGGAGAAGGAAGCTTCACTGGCAAAACAGGGATATTCCAAGTTAGCAAGAGCTTAATTTAACAGGAATACACACTTTTGGAAGGGCATTCATCCTTTTGGCATTGGTAGGCTGCCAAAAAGGTGGTTTATTGCCTGCATCATTGAGCTTGCCAGTTTGGACGTGGCTCTATGGAATGCATTGCTGTCAATGTGGCCTGGCTAATTTTTTTTGAAGAGACACTATTTATTTTGTTACAGTCAAGCAGGATGATCTGTTGATAGGTGAGTGGTAAGTGTCAAGCAC
>NW_016107741.1:1141470-1166436 GCF_001604975.1 Cebus imitator | reverse complement strand
TCTGCCTTGTGTTGATTGTGTCAAGGTCTGTGTGTATCTATGTGTGTGCGTCTGTGCATGCACACACGTGTGTGCTTTGGTAAGGCTGTGGTCACTGCTGCTGACAAAATGAAATCTCTATTCCACTGGAAAACTTCTTTTATGGGAATAAAATGATCCTTGATCCAACAAATGCCCTAATACAACTTAAACGTGAAGTCACCCAAGGGATTCACTCACCATTAACATGCATTAGATAAACATTTTTTGAAGAAATACACTGAATCTATATTAGATAAAAATAAGTAAGTTATAAATTATAACCAAGCCATCGGCGGCTGAATGTCTTTTCGTGTGCTTGTTTGCCACGCGTGTATGCTCTTTGGTGAAGCGTCTCAAGTCTTTCGCCTGCTTTTTACTTGAGCTGTTTGTTTTTTTACTATCCAGTTGGAGAGTTCTTTGTACATCCTGGACACAAACCTTTTGTCAGATACACAATTTGCAAATATTTTCTCCCAGTCTGTGACTTGTCAATTGGAAATTGACAGCATGTCAATGTTTTCTTTTAATAAACCAGGCGCTCTTTAGAATCCTGCCACTTCAATCGAGAAAATGGGCACAGAATCTTTAAACTTCATGGCAGAAAAAGATCAAGCTCAGGAGTTGTGTAGTCCACAGGACCTCTGAAGAGCCAGAGGAAGGGTCTTCCCGTACATGGAATGTGGCCCTCATGCCATGCTAAACTATTTAAGGAGGAAGACATGGAAAAGTAGCCAATTATCACGGACAACCATATGCATACAAAATACATGGGGGGAAAAGTCACTTAAAAAATATTCTGTTGGTCTTGAGAAACAGCTAACAAGCACATTATTACTGGACACACTCCTAACCAAAAAATTTTACTTTGCAGAAAAACTGTGATGTTGGGTGAGAAGGACTAAAGCTATTTGCCTGCTTGGTGTGTGAGTGTGTTTTAAAGCATGCATATTATTTAAGTGGCAATTTAATCTTAGAATGAGTGAATCCAACAATGCAGGCTGTTCATTTCACAGTTGGTTTTTAACCATTAGGAAACTATTCACCTTTCCAAAAAGCTAATAAATTATCATCATCATCACCACCATGATTTATGCTGGGTCAGAGAACATCATTAGATAATAGACAAATGCTCACACTGTTGAATGAGCAGGGACAAAACGTGGCCACCCATGCCTGGATGAATCACAAGAGAAGATGCACACCAGGGTCTCCCCTCTCATGCACATCATGACACGCTGGCTGCTGTCCAAGCAGTTGGCTAAGCATCTGAAGACGGGAGGAACAACGGGTCTCCCAGTGACAGTAACCACTCGGCATGCACCATGGGCCCAGCCCATAGCCCGTGCAGTGGAAATTCACCATTCGGCAGAGCCTAGCATCACGCGTAGTTATACGTAAAGGAAAATGGCTCTCAGCAATCAAAAGGGAAACTAAAAAATTAAATAAATCATCCCACACAAACACAAAAGTTATTGCTTTTCTAACAGCCCTTTTGCTATGGGAGGAGTCTCTCTCCAGGGCACCAACATGGGTGGGGTCTTTGCGAGTATCCTTGGGAATGGAGCTGGAGCTTGGAGGCCCCGTGTCCCTCCTCTACTGGGGACTGAGCTCTTATTTGCCCCTTTCCGGCTGAAGGCTGTCAAATAAGCACTTCAGCTGCTCTTCACCAAGGTGGATTTTATCTTCCAGCTCCCGCTGCTCGATGATGAGGGCTGACTTCATCTTGACGAAGTGCTCATAGTCCGCGAGGCTCTCCTCACTCAGATAGTTGGCCAAAATGTCAAAGACGATGCGCTCGCGGCGGTCCAGATTCTCCTTGAGCTCCTTGGCATCCTCATGCTGCTGGACCAGGACTCTCTGCTTCTCAAGCAGTGATTGCTGTTGACAGACAAACAAGCCCATTGAGGACCAGGATGAAAGCCAGGGCACTGGTCAACCCTTGAAGACACTGGCAACTTGTGGGGGGTGTCCCACAACTTATTGATGAAAACCCTGATGCCACCAGAGATTTGATGGGATCCACACAGACAAACCCAGGGCCTGGGGGCACATGTCTCATGGCTGCAGTGGGCTCCAGCCTGAGGTCCCCAGAAGCTGCCCACGGGCCTCTCTGGGTTTCCTCCTGCTGTGTGAGCCTGACTCTCTCCCACCTGTCTTGAATGGTGAGCAGAAGTCACCAAGGGACTCACAACGACATAATTCTGAGATGCTGTAAAGGTTAAAGGACTGCGGGACTCTCCTGGCGTCAAGGTGCGCTCCATGGCAGCACTGTGAGACAGCTGGCCACGTGGGAAGACTCGAGAGAAATTCAGGGCAGGCTTGCTAAACCCTCCTGGCAGGAGGAGGAGGAGCCCTTGAGCCTGCAGAGAGTGTCTTCACACTAGGAAGCCCGAGGGCGGAGAAGACGCAGGGCTGTGCATGGGTGTTGGCCAGTGGCCCCCTCGGGCACGATGCCATCCTGACCTAGCTAGTTCCACGACACAGTTACTAAGCACTCAGCTGAGTGCAGAAGGGTACCGTCTCCAAGCCCAGCGCCAGGACAGTGTACTGTGCTCACCTGGAGAAATCACGCTCACCTGGAGAGAGGGGAGGGGCACTTCTTCTGCTCCCCTTCTGAGAGTGGTTGTTTTATTCATGATACAGACGAACACACTGAAGGGCTGTTCTGTGCAAATAAAACTAGCCATTTTACTGATATTTGGCCTATGAGGTAAAAGCCAATAAGGCATCTATTATTTCTCTTGGTTCATATGTGAAAGGACGAAAGACAGACCCACTGAGAAATGCCTTGAGAGCTGCATGCCTCCGGAGCAGGAGAAAAGTGAGGTGCACTGTCTGGTTCCTTCTAGACTGATATATGCCCTCTTGTTAACAGCTACAACCACCACAAAAAAATATCTATCATTGAGTGCTTATGATCGTCAGGAGGCAGATATGTCTGCTATGGACTTACAGGTGGTCAAAGAAAAGTTAAAAACAAACGTGATTTTCTAGGAAGACACAATTATCAGTAAGAGTCAAGAGTCAATAGGAATATCTGAAAAAATGTCGAGAAGAGGTGACAGTTCTTTGGGAAGATCTTGCAGCCCTGCAGCCCAATGATGGTTCAACTCCCTGCATCTGATGAGCACCCCCCCACACACACACTATTAAAAGGAAGGAGGTCGGCGTGGTGGCTCACACCTGTAATCCCAGCACTTTGGGAGGCTGCGGCAGGCGGATCACTTGAGCTCAGGAGTTCCAGACCAGCCTGGCCAAAATGGTGAAACGCCATCTCTACCAAAAAAATACAAAAATTAGCCAGGCATGGCAGCAAGCACCTGTGAGCTCAGCTACTCGGGAAGCTGAGGTGGGAGAATCGCTTGAACCTAGGGAGGCAGAGGCTGCAGTGAACCGAGATCGCACCACTGCACTCTAGCATGGGTAACAGAATGAGATCCTACCACTCACAAACTAACAAACAAACAACTAAATAAATGTAAAAGGAAGGAGAAGAAATAGAGCGTGCACTGCCTCAACAAGGTATGCAGGAGGAGGTGGAACAGGCCACGTGGAAGCTATGCTAGGCTCCAAGGAGCTTTCACGACACTCAAAAACCAGCCTTCCCACGAGACCACCCCTCAATTTCCAAATCAGACTCATCTGCATTTACCCGATCGCCAGGAGAAGCGTTGTCGTCCAAATTATTGAGGGCATTCTCCACCCGGGCCAGGCGGCCTGACAGTGACAGCAGGAGGTTCACCACTTTGTCCAGGTCCCCAATGAACATCCGGAACTTGTCAAACTCACTGGGCTTGCAGACGCCTTTCACGATGGCCTCCACCTCGGCCCCCAGCACGGTGTTGGACTGCACGTCCTCCAGCAGGCTCTCACGTGCTTCCCGGAGCACCTGCAGCTTGCGGCTGATGCTCTCGATGAGCTCCTGCTGTTGGGCACGGGACGGCAAGGGAACACGGAGACACTGGTTAGGCCGGCCCCACCCCGGCCATGCTGCTCACTGCTGCCTTGGTGTACCTGCGCCAAAGGTGCAGCCAACCTGTGTGAAAGCTCACTTTTGCATCATCAAATAATAGGAGATTTAAATGACTATGGGAAAGGAGAATGACTCCTGATGACATTATTGGCATTTAAAAATAAAACAAACCTGTTCTCGTTCTGTTCGTGCCCTATTAGACAACATCAGAGTTGTGGCCCCAATGTTCCTCATGGTCGATGCAGTTTCAACCCATATCTTTGGAAGGAGTCACAGACCTATGTATTCTGTCCTTTGCAATTTTCCAATTTAAAGACTCACATATAAACTATTGAGTCTTATGTCCAGCACTGAATTCCGTGATTAGTAAGTGTTCTGTATATATAATTATTGTCACTAGCAATTATTTTTATTTATTTTGTTTCTATTTTTCGAGACAGGTTCTTGCTCTGTTGCCCAGGCTGGAGTGCAATGGCTCGATCTCAGATCACTGCAACTCCCTCCTCCCAGCTTCAAGTGATTCTCACGCCTCAGCCTCCCAAGTAGCTGGGATAACAGGCGCACACCACCACACCTGGCTAATTTTTGTAATTTTAGTAGAGACGGGGTTTCACCACGTTGGCCAGGCTAGTATTGAACTCCTGATCTCAGGTGATCTGCCCACCTTGGCCTCCCAAAGTGCTGGGATTACAGGCGTGAGCCACCACACCTGGCCTAGCAATTAAAACTTAAGACCAATAAAGGGATACGAATGAACTTAAAAGACAATCTTTTACTATAACCTACTGATTTCAACTTGACCAAAATGCAAATAGATGGGACTGTTTTAAAAATTGTAGTAAAATATATATAACATAAAGCTTGCTATCTTAGTCATTTTTCAGAGCACAGTTCTGTGGTGTGTGGTACGTTCATGCTGCTGTCCACCCATCGCCGCCATCCGTCTCTAGAACTCTTGCATCTTCCCCAACTGAAACCATGTTAACTATTAGACACTAACACTCTATGCCCCTTCCCACCAGCCTTCTAAATGGTTATATCTTTTTGCTTGCTTAGAGAAGCGGTCTTGCTATGTTGCTCAAGCTACAGCTCATTGGCTACTCATAGACATGATCATAGTACACTACAGCCTTAAACCCCTGGCTTCAAGTGATCCTCCTGCCTCAGCCCCCTGAGTAGCTGGGATTATAGGCAGGTATCACCACACCCCATTTATAAATGATTAATTTTTAAAGAGCAAAAATAAAATGAAAAGCATGAACCCTTTAAATCAGCTGCCATCCTGAAGTGAGGTGGCAACATACGCTTTGATCTGAGTGACGGACAAAGAAACAGATCCTCCTCCTCCTCCAATGCCATATTTGAGAGAAATTACAGGGGTGGCTTTAAGGAGTCCAACAGGTAAGTCTTGTCTGGAAGAACCCTGTCTCATGGCCATGGTAGTCCTTCTGTCTTTGAATCCATCCACAGCACGTGTCATGGGCGTTTGCCTGAGCAGGGTGAATTGTAAGGAAGCAAGGGTTAGGACAAACGCCATGTGCTGCCTTTTAAGAACTCTCCCCGCCTGAGATGCTATTGACTACACCAGCGTCACCACCACTACCACTACAGTTTGCTTGGGGCTGTGATGTCAGCACACGCTCTGGAGGGCGCATGGCAGGACAGGCACTGAAGAGTACTCAGGTGCACAGATCAAAACAAACAGGAAAGCTCACTTTGTCATAACAAGCAACATTACTGCACGCAAAGTGGATCATCGGAAATCGTCAGTGCCGTCATCCCTTCCCTGGGGAAGCTGACAGACTCTGATCCCATCTGGTCTGCAGAGCTCAGCAGAGAGGCACACACTTGGGCCTGGATAGATGATAGATCGAAGTCTCAGTTGAGCTCTGCAGGACAGAGTGCCCAAGAGCAGCACAGGAGTCACAGCCTTACCTCTGGGACTGGCATGAAGGTGAATGGGACAGCGGTGTGTAAAGCGCTTAGCCCAATGCTCAGATCTAGTAAGTGCCCAGGAGGTATCAGTTCTCACCAACAATGGGCTGCGGGATGAGGAGCAACTGCCCTGACTCCATAATCTAAGGGTAAAATCATCAGCTGGATGAGTATTCGGCAGGAAAAGTCAACCCCACAGCAGGAGAAACACATGCCGGATACGAGGCAGCCTATTTCCTGATTGCGTGAGGTCTTTCCCTCACATAGATGCTTTTATGTATTTATCCATTTTTTATTTTTTGACACAGGGTCTCGCTCTGTCACCTAGGCTGGAGTGTAGTGGCAAGATCACCACTCACTGCAGTGACCTTCTGGGCTCAAGCAATCCTCTCACCTCAGCCTGTCAAGCAGCTGGGACCACAGGCATGCACCATCACACCCAGATAAACTTTTTATTTTTGTAGAGATGGGGTCTCCCCATGTTGCCCAGGCTGGTCTCAAACTCCTGGGCTCAAGTGATCCTCCTGCCTCAGCCTCCCAAAGTGCTAGGATTACAGGTGTGAGCCACTGGGCCCAGAAACACACAGATGCTTTTAAAGAGAATCTCCACCTAACGTGTGTAGCCCCCTAAAATGGCCCGGAAATGTGAAGGTATGAGCTCTTATCAGAGGAGCGCCTCCTCTTGGTTCAGTCTGCCTTGGGTTTTTGAGCCCGTCTGCCTCTCCTACAGGTTAAAGTGGGAAGCAGTTTCGCAGGACGCATCCACCCTCGCTGCTGAGTCACCAGCACAGCTTTCTCCCAGAAAGACCACATGGAATGGAGACATTGCTTTGGCTTCTCCGGTCAGGTTCCAGCTGCTCAGAATGACAAGACATATTCTTCCCTTACAATTTTAAACATGTGTCTACATTTCTTTTCCTCTGTATCTATATATCTGTGTGTCTGTTTACCTGTGATGCAATATACATGCAGGTATTGATCTACTTATCCACCTACATTAGGCTTTGTCCACAGTTCCTGGCTCATCACGCACGTGCAGTCCTTGTTATAATGTTAGGGTGCTTTACACCTCAGAAAACAGACTCTCGCTCCCTGACCTTCTCCTGCACCCTTCGACCTGCCCAAACCACGATCTAATCTTCCCCAACCTTTCCATCAAGAAATCCTCTGCCCCCTTGAATGACTGCTGGTCTTAAGATCCCCGTATTCCCGAAGGGTCCTGCGGCTCACCTGCAGGAAGGAACGTTACACAGAGAGGACAACAAGAATCTCAACAGGCAGACCTTGGGGCTTTCTCCTCAGTCCTTTAGGATTGGATCACAGCCTTCTTGTCCAATCACATTTCTACACAGGGTTTCAATCAGGCCTATGCAATGAAGACTCCATAAAAGGCCCAAGAGGATGGAGCTTGGGGGACTTCTGGAAGGCAGAGGACATGGAGCTTCCTGGAGGGAGGTGCACCCAGGGAGGGCATGGAAGCTCTTCCATGCCCCTTTTCCCATACCTCGCCCTACACAGCTCTTCATGCATATCCCTTGTAACACCGTTTATCATAAATGTAAATGTTTCCCTGAGTTCTGTGAGCCACTCTAGCAAATTAATGGAAGCCAAAGAGGGGGTCATGGTAACCCCAACTTTAAGGTGGTTGGTCAGAAGTCCCTGAGACTCGGACCTGTGACTGGTGTGTGGTGGGGGTGCAGTCTTAGGGAGTGAGCCCTCAACCCGTGGCATGTGACGCTACCTCCGGTTTGACAACGTCGCAACTGAACTGAATCAGAGGCCACCCAGCTGGTGTCTGCTGCAGAAGTGGCTGCTCGCTGGGTGTGTGGAAAACACCCCCCACACATGTGGTCACCGAAGTCTTCTGTGTTGGTTGCCGTGGCGTGAGAGCAGAGGAAAAGCAGTTTGCATCTTTTCCTACTCACTACCTATCTGGAGAGACTGTTTATATCGAGAATCTCACAGCTGAGAATGTGGCCACATTTTAGATATTCATCACTTGAGGGCAAAGCACAAAACAGGAAACAGGCATGAAGAACCTTTCAGATTCATGTCTGATGCCAATGCTAGCCTGAAGGAATACTGCAAGCAATGCAGGTAACTGTGGCTAGAAGGATACTCACCAGAGCTGCTCAGGAATTTTTCAGTGCCATTATTCTTCAGCAATTGTGGAAATGCAGATTTTACACCGGTGGATGAACATGCCCTCAAAATCTACCTCGGCTGAGCTAATTTGAAACTGGGCCCTCTGGAAGGAGTCCAGGTTTCTTTATTGGTTCTTTTACGTGTCATATGCAAATTTTTATTGAAACCATTTCCCTTCTGTTAAAGGGCCATTGTAGAAACAGCAGCTGTTGGCTTTCAAAGATTTCTGAGATAAGACCTGGCCCAGGACAGCACACAGATCAGTGGCTGTCCACACCACCCAGGGTGCTGAAGGACTCACCACTGTGGCCGTACTGTCTGGCAGGCCAATCTGCTACTTCTTGTAGTGCACGGCTTTTCGGGAGGCCCACCCCTCCACTAAGATGGGCCAGGGCTCGGGGGATCAAGCTCCAGGCCACCTTTTGTTCCCTTCTATGGAGGAAACAAGGTCTTTTCTGTCTGGGCCCTGTACTCACCTCCTGGTTCCAGGGAGAAGCCAAACTTCTTAAAGATTCTGAACTGAAACCAATCAGCTACCTGGTTCTCATGAAGAAGCCCCACAACTCAACATGGTGCCCTCTTTTCTGGGCGGAGTTCTTCTGAGCTACCCCAAGTATAAAACCAAATTTTGCCGTCTCTGCGTGATGCTTCTCTACCAGCCACCAGAGTCCTCTGCTGCATTCCTGCCTGGGGCTTCCATTCTTTCCCCTCTGTCCTTAGTCTTCTCTTAAAACAGAGGGTCCCCTGATTTGGCTCTCAGCTCTGTGACCACGCAGCAATGCTGTGACTGGGACAACTGTGGTCCCCTGGGAATGTTGGAAGTGTGCGGAATTAGGGTCTCCTGGTTTCCCCTGAAGCAGCTACAGAACAGGTGGCCTGCCAAGTCCCTGCCTGCACTGCGCTCGCTTCCTCCCTGAACACGCCTCCTCCTGCACATGCATTGCTGGAAAGTGTGACATCATGAGCGTGTGGCTGCGGGAAGGCAGGGAGAAAATGTAATGGAGCAGTGGCCGCCTTATCAAATCAAGCAGGAAAATGGGACGGCTGAGTCACCAGCACCATGGAGAACTGGGATTTACAGTGTGTGCTTCTGGGGCAGGTGTCTAACTTCTGCTTGCTGAACCAAAGTACAGGCTGACTTCCAACCCACAGCGACTCATTCAGTCCTGGAGTCAGACATCTGGTGAGGCGGCTGCCCAGCATCTCCAGCCTCCCAAAGCAGGCGGACAGAGTGCCCCACAGATGAGGGTGGCAGGATCAAAGCATGCCATGCCACTTCTGAAATTCATTGCATCATGAGAAACAAAGGCATGTGAGCAAAGAATGCACTTCTCTACATCTACGGTGTGGCCTAAATTCAAACGGTCCCCATGGTATGATTTTCTTGGTTCTGTGTGAAAAAATTCAACACATTTTGGATTCTTTGTTTTTTAAAAGAGGAATGTGCAACCAGAATGAAGCGAATGGTACCCTGTACCAGAGGGAGGGTCAGTAAAAGTCCCAAGACCCAAACCCTTAATTTTCATTCCCTTTATAATACCTTGAACCAAAAAGTTATCACCTTCTAGTCTGGGAGCAGTGGCTCATGCCTGTAATATCAGCACTTTGGGAGGCCAAGGTGGGTGGATCACTTGAGGTCAGGAGTTTGAGACCAGCCTGGCCAACACGGTGAAACCCCATCTCTACTAAAAATACAAACCTTAGCCAGGCATGGTGGCAGGTACCTGTAATCCCAGCTACTCGGGAGGCTGAGGCAGGAGAGTCACTGGAACCCAGGAGGTGGAGGTTGTAGTGAGCTGAGATTGTGCCACTGCACTCCAGCCTGGGTGACAGAGGGAGAGTCTATCTCAAATAAAAATTACCACTTTCTAATATGAAAATAATTTTCCTTTAACTGAGGTAGGAGGATCACTTGAGGCCAGGAGGTCAAAGGTGTAGTGAGCTGTGATCGCACCACTGCACTCCAGCCCGCATAACAGAGCAAGACCCTGTCTCAAAAATAAATAAATAAAATAAAATGAAAGAGAATGGTGACTATTTAAACTAATTTGACATTGGATCCTATTAGAAACAGCAAAGAGACGTTTGTGGAATGGCTCAAGGTTAGAACACAGAACTAAGCACAGAGGACTTACTAGTATCGCCTCAAATTCCACTGTCCTGAGTGAAAGCCGAACACAAACGATCTCAGACACATGGTGCACGGTCTGGGCCGGGGTAGGATGGTGTGGTCTGGATGCCTCTCCCTGCCTAGACACGCACATGCTGTCATTTGGAATGGGCTCTCCTACCTTCTTCACCGACAGGTCATGGTCCAAGTCGCTCCCTGAATCCTCTTCGCGCTCCTGCTGCTCCCGCAGGTCCTTCATCTTGATCAGCAGTTCCGCCTTGGGGGCCGATGTGCTGTAGTAGGTGGAATTGGTGGCCAGGGACACAGCCGCAGGCACACAGGGCTCCTCTTTCCTGGGAAGAGGCGTGGGAACTTCAATGAGCTGGGACTGTGCATGCGAACAGCCCTTCTGCCCCACCCCCTGGGTTGTGACAAATCAATGCTGGTGCTCACAAAAGGACATCAGCCAAGAAGATGAGACAGCAAAGGGGGAAAAACAGGTGATAAAGTTAAAACTGAAAACAATCAACCTTGCCAAATGGACACTCGTTAAGTGTGTGAAACAGTTTTTTAAAAAGGCAAAAACTCAAATAAGCAGGAATGCCTAAAAATCTTCACCATAGAGGTGAGAGCACAGATGACCTCTGCCCAGAGCCTGGGTCCATGAGGACAAGGACATGTGTGACGCTATCTACAAACATCAACCCTCTCCCTTCCTCCCAGCAGCCCTGTCGGCGCCGTCCTGCCTGGGTCCACTTGGTCCAGCTGCTCCTCCTTGGCTGCGTGTCATGCTCACTCCACCTTCCTACCCATGAATGATGCTGTGCTGGCAGAACACATGTCAGCAGCAGGGAAGATGCTACCATGCATGCCTTTGTGGTCAAGTGGCTTAAGGATATACGCCAAAAGTGCTATTTACAAAACCAATTAAAATATATTCATCAGGCAGGTGTAATTTGTCACAATTTTTTTCATTTCTATTTCAAGAGATGGGTCTTGCTCTGTCGCCCTCACTGGAGTGCAGTGGTGCCATCATAGCTCACTGCAGCCTCCAACTCCTGGGCTCAAGTGATCCTTTCACCTCAGCCTCTCGAGTAGCTGGGACTACAGGTGTCTGCCACCATGGCTGGCTAATGTTTTGTATTTTTTTTTGTAGAGACAGGGCTTTGCCATGTTGCCCAGGCTAGTATTGAATTCATGGGTTTGAATGATCTGCATACCTTGGTCTCCCAAAGTGCTGGGATTATAGGTGTACACCACTGTGCCTGGCCAAATTGCAATACTTTTTAAAATGCAGATGTAAAAAAATTTCAAAGAAATTAAAAAAAAATTTTTCATAAAGAAACACATATATTCCACCTAAGCCCTCATTCTCATGCTGGCACAAGGAATGCATGGGAGCTGGATGATTCTCTGTGGTGGGGCCTCCTGTGCTCTGTACGATGTTGAGCAGCACCCCTGGGCTCCACCCACCAGATGCCCAGGGCACCCCTCCCCACAGAGACATTGTCAACTGTCCTCCAGGGTAGACAACGACCCTCACTGAGAACAGATGTCTTATGAGAAAGTAGACCTGTGGGCATTGTCAGAAATCCTGCTGGCCTGCAGTGTGTATTTTCATATTTTCATGTCAGGCCCAAAGTCATCATACGCTGGGATGGGGCTGTTAACCCTCCATTTCTCTTCCAGGAGGCTAACAAAAAAGCCAAAAAGTGCTAAACATCAAGGGGCCCTTATGAAAATCTGTCTTCCCCAAAGGCAAGCATGAAAACCGAGAAACAGACATGCCCCCTTTCCCTTTACAAGCCTAAGAGATACCAGGCAGAGTCACCCCCAAGCTGGGAGGCCACGTCTACTCACCTCTCCTCTGTGCTTCTAGGAGAGGGGATTTTGGGGAGCAGCTTCCTCCGCTGCTGGGCTTCTTCCAGGAGGTGCTCGTCTTTGGGGAAAATGCCTTCCATCAAGTCCATGGTGGTTTTTATCTTCACACTGGGATCCAGGATGTCGGCCAGGGACTTATCTTTCCCCACGATCTCCCTGGCCAGCTCCTCCGACTTCAGGTCTTCCTCAGTCTTCTCTTTGGCCTTCATGTAGCTGAGCCCTGGAGGGGAGGCGCAGCGGTCTTTCTCAGGGGGCGCCTGGGTGCTTGGGGGCTGGGGCTTGGCCGGCTGGGCCCTGTGTGGGGCCTCGGGCTCAGTGCCCTGCCGTGTGTACAGGCAGAAGCGAGAGTAGAACTGCTCGGATGTGCTCAGCGTCTTGATCTGGTCTTTCTCCAGCCCGCGGGGCAGGGCGGGAGGCTCAGCGGGGTGCGCCAGGCTCTGGCGGCTTTCCTTCTCTGGCTGGCTCTCTGAGTGCACAATCTTGATGGGCACCATCTTCACTGTGGTGTTGTTGTCTATCACCCGCTCAATTCTGGAAGAAGAACCGTCTGCTGAAATCACAAAGCATGCTCTAGCCACAGACCCTGATTGACACATCCCCTCCAGATGGGAACCTGACTCAAAGGCATGAGCCAGGAATCTGACTTGAAGGTGCTAGCCAGCCACCTGACTCGAAGGAGTCTCCATGATCCCACATCCTGGACGAGGCAGAGGCCTCAAGAAGCTCCCTCTGACTCCTACCTCTGCCTCCTGACCCCAGCATCCTTTCCATGCTCAAACTGCCAATGTCATCCCTGAGGCATCCCAGGGGTTTGCAGAGGGCTGTGAGGACTGTTTAATACCATTTGTCATTCTTCCAATGATAATGCAAACTTTAACAAGCCCTGTTCAGTTAAATGTCCTTTTGCAGGGGAATTCTGCAGTGGATGGGCATGTTCCAGGATTTCCATCAGTCCTTAGGTTGTTACAGGCCTGTGGGCTCCCCTATGGTTCTCAGGGCCTGGGGAGAGCTGCTCTCCAGAGGGGCTGTGCTTGGAGTCGGGCCAGAGCCCCCAATGCCCCACTTGGGAGAAGCTTCCTTGCCATGTGCAGGACAGCCCACCCCACACTGTCCTTGTACCCTCCCCACCCCCCTGTGCTTCAAACTAGCCCTGCACACATTTGCACACCAGTGAGATAGGCTGTATTACTCTAAGTCAGTCCCAAAGGGCACAGATTTGCTTTTTTTTTAAAAGTTTCAGCCAGGTGTGGTGGTCTGTAATCCCAGCACTTTGGGAGGCTGAGGTGGGTGGGTCACTTGAGGTCAGGAGATCGAGACCAGCCTGGCCAACATGGCGAAACCCTGTCTCTACTAAAAATACAAAAATTAGCTGGGTGTGGTGGTGTGCACCTGTAATCCTAGCTACTCAGGAGGCCGAAGCATGAGAATCACTTGAACCTGGGAGGCAGAAGTTGCAGTGAGCTGAGATTGTATCACTGCACTCCAGCCTGGGCAACAGAGCAAGACTCCATCTCAAAAAAACAAACAAACAAAAAAAAGTTTCTGGGTGAAAGGGCTAGAGAGGCACCTAAAGCACCCCTGGAGGGCTGGGGGAAAGTGAACAAGAGGAACAAGCCCAGCAATGCCATGGTCCCGCATATGGGGCAGCCCCGCACTGGCTGCTCTCAGTGGCACCAGGCTGGACCACACTAACCAGGGCTGTCAAGAGCTTTTCAGAGCACTGGAGAAGCAACCCCATCTGCTGGTGGTCAGGAGGGAAGCAAAAAGGAACAGGCCAAACTCCACAACCCCAAATTAGGATGTGTTTCTAATGAAGTCAACCCAAAACTGCTCCTACAACATTACACAAATGAGCTCAATTTTCCACAGCACGAGGGCAGCCATGATGCTCTAAATGTAATGCTATTTTTCTCTCTTTCACTGGTGACTGGGAATGCAGGAGGCTCTTTCTCTATCCACAAGGGAGTGGTGCTCAGGCTGAGATGAATTGTGTATTTTCCTCCCTCTCTCCAGTAGGGTCCGTTAACATCTTATGTGATTTATCTAGGGACTCATAGACAGTCCTCACAACTGCTTCCTTATGAAGAAAATTTACAAAGTCTAAATGTGAAAAATATTGCTTAGGTAGGTCAAACTTATGAAGGAAAACCCCAGCCAGGTGCAGTGGCTCACGCCTGGAATCCCAGCACTGTGGGAGGCTCAGGTGGGACGACTGTTTGAGCCCAGGAGTTTGAGACCAGCCCAGGTAACATAGTGAGACCTCCACCTCTCTGTTAAAATAATAATAAATGGAGGAGGAAAACCCAGCCACCTAGTCCAAGCAGCAGCAAACGCAGAAGCCTCTGTACTCCCTGATCATTCCAGAAGCCCTGCTCGACTGGTACTGACTTTCACATCAGCCTGTGCTGCTGTGCTGATGTGAAAGTGTGCAGAAATTTGATGTGACCAATAAAAAAAATTAAACAACATTAACAAATCTCCCTTCACAGGTTTTAAAATACTGGGAAAGAGGCCAGGCGCAGTGGCTAATGCCTGTAATCCCAGGACTTTGGGAGGTTAGGCGGGTGGATCACCTGAGGTCAGGAGTTCGAGACCAGACTGACCAACATGGCGAAACCCTGTCTCTACTAAAGATAGAAAAATTAGCTGGGTGTGGTGGTGCAGGCCTGTAGTCCCAGCTACTCGGGAGGCTGAGGCAGGAGAATCACTTGAACCTGGGTAGCAGAGATTACAGTGAACCCAGATCACACCACTGCACTCCAGCCTGGGTGATAGAGCAAGACTCTGTCTCAATCAATCAATCAGCCAAATCAATATGTAGATTTCAACATAATCCTCAAAAGTAGTATGTTGAAATCTAACACCCAAGGTGATGGTGTTAGGAGGTGGGGCCTTAAGGAGCTGCTGAGGTCATGATGGGGGAGCCTCATGAAGGGGATGAGTGCTCTTAGAAAAGGGATCCCAGGGAGCCCCTCTGCCTCTTCTGCCATGTGAGCACACAGCAAGAAGCAGCCATCTGAGACAGGAATGGCTCTTCACCAGACACCAAATCTGCCATGCCTTAATCTTGAACTCCCAGCCTCCACAGCTGTGAGACACAAATTTCTCCTGTTAATGAGCAGTGCAGTCCATGAGATCTTATTACAGCAGCCTGAAAGGAGTAAGACATTTCCTTTCAGAACCTTACAATGTTACCAATTGAAAGGATAGTTGAGTGATCTCCAGATACGTTTTAAATGATGCAAAGCCCAGTTTTGGCCCACAGATAAAGCTGTGGTTACAATGCCACAGCTGGAGATACAGGATCAGTATCAGTCATATGCTTTCTCTGCCGAGTTGTTTAGAAGCTGAGAAAAAAAATGACTTGAGACTCTAGAGCAGTGAGGTCCCAGAGAACTTTCTGCGGCGAGAATACCTGTTATCTGACTGAGGACTTGCATTCATTGACTTGGTTTCCTTCCTCCCTCCCTCCTTTTTAACAGGAGTCTCAGTTTGTTGTTGAGTGCAGTGGCGTGAACTCGGCTCACTGCAACCTCTGCCTCCCGGGTTCAAGTGATTCTCCTGTCTCAGCCTCCCGAGTAGCTGGGACTACAGGCATGCACCACCATGCCCAGCTAATTTTTCTATCTTTAGTAGAGACAGGGTTTCGCCATGTTGCTCAGGCTGAACCTTGAACTCCTTGGGTTCAAGCAATCCACTTGCCTTGACCTCTCAAAGTGCTGGGATTACAGGCGTGAGCCACCATGCTGGGCCCAGCTCTTGAAAGGTCAAGCCCCTGACTGACTTCCATCAACATCTCAATGGACGCAGTAATTCCATGCCTGAATTCCTGATGATAGCACCAAGAAATGTGATTGACTATTCTTCTGCTTTAACAAAAGGTATATACCAGCTTAGCTTTCTAACATTAAAAAAAATCTGGAAGAAAAGGAGTAAGAAAACACTGGACACCATAAAAAATACCAATTTCACCTAAAGGTCACATGCTTAGGTTAAACTCAATTCCAATCACAAATACTGACTGCATTAAAACAACAACGCATAAAAACGCACCTCTAACCTGCAGATGCCTGTGGGTAATGTAGATAAAAATGCATCTGGATTGGAAGAAGGGGATGATGGACCACCTACTTCACATCTCCCGCCATTCCCTGCAGGAAACAGCAGCCCACCACTGAGATAAAAATCCAACCAGCACTGAACCTGCACTTTCTTCCACACAATTATTCCCCAGGACTAACTTTAAGTCCAATGCCTTGAGCCAAAGCAAGGTGCCCAGGTGATCCCCCAGAAAGACCCACTGTGAACCCACATCCCATGGAAGGAGCCTCATGGGGAGGGAACACCGCAAGTGGCCACGTCGCAGGACAGTACCTGGTCGAATCCTCATCCTGGATAAGCAGGGGAGGTTTGTCCGTCAGCTTCTGGGGGGCAAACTGGGGTGAGGGGGAGCGTGAGGTCTCCATGGTGGCTGTCTGCAGGCGCAGGTGCTGCTGCTTGGGAGAGAGCAGTGCTTCTGGCAGAGGACGGGATGTGTCCCCGCTCACATGCTGGCTGCCACGCTCACAGGCAGTGGTCTTCGGGGTGTCCTGGGGCTGGGTACTGCTGAACACAGAGGGGCTGTGGGAGAGGGACAGGTGGGCCACACACACGTCCAGGGACGCAGGGGATGGCGTTGGGAAGGGCCTGCTGGGGACAGCCAGGGGAACGTCGGCAGGTGCGCTATCTGTGGCCCTGTACCTCCTGGGCTCACACTTGGGTGGTGGTGGCCTCTGTGGGGCTGGCCTCTTGGTGAGCAGTGCTGAGCTCACTGGCCACGAGTCCTGTCCCCGAGCGTGCAGGGGCAAGCCGGGGCTCTGGGCTCGGGGTCCCAAGTCTGCTGGGGTGCTCTCCTCTGAGTATCTATAATCTCGAGGTAGGGTTCCTGCTCGTCCCCGGACCTCCTGGGGCAGCTCTGGGGCTCCCTGGGAGTGAGATAGTTCAGAAAATGCGGGTGGGTTCGGTGCGCTCTGACTTGGTGGGTGCCGCTGTGATCCTGGGCTGCCTTCCCGACACCGGGCACCTGCTTGTCTAGAGGAAGAACAAGTACGAGTCAACCAGCAATTCCAATAACACCTTCCTGCCACAAGGTACTGGACCTGGATCTTCACAATCCCCTTAAGCCACTTTCAGGAGTGAAATCCATATGCACATTCCCACATCTGTCTCTACCGCAACTCCTGTGCAAGCTGGGGAGTTCTGATACATCTCAGACAACATGAGGCTGTTGACTGGCATGTCCCACAAGAGAACATGAAGCATTCAAGACACAGGCGCACACATCTCTCTCTCTCTCTCTCTCTCTCTCTCTCTCTCTCTCTCTCACTCACACACACACACAAACAGCATTTGTTTCTGCAGAAATAAACGAAGAAAAATTTTAGAAACATGAATGTGAAAATGCTCACATATGGCTATATTCAGAAATATTTATTTCAAGTTACAGTATTTTTATGTGGCTTATGGAAATTTGCCATATACAAAGAGGTAAATCTTTCTAAGATGAGTCGCAAACCAATTCTTCAATAAAACCTTGAAAATCAGTACTGTATTATGAAAAATAAGATCAACAAAGGTTCTTTTTAAGAGTTGGGGTCTCGCTCTGTCACCCAGGCTGGAGTGCCGTGGTGTGATCACAGTGTGCTGCAGCCTCAAACTCCTAGGCTTGAGAAATCCTGCCACCTCAGCTTCCCAAGTAGCTGAGACTACAGGTGCCCTCCACCATACCTGGCTGACTTTTAAAATGTTGGTAGAGATGGGGTCTCACTGTGTTGACCAGGCTGGTCTCAAACTCCTGGGCTCAAGTGATCCTCTTGCCTGCCTCCCAAGTAGCTGCAACTGCAGGTGCACATCACCACACTCGACCAATTTTTGTATTTTTAGTAGAGATGGGGTTTTGCCATGTTGGCCAGGCTGGTCTTGAACTTCTGCCTTCAAGCCATCCACCTGCCTTGGCCTCACAAAGTGCTGGGATTATAGGCATGAGCCACTGCACCCAAGAAAGGTTATTTCTTTCAGAAGTGGCCATGACTCATGGATCTTCCCATTACTATCCCATATCACATATACATGTTTATATGCACATACATGCATAAGCATGCCTGCAGCACACACAGGCAGGCCTCACATGTGTGTTTATCCATGCTATAGCAAAATCTCATGGGCTACCAACTGTCAATGTTTCAACGAATCAGCTCAGCACGGCTTTGCTGGCACATGGCTCTTTCTGACCCAACAGAGTAAGAAACGAGCCTCTGCTTCAGGGAAGGAGCTACCCTCATTAGAAGATGACCTTTGAGCTCTTAAAGGAGATCTGAACAAGGGCAGCAAGCGGTCTAAGTGTGAAGCAGAAGAGATGATCCTCTTCCTCCCGGCACCCAGCGCCTACATAGAGCCTTGTTCTAGGACCAGGGGCTGCACTGCCTCTGAACTCATGTCTTGGAACAATGTGGATGTGTCGCCTGGTGGTCTGGGCCTCAGAGACGCCCCAGCCCACCCAGACTGCACACAGCAAATCAAGTACCCCATGGCTGTCATGTTGCTGTGTCCTCAAGAAAAGTCCACCTGGGTTTAATGAATACCCAATGCCCTCCCCTCCCTGCTGTAAGGAGGCTGTGGCCACGTGCGCTCCAACCTGAGCTACTGGGAGCATGGGGAGGGCTGGGCGCCATTACTCCAAAGCCAGAAGCTCAAGTCCTCAAGGTCTGGAAGAGGACAGAAGAGTTCAAGTCTTGTTGAAGACACAGCACAGGCTTACAAAACAAGCTGTAACCAAACAGCTCAACCTCAGAGCTACAGACAACAGCAACCCAACTCAAGGACGCTGAAGTTCTCACGTGCACCGGGCAGATCCTAACAAACTCCTAACTTGAAGTGTTATCAAAAGAACCTGAACGGCTAAATGCGGTGGCTCATATCTGTAATCCCAGCACTCTGGGAGGCTGAGGTGGGCGGATCACTTGAGGTCAGGAGTTCGAGATCAGCCTGGCCGACATGGTAAAACCCTGTCTCTACTAAAAATACAAAAATTAGCTGGGCATGGTGGTGTGTGCCTGTAACCCCAGCTACTTGGGAGGCTGAGACAGAAGAATGACTTGAACCTGTGAGATGGAGGCTGCAGTGAGCTGAGATCGCACCACTGCACTCCAGCCTGGGTACCAAAGTGAGACTCTGTTTAAAAACAAAACAAAACAAAACAAAACTTGAACACAGCTACTATGTATGGGTTAGAGAACAATACATCTTCCTGGTTACAAAATACGGAATGACATCATTAAAATGCTGTCAAATTGACTTGCATTCTGAGAAGTACTCTCATAGTTCAGATGTCTCCCCTACATTGCATTTCAATATTCAATGGCTCAGTATTCAATATTCCATTTCATTTCAATATTAATTATTTATTAATTAATTTATTTTTGAGACTGGGTCTTGCTCTGTTGCCCAGGCTGGACTGCACAATCTGGGCCCACTGCAGCTTCCACCTCCTGGGCAGGTGATCCTCCCACGTCAATCTCCCTAGTAGCTGGGACCACAGGTATGCATCACCACACCCAGCTACTTTTTGTATTGTTGTAGAGATGGGGTTTCGCCATGTTGCCCAGGCTGGTCTCAAACTCCTGGACTCGTGGGATCCACCTGCCTTGGCCTCCCAAGTGCTGGGATTACAGGTGTGTGCCACTGTGCCCAGCCTCAATGTTTCAATATTCAATAATTCATTTCATTTCAAAGAGTTGAGGTACACTTGAACTTTTTTTCCCTTTTAAAATTCCTGAAGTTCCATGTATTAGTTCATTTTCACGCTATTAATAAAGACATACCCCAAACTGGGAACAAAATGAGGTTCAATTGGACTTACAGTTCTACATGGCTGGGGAGGCCTCAGAATCATGGTAGGAGGCAAAAGGCACTTCTTACATGGCGGTGGCAAGAGAAAACGGGGGTAGTAAAAGTGGAAACCCCTGATAAGCCCATCAGATCTCATGAGACTTATTCGCTCTCATGAGACTAGCATAGGAAAGACCAGCTCCCATGCTTCAATTACCTCCCCCTGGGCCCCTCCCACAACACGTGGGAATTCTCAGAGATACAATTCAAGTTGAGATTTGGGTGGGGACACAGCCGAACCATATCACACCACCACATCATAGAAACAGAATTAAATGAACTATGATTTATTACTAAAATCCAAGTGCCTTTGGTCACCCACTAATTAAAAAGGAATGTTATTTGCAAAGCGCCTTCTGCAGCAGTGCTCCGAGGTCCACCTAGAAACAAAAGAGAACTTCCCTTCAGGGAGCAAAGCCCCTGTGAAAAGTGAACAATGACATGGAGCAAAAGACCACCGAGAAACCAGGTGGCAGGCTGGCTTTTGGCTTCTTTCCTGGTCAGATGGCACCCAGAGGCTCTGTCCCGTCTTCCTAGAGGGCCGTCCTACAGAAGCGGGGTGCTCTGTTCTCAGGGGAGTGGTGTGTGCTGCATCATCACTTCCCACACCAGAAGCACAACGCATGGCACTCTGTCCTAACGCTGCACTTTATTCAGACCTGCAGCAGCACCACGACGTCTGGACCAAGTTTGTCCCCCACCCCCACCTTGCAAAGTCAAGTTATAAAATCACTAATTGGTTTTTATTGTCCTAGTTGAAAAGAATCTGGGAAATCAGGGTCACCAACACAAACAAAGAAAAGGACCAAAAATGGGAATTCAGGACTCTGCTGGGGTCATACTCCAACTTTTGTTTGTAACTGGTTCCAAGAGGCAGCTCTGTAGATTGTGTGTGTGATCTGTCTATGTTGTGCTGGTGCACAGGTCTACATGTAGATGTTGCCTGTGTCTATGTTGTATGTGTGCAGATGCATGTTGTATGTGTATAAATGTCTGTCGGTATATAAGTACATATACTATATGTGTGCCTAGGCTGTGTATGTGTGTAGATGTGTGTAGATGCATGTTGTATGTATATGCCTGGGTTGTTTGCATGTGCAGATGCATGTGTGAGTCTGGCTTGTGTCTGAATGCACATGTGTGTCTCTGTGTAGATGTGTGCTGCATGTGTACACCTGGGTTGTGCATGTGTGTAGATGCGTGTCTGTGTCCATGTGTGTTGTATGTGTGTACCTGTGTTGTATGTCGTGTGGGGGGGGGTATGTGTGCCTGTGTTGTGTCTCTGTGGAGATGTATGTTGTGGGTGTGTGCCCAGGTTGTGTATGTTGTAAGCATGTGTAGGTACGTGTGTCTGTGTTGTGTCTGTGTGCAGACATGCATCTCTGTATATATGTATGTATGTCTCTTTGCCATACTTCTAAGGATAAAATAAATGATGACAGCAAGATCCAGAGATAGTGCAAGCAAGATACTACTAAGATGACTTAAGGACTCTGTGTCTTCACACCAGCTCCAGGAATCCACTGGAGCAGGAAGTTCAGCCACACAAAGGAACATTTAAAAGGCAGCTGCACTCTAGGATCCAATTGATATTCAGCATTGGTTGGTGTTCATTCTCATGCAAAACATGCTAATGCCACGTTCCCAAGGAGACAGCTGCTTGCACAGTTCCCAGAGGGGACAGGGTCACCAGGCTCCAAGCAGCAGAGATTTCAGAAACCTGTGACATGGAACCCGTGGCCCTGCCATTCTCCTTAGGCTGCCTGCCGCTGAAGGAGACGAAGGGTGAGGCTACAAAACAGCACCTCAAAGCCAAACAGAACTAATCTGAAGGGGACAAACCTGCAGGAAGGGCCACCGTCAATGTACTCAGTCACCCAATGTGCTATGACAGGACTGAAACCACTGCTAAGAAAAAATCGCTCTGGAGATCCTGTTAGCATTACTCCATTTTTGCTTCTGCTGAGACATCCAGCCCCATGTCTGAATGCAAGGTTTCCACCTATGAGAGGTGGCAGTTTCATCTCCACATTCCATCTGTCCATGATGAGCTCCCTGAAGACACTGGACCCATTTCTCTGAGTCTCCCTGTGCTGCTCCCACCTCCCCACAGCTCTCAGCGTGGCTGGCTCCTTCTCACATGGCCCTGAGCCCTGCCAGTCCTGCCCTGACAGCACCCCACCTCCAGGTCACGCCTCAGCAAGGGGACTCTCTCCAATCATCCCATTGCTCACCTGCCTCCGTGCTCCTCTCTGGGCTGAAAGCACCTCTACAGAGGCCAGGGAGCTGGGCTATTTCCTTCAGGGCCTTGCAGGCAAATGTTTATTACATGCATTATGTTATGCCTTCACTTGAACACGATGTAAATGCACTTGTTGCTTTCAATCACTTTCACTTTTTGTGTAGAATTTTAAAAGGGGAGAAGTTGCATTAAAGCTAAGCTGGATAAGACACCACGGTTAAGTTCTACATGAAAGAACCTTGTGTATGAATGTTCCCAACACAATTAAACGGTTTTGAACTGCCCTGTAATCAATAATTCACCACTGTTTTCTGAATAGGGTTAACAATTATCTTTAACAAGGAGGATGAGAAAATTTCTGAATCTTGCAGATGACTTAAGGAACACACACCACAGAGTCCTCTTCACCTATTTTTTTCTTTTTTGGGGGTGTGGGGGGGAGACAGAGACAGGGTCTTGCTCTGTTATCCAGGCTGGAGTGCAGTGGTGTGATCGAGAGTCACTATAGCCTCAACCTCCCAGGTTCAAGTGATCCTCCTGCCTTAGTCTTCTGAGGCACTGGGACCACAGGTGTATGCCAGTATAGACTGGCTAATTTTTTAATTGTTTTGTAGAGATGGGGTTTACCATGTTGCCCAGGCTGGCCTCAAACTTCTGGGCTCAAGTGATCCTTTTGCCTTGACCTCCCAAAGTGCTGGGATTATAGGCATGAGCCACTGCCGCAGGCCTCGTAACTACTTTTGGTATCAATGATGGGATAGGGATGCATTCTGATTTTCAGCCACACAACATAGGTGCTGCTGAAATGTTGCCGTCGATGAACTCTAGTGTCTGAGTTCTTTGTAAAGTACAGATTAAACATCTCTCTTCCAAAATGCTTGGGACCAGAAGTGTTTCGAATTTCAGACGTTTTTGGACTTTGGAATTTACACATACATAATGAGACATCTTGGGGGTGGGACTCAAGTCTAAACCCGAAATTAATTTTGTTTCATATACACTTTATATATATATATAGCCTGAAGGTAATTTTATACATTATGCTTAATAATTTTGTGCACAAAACAAAGTTTGTATCCACCGAACCATTGTAAAGCGAAAGCGTCAGTCTCTCCGCACGCATGTGCGCCATCTGGCTGTTTGGCATCACCATCATTCTGGACTCTGAGTTTATACGCTGACAACAAGCAATAATTTTCCTACACTTACTCATACATAAGCACTTGACAGTGAAAAGCGCCACATACCATCAATACAGTGAGAGAGGAAAGTGTCCAGGGTAAGGAAGCAGCACAGCAATGTCACCAGAACACCTGCCTCAGCTGTCAGGCGCCAGCAGCTTGCACTATCTCCACCTGCATTCTCACTGCGACCCGTCCCATGAGATCAGCTGTGGAATTTTTCACTTCTGGCATCATGTTGGTGCTCAAAAAGTTTTGAACTTTGGAGCATTTAAGATTTCAGGCCTTCTGATTAGGGATGCTCAAGTTGTTCTAGCTGCCTGTGACTTGAGGTTTCCCCGGGCAGACACATCCAATCGGGATCCATCACGTGCCAGCTATGTGATGTTCGACAGGCAACTACGCCCCAGAAAGCTGCCTCTCCTGTACAAGCTGATCGCAGGCTATGTTGCATTAGATGGGGTGAGCTAGCAGCAGATAAAGGCCCTGGTGTGGGAGAAGGAGTTGTGTGAGCTTCCTATGAGCCAGGCACCCGCTGAGCATGTAAGACCAAAGGGTCAGTCTGACGGAGCAGACCTGGACAAAGGCCTCTGTGACACCAGCACCATACAACCTTCTTCCCAAAGCACAACACAACACAACACACCCAGCCAATGAGATGGGAAAGGCACCCCTGCAGCAGACCAAGCCAGCTGGTGAGGGGTATAAAAGGTGCCAAAAGAGCTCTGGGCAATGGCACTGCCTCATTTTGACAATTAAGAGACAGAGTGAACACACTTCCCATGGATGACATTGAGGTGTTTCCTCCTTTCATTTACTTATTCATTTACCAAAAGGCTAACTTATGCCATATACACACATATTACGCCCCAGCATACCATCAAGAATAGCAATGGATAGGGCAGTATCTGTGGTCGCCCAAGAGTCCTTCTTGAGAGTGTATACTACAAAGCCAGGATCTGGGACCAGAGCTGTGTGCACAGAGCACAATTATCTCATGGGACAACTGGGATAGGACCCAGCATTGCTGCTTCCAAACAGATCCAGGTTTCCATGAGCACGGAATGTGGAATGCTTGGTAACTCAAACATGAACTCAAGCTCAACGCTGACAGCTTGAGGTTATCATTTAGAAACTCCTCCATTGGTTGTGGGCATAAATAGAAGTGATTCTGTCAAGCACAGCATTTTTATCAGGAATCACAGGTAGCTGGTCTGCCCTTCAGCCTGGTGAGGTATATCAGATGCTGTCAGGCAGGTGTCTGCACACGGAAGAACCAGGCCTCAGAATGTGGATCAAGCAGCTGAGGGCTTGCACACCACGTCATCCTGAGCACAAGTCTCAGGAATGAGTCCGTGGTGTTTCCACTGTCCTTCCCAGGCCCTGGGCAGCTCTTACAGACACATACCCTTGAGGAGGCGCAGGTGAAAAGCTCTTCTGTCAACATAGCACCCCATAAAGGCCAGATGAGGTAGAAAAAGGAGACACTGGGGACGGTGATGGAGCCCAACAGAGGCAAGAAACCAACCAAGCAACCGACCAACCAATGCAG
>NW_016107741.1:1140135-1141290 GCF_001604975.1 Cebus imitator | reverse complement strand
TTTGAAGTTTCAACACCTGGGAACAATGGGACTAACCATACTTTCCTTAGACATACCAATTTACCAGGCTGAGCACAGTGGCTCACACCTATAATCCCAGTGCTTTGGGAGGCCAAGCTGGGAGGAATTCAAGACTACTCTGAGCAACATAATAAGACCCAGTCTCTACAAAAATTAAAATTAAAAAAAATAAAAATTAACCAGGTATAGTGGTGCATGCCTGTAGCTACTCAGGAGGCTGAGGCGAGAGGAATGCTTGACTCTGGGAGTTCAAGGTTGCAGTGGGCCATGAATACACCACTGCACTCCAGCCTGGGTGACAGAGGGAGACCCTGTCTCTAACAACAAACAAAAAAAGCCTGGACATGGTGGCTCGTGCCTGTAATCTCAACACTTAACGGAGGCCAAGGCAGGCCAATTGCCTGAGACAAGGAGTTTGAGGCCAGCTGGACAACAGAGCAAGACCCTATTTCCATAAAAAAATGGAAAAATCAGCCAGGCATGGTGGTGTGGACTTTTAGTCCCAGCTACTCAGGAGGCTGAAGTGGGAGGATTGCTTGAGCCCAGGAGATGGAGGCTGCAGTGAGCTATGATCATGCCACTGCACTCCAGCCTGGGTGACAGAGTGAGATCCTGTCTCTAAAAAACAAACAACAAAAATATCAATTTACCATAGGACTTCCCAGACTGCGAGTACCAGCAGGCTAGAGGCTGTTCGGCTACCCTTTGCATGCCCAGCTTTCAGTCATAAAAACAACAGTTGCCCAATGAACAGACCAGCTAGTGATGACAAAGGACACAGTTGTTCTCACAGGCTCTGCTGCAACTTTTGTGTCCTGTGGAACTACCTTCAGGGAGGACACCAGCCCTGGACCATCCTTAAGTCAGTCATTTCTCTACTGCCACGTCTCTGCTGAAGCTGCTCCCTGTATTCCAGGATTCTAATGCCATTTGGGGAAAGCAATTAGTTTAGAAAGCCAGGTGAACTGTACTTCTTTTTTTATTTTATTTATTTATTTATTTTATTGCATTTTAGGTTTTGGGGTACATGTGAAGAACATGCAAGATTGTTGCATAGGTACACACGTGGCAGTGTGATGTGCTGCCTTCCTCCCCATCACCTATATCTGGCATCTCTCCCCTTGCTATCTCTCC
>NW_016107741.1:1105562-1139806 GCF_001604975.1 Cebus imitator | reverse complement strand
GGGATTGCTGGGTCAAATGGAATTTCTATTTCTCGGTCCTTGAGGAATCGCCACACTGTCTTCCACAATGGTTGAACTAATTTATACTCCCACCAACAGTGTAAAAGTGTTCCGATTTCTCCACATCCTGTCCAGCATCTGTTGTCTCCAGATTTTTTAATGATAGCCATTCTAACTGGCGTGAGATGGTATCTCAATGTTGTTTTGATTTGCATTTCTCTGATGACAAGTGATGATGAGCATTTTTTCATATGTTTGTGGGCAAAGGATATGAACAGATACTTTACAAAAGGTGAACTGTACTTCTTTAGTGTCTTCACAGACGGATAAAAAGGTCTGCTGCTTCCCTTGGGTTTTATTTGTGCTTGCAGGGACTTGGATGGCAAAAAGTAATGAAATTCAATTAGAGAGGCTGATAAATCACTTGTGGTTAAGAAGGGGAGGAACCAGAGAAGATTAAGAGAAATCCAAAGCACAGATGATCCAAATCATAGTTACAGGCACTGATTTCTCGAGGGTTAGTGCCCAGTAACAGAACCTGCCTAGATCTGGAGATTATAATGTGCGATGGCCCCTAAAGTATCAGACCCTGAGTATGCCTTCAGCACACACATTTTGGGGATCTGTTCCAGGCCTCTATTGTCCCCGTGCCTGGAGAGCCTCACTCTTGGTTCCAGAATGTGAGCCCTGGTTGCTGGACTCTCCTTCCTTGATAGGAAGGCCAGGCCTGGGCAGAGGTGGAAAACAGTAAGGGCTGGCGTGCCTGCAAATCTGTGTTTCAGGGAAAGCCCTCCAGGCAAAGTGGATGTTGAGCCAGCCCCGGGAACCTCTGCTTTACAGGAACTCCCCTCCCAAACTCCTAATTTCCGATTTTCCTACCCATGTCATTTAGATATTCAAAGCTATTCCTGAAGTTGTCATCACTGGCTTGGCATACCCGTCAAATGACATTACTCTCATCTGTGAAAATGGTAAGATGGAGTGCACCTCCCACTCCCCACTTCCACTTGCCAGCCCTTTTCCAGGCCTGGAGGGACTGATCCACATTCCTCTAGCCAGAAAGGCTTTTTGAACCCTGGGCCAGTTCATCTCTGCTAACTGTAATGATTTGAAAAGGCAGCTTGTGGAACTCCACACTGGTTCACATATGGACCACTGCTCCCAGTAGCAACTAAAAAGAGGCCAGAGAAGTTACAAAATCATAGGTTTGACAAATTCATCAGACTCCCCACACACATGTAAAAAGTGTCCCCATTCCTCTTAGTGTTCTCTTCACAGTGCTTTCAAAATGAGCAATTATACACACGTGGGTTTTAAAAATTAATATTTGTCTCATCTTCTAGACCAGGAGTTTGCAAGCTAGAAACCAAGGGCCAACTCTCCACTGTCTCCTGGTTTTATAAATGAAGTGTTATTGGAACACACATGTCCCTTATCAAAAGCTGAGGACAGCTACATGAACTCAACTCTAGAAAGTCTCAAGCCCATCACATGAGAGAAAAGACCATGGCCTCTGGGTCCTAGTGAAACTGTGTGAGGAAGGAGACTCTCACACACCTGCCCTGTGACCCCAGCCAGTCCGCCACTCCCAGAGAAACAACTCTCTCACCCAAGAGAAACAACAGAAGCCCTCATTCATGCTGGCCAAACACTGCCCATTTGCTGGTGAGTGAATCAACCAGTGGTGCTGTATTCACAGAAGGGAACACTAGCCAGTAATTTAGAAAAACTACAGACACACCACAATGAGAATGGGTCCCAGGAGCACGACCCTGAATGAAGGGTCAGCTGCCAAAGAACATACAAGCAGGGTCCAGTTTACATGAAGCTCAACAAGAGTCAACACTCACTAGAGTCACCCATCAGGGAGGGATGGTTGCGGGGCAGGGTTTCACTGGAAAGAGCACAAAGGAGCTTTCTGGAACTTACTGTTTTTTTTTTTTTTTTTTGAGACGGAGTTTCGCTCTTGTTACCCAGGCTGGAGTGCAATGGCGCAATCTCGGCTCACCGCAACCTCCGCCTCCTGGGTTCAGGCAATTCTCCTGCCTCAACCTCCCGAGTAGCTGGGATTACAGGCACGCGCCACCATGCCCAGCTAATGTTTTGTATTTTTAGTAGAGACGGGGTTTCACCATGTTGACCAGGAGGGTCTCAATGGCGCGATCTCGGCTCACCGCAACCTCCGCCTCCTGGGTTCAGGCAATTCTCCTGCCTCAACCTCCCGAGTAGCTGGGATTACAGGCACGCGCCACCATGCCCAGCTAATGTTTTGTATTTTTAGTAGAAACGGGGTTTCACCGTGTTGACCAGGAGGGTCTCGATCTCTTGACCTCGTGATCCACCCGCCTCGGCCTCCCAAAGTGCTGGGATTACAGGCTTGAGCCACCGCGCCCAGCGGAACTTACTGTTTTGATCACGAGGTGTATAAAGTAGTTATCAAAACCAGCCAGGCACAGTGGCTCATGCCGGGAGTCCCAGCAACTTGGGATTCCTAGGCCAGAGGGTTGCTTGAGGCTAGGGGTTTGAGACCAGCCTGGGCAACATAGCAAGATCTGGTACCAAAAGAAATTAAAAAAAAAAAAAAAATTAGCCAAATGTGGTGGTATGCACCTGTAGTCCCAGCTACTCAAAAAGCTGAGGCAGGAGGATCACTTGAATCCACGAGCTCAACAACGCAGTGAGCTATGATTGTGTCATTGCATGCCAGCCTGGGCAACAGAGAGAGACCTTATCTTTAAACAAACAAACAAACAAGTCCCAATAATTCCTTTGAAACTCCTTCCTTGAAACAAGTGGAGCTTGTTAGAAGTAGGCTGGACTCTGACTCCTTTTGAACAAGCAAAATATGGCAGAATTCCTATGTTCACTTCAGCACGAACTATTGTGAATAGTTCACTATTAGTTCACTATTCACAACAGCCAAGACACGGAGCCACCTAAGCAGACATTGACAGATGAGTGAATAAAATGTGTGTGCATATAGTGGAATAAAAAGACAAAAAGGAGAGAAATTTTGCCATTTATGACAACATGGATGAGCCTATGGGACATTATGCTAAGTGAAACAAGCCAGATGCAGAAGGAGAATACTACATGGTCACACTTACGTGAAAAATTTTAAACATTCAAATAGAATGAATGGTGGTTTCCAGGGGATGGGGGAAGGAGAAATAGGGAGGTGTCGGTCAGAGGGCACAAAGTTTCAATTACACAAGATGAATCAGTCCCAGGAACCTACTGCACAGCACAGCATCTCTAGTTAATAATTCTGTATTGTACATTTAAAAATTTGCTAAGAGGGTAGATCTTATCAACCACAACAACAAAAAAGAGCGTTGATAGGGTGGTAGGAAACTTTTAGAGGTGATGGATCCATTTAAGGCACTGATTGTGGTGATTATTTCACAGGCATATAGATACCTATGTCCTAATTCATCAAAGCATATGCATTAAATATGTATAGCCTTTTATATGTCAATCATACCTCAATAAATTGATTAAAAAATGTATGGCAGAAGTGCCAATGTGTGACTTCTGAGACCAGATCACACAGGCATTGCAACTTCTTCCTTCCTCTCTCCTGAGGATAACTCACAGGGGGGAAGCCAGCCACCATGTTGTGAGGACACTCAAGCAGCCCTATAGGGAGATCTATGTGGGGAGGAATTGAGGCCTCCTGCCAACAGACATATGGGTGCCCTCTTGGAAGCAGATCCTCTAGCTCCAAGCAAGCCTTTGGAAGACGGCTGTCCTGGCACATGTTGACTGCAATCTCAGCAGATGCTGAGCCACAATCACCTAGCTAATCTCCTCCCTAACCCTCAGAAAGTATATGAGATAATAAATGTTTAGTGGTGTTCAAGCCACCAAATTGGTGAATGATTTGTTATGCAGCAAGGTAACTAACACTATTATTCTACTCTTTATGCTGTAATGATCACGTGATCTTAATGATTCTCTGGCTGGCTTTTTGTTTTCAATGTATACAAAGGGAATTTTGAGGAGGATGCGGCAGACCAGAAATAAAACTCATAAACACATCAAGGTATCTGCTTCTAAAAATTTGATATGGACACAATTGGTACCCTAGCTGGATTTCATGCCACGATTCCCAACAATGGCTTATAGTACATTAGCTGACTTTTTTTTTATTACTATATTCCTTTAGATTAAAAGAGAAAAAAATCATATCTGAATCTCTCTGATAAATACTATCTTATTGTGGCAGACTTTTTCATTCATGTCAATAATAGTTTTAGAGGCATCTGGGTTGTATAATACTTATTAGGTATGATCTATTATTGACAAAAGCTTAAAGCTACTAAGGTCTGGGCAGAGGTAACAAGCAATGTATGAATTTGGGTTCACCTTACACCTATTCCCTATATCTACATGCTCTTCGGAGCCACAAATGTGTGTGTGAATTTCTAGACATCTAGGATGGATCTAGGAGGTGTTCATATTACCCAACACTTTCACCTGTATTCTTTTCACCTCCACAACTCTATCAGGGTATTATAGACCAAAAAACTCAGTGAGTTGAGAGGTACTGTCTGATGACTTGTAGTGAGTTGAAATGTACTGTGTGATGGGTTGTAGTGAGTTGTCTGTCTGATGGGTTGTAGTGAGTTGAGATGTCCATCTGATGAGTTGTAGGGATTTGAAATGTACTCTGATGAGTTGTAATGAGGTGAGATATACTGTCTGATGAGCTGTAGTGAGTTGAGATTGATGAGTTGTAGTGAGTTGTGTGATCAGTTGTAGTGATTTGAGATGTCTGATGAGTTGTAAGTTGAGATGCACTCTCTGATGAGTTGTAGTGAGTTGAGATGTACTCTCTGATGAGTTGTAGTGAGTTGAGATGTACTCTCTAATGAGTTGTAGTGAGTTGAGATGTACTCTCTGATGAGTTGTAGTGAGTTGAGATATACTACCTGATGAGCTGTAGTGATTTGAGATGTCTGTCTGATGGGTTGTAGTAATTTGAGATGTCTGTCTGATGGGTTGTAGTGAGTTGAGATATACCGTCTGACGAGTTGTAGTGAGTTGAGATGTACTCTCTGATGAGTTGCAGTGAACTGAGATGCCCTGCCCTACCTGTGCATGCCTGGTGGTTCCCAAATCTCTGTTTTGATTTGCACTCTTTGGGACTCTCCCCAAGGAAACCATACCTGTTCTGAGGACCCAGTGAAATGCAACCTCCTCCATGAAACATTTCCTGGACCCGTTGACACAGATATGCCTCTCTTCTCTGAACTTGCACAGTACTGAGTCTCCACCTGTTGATCCCCAGACAGCACTTCACCATTCTGTGGTATTTTCATTTAGTATCTCTCCTCCTGGCTAGAATGACTGTGCCCACTCCTGCCTCATCTACCTCTGTCCAACACAATGCCTGGCACAAAGCAGGCTGCAGCGAAAGCTCGCTGAGTCAACAGGAAAGAAGGAACGAAGAAACAAAGGAAGGGAGGAGGGAAGAGAGAGGAAAGGCACAGAAAGCAAAGCAGGCAGCCTGATGCACTCGGGCCTTCTAACTCCCGTGCTCCTGAGCCATTTACATTTATGCTACAGTCTGAATGCCTGTGTCATGCCTCCCAAATCCATAAGTTGAAATCCTAACCCCAATGGGATGGGATTAAGAGGTGGGGTCTTTGGAAGGTGATGCAGTCAGGAGGGTGAAGTCCTCATGAATGGATTAGTACCCTTATAGGAAGCACTCAAGGATGGCATGGTGGCTTATGCCTGTAATCCCAGCACTTTGGGAGGCCAAGGTGGGAGGATTGCCTGAAGCCAGGAGTTTGAGACCCTCCTGGCCAACATAGTGAGTCTCCATCTCCACAAAAACAAACAAAATTAGCCAGGCATGGTGGTACGTACTTGAAGTCCCAGCTACTCAGGAAGCTGAGGTGGGAAGATTGCTTGAGCCTAGGAGTTTGGGAGTTTGAGGCTGCAGTGAGCTGTGATTGCGCCACTGCACTCCAGCCTGGGGTGACAGAAGCAGACTGTCTCATAAAAAGAAAAGATATGTGAGAGAGCTTGCTTCCTCCCTCTGCTCGCCCTCATATGAGGACACAGGTAGAAGGTGCCATCTGTGAACCAGGAAGAGAACCTTCACCAGGAAACCACAGGCCAGCACCTTGACCTTGGACTACCAGCCTCCAGAAGAACGGTGGGCAATAAATGTCTGTTGTTGAAGCCTCCCGGTCTATGGTAATTTGTTTTAGCAGCGTAAACTGGCTAGGACAATTTCTAGATTATCTTCCCTATTAATAGAGGACAAACTCCTCCGAGGAAGGTTCTATCTGTGCCTGATTCAACTTTGCATGAAGCGCAGTGCCCGACCTTGAGAATGCTAATTGTTAACCAGGAAGATAATACACTGATGTCACCTGAAGACCTTTTCCACAGAGACTGCAGTTCTTCTTATCCTAGCGGTGATTAAAACATAGGGGCAAACAGACAAACAAAACCCTTAGACTTCCAGTGTGCTGAAGCTGAAGGGTCTAGGAAAGGATTCCATCCTAAATGGGAGGTAGACAGCCCCAGCTCCACTCCAGAGCCATGTCCCAACTCTCCTCTTCCACTGTAATGTCACATTTCCACAATTACTACAGATTCTGGTAGGCTCACTTGCCCATTAAGAGCAATATGAGGCCGCTAAGGTTTTTCACAAAATAATGACTGTAATAACAATATTAACTGGTGAGTGAGAAGCTCCTTGGTGTTCAGAACGTGTTTCTACATATGTGTATGTGGTCCCTACTTACTTTAATCTATGTACACCCTAAATGATGAAATCATTAGAAATGGCGCATGCAGGAAAACACACAATTTGAGCATCAAAATGAACACCACATCACAGTGAAAGCAAATGTAAACAAAAAGCAGAAAGGCACAAGCAGCGGCAGGCACCCACGTGTGCAGAGCAGACCAGACCCCAGAATGTACAGAGGTCCTACGGCTGTGCGTCCAATAGGACCACGAGTTTCCCATCAACCAGGGCAAAGTAAGGGAGCCATGATGAGTTAGGGTTCTTGGAAAGCTGGGCACTTAATTCTTCCAGAGACAATTCTCCTACCAGCCTTCTGAGATGGAAGTCTACACCTCCTAGGGAATTCATGCTGACAGCTCCTAGTGGTCACACCTGCTGTGGCACACATGGTAACGAGACCAATAATAGCAATGCACAACTACCAGAAGCCAGTAGCCACCAAAAGGCAGAACTGGCCACACAGAGGCTCCAGGTGCAAGTGCGACAACACTAAAATTCAACACACTTGTATGTCAAAAAAGCTGAACCACCACTAACATCTGGAAGGCACACAGCACACAGCAGGGATGTATCTGCAATCTAAATGACAATAATCAAAAAAGGGCTCATCTTCAGTAGGAAAATGAGCATGTACTGAAGAGTCATGTACAAAAGAAAAAAGACAAATGGCTAGCCAGTACGTCAAAAAAGTCTGACTTTGCTAGCCCCTGAAGAAATGCAAGTTAAAAATGAAATAACGTTTTTGCCTACCAAACCACAGAATTTAAAACATGTCTAATATTGACAAAGTTTTGGGGGAAGTAGGACTGTCCCGGGCAATCGGTGTCTAGAGTGTAAATAGTAAGCACACATTTTTGGAGGGCAACGTGGTGATATTTGCTAAATGCCTCCCTAGCAACTCCACGTCTAGAATTTTATCCTAAGGAAATCAACGTGGAAGAGCGCAAGTATTTCATACAGATAGCTGCAGTATTATTTACAATTGTCAAACATCAAAAGCAGCCCTGAATCTACACAGTATGGCAACAGGGTTGTTGTATTTTAGAATGTCATGCACCATACACATGCAAGTTACAGAAAAAGGCAGCTTACATACAACATGTATAATATAACTGCATGTGTAAAGATACATATTTGCAAGGACTTCAAAGCAGATACACTTCCATGTTCTACAGTGGAGACTCTGGGTCATAGGATCGAGGGTGATTTGTAATATCTGCCACCCAGAAATTCTATATTTTTTTTTAGAAACAGTGTCTTGCTCTGTCGCCCAAGCTGGAATGCAACGGTGTAATCTCAGCTCACTGCAACCTCCGCCTCTCAGGTTCTGGCAATTTTCCTGCCTCAGCCTCCCGAGTAGATGGGATTACAGGCGCACCCCACTATGCCCGGCTAATTTGTTTGTATTTTAGTAGAGACGGGGTTTCGCTGTGTTGCTCAGGCTGGTCTTGAACTCCTGAGCTAAGGCAATCCACCTGCCTTGACCTCCCAAAGTGCTAAGATTACAGGTGTGAGCCACTGCACCTGGCCGATAATGTCTATATATCTTAATAAAATGGTTTTAATTAGCAAAATTGATTTTTAAAATAGGAAATGTTAATAAAACTGTATATCCCAGCCTAGAAAGCTGTAATCCCAGATTAGTATAAATACTCATTCTCAAAAACATATGTGAAGCTTACAAAATCAGGAGTAATTTTGAATTTTGAGTGGCCCTGTGGCAAGATATATTAAAAACTAGTTAGAATAGCTTTGTAATTAAGAGAAAATCTCAATCTTCCTTCTATCACAATTGCATTGACCTAAAATTGTGGAAACTTCCCATCTCAGATTATTGCCTGCCTATCATCTAACTCAGCTGAACCAGAATCAGAAACGGATTGTTTACCTAATAGACTTCAGATATTTGTTGTACATGACAATTACTTGATATGCATAATCACTATAGAAAATGTGTGTAGTAAATATATGTGTATGGGTACACACACACACACAATTGTATAAATATTGAAAATTTTCTGAGAATTTCTAGTTTTTCCACCCTTAATGGCCTCCAAGTACATTTAAGGATCCCCAGCTAGAGTTTTTAACAGAATAATTTTATAACAAATTTCATGCAAGTTATACCCAAGAACACCTTGTCAGCAAGTGGCTTTATGTGGCATCACCACAAGAAGTCCGAAGTAGGTTTAGCTGTCAAGGGCACTCCCATCAACAAACCCCTGTTGGCAGGAAATTGAGTTTGCTGACAGAGCTGATTTTTTTGTAAATGGATATCGAAGCTATTACACGTGTGTGTATCTCACATATATTCATATGCTTTTGTTCCTGGAAATAATGACGGTAAATGAGCAAAACAGCACATCCACAAATCACCCCACAGAGTTGGAAATATGACTGAAGGGAAATCTGAATCCCTGGCTTCTCTCCCTAAGAACTAAAAATGACTATAGCTGGAAGGGACCTTGGAAATAATTTGATCTTCAAGATCAAGGTTATGGTAAAAATAAAAAATAAATAATTTAAAAATGCTAAATAATTTAATCTGTGCTCCTTGTTTTATGGATGAAGATACAGAGGGTCAGAATGGTCAGGCAGCTTTGAAAGCCATGCCAACGCAGGCTGAGGAGCACACATGCCATCTCTACCTCGTTAATGGATTTCTGTACTTTACCCCCTGAAGTCCAAACTGAAATTCCTTCTCACTGCACCTGCAGCACACTGGATAAGGGATGTGAAAATTACTAAGAGAATAACCGGGAATTCTTGGGCCAGTTCTACATTCAGCCTTACCTGGAGGACCTCGACCCATTAGTTCACAGAAGCCCACCAGACTGAAAATCAGCTGTGCTGCCCCACGAGGCTCTTCACTAAGTGGCTGTGAGAATCCAGTCACCCTACCTCCAGTTTGCTTCATTATGAAATCAAGATGGTACCCGCATAGTAGGACCCAAGGTATACATGTGAAGAGGCACTGTGAACTTTCAGGAATTTTAAAAAAGGTGTCTGCAAATATATTTTAAAGATGAGCAAGTAAATAACTCTAGGACCTCTTCAGACATCCAGGGATGTCTACAAGCCTTCCAGAAATGACCTGTCTTACCTGCTCTAGGAAATGTCAGCTGAAAATCAATGCCCAAGGACAGGGGAAAGATGGGTGGACACAAGACGCCAGTTTCTTTCCACTGCTCCCCCACCCTCATCTTCTTAAAAATGTAATGCATATGAGAGGTAAAAAAATTAAAGGTGGTGTAAGGCAAATGTATTCCAAGGGCCACATAAAATATTCCCTTCTTTCCTCAACCTCCAAAATTCATAGGTGGATTCTGGTAGAGCAGCCAGCCCATGCAAAACAAGCAACATTCTGCGTGCATTCACCAGGGTGATTTGTCCCCCTGGCTGCGCAATAGAGCCTTTTGCAGCCTATATGCTTGACACCAACATGTATGGTTATTCCTAGCCCTCTGCAAAAAACCACTTTTGTGTGTGTTGTTCATGCCTCTGTAGATGAGAATTCCCCTGCAAATTTTTCCTTAAGAGGTATGGTGTTGGTTTGGGGCGGGGGGTGAGGGAGGCAGAGAAACAGAAAGGGACATAGTATAAAATGTTTTTGTTACTATGTATGACAAAAGAAATAAATGTGCCTCTACCACCCATGCAATACTTTTCTGCAATAATAAAAAATACTTGTAGAGCATGACCTCAAAGGTCGTAATTTGTAATGAAAAGAAATATGCCAACCATTCATCAACTTGATATCAAATCTTCAGTTTTTTATATGATACATTAAAATATTATTTTCCATTCATTTTATAAATTTTAAGACCATCTACAAGGCAGTGGGCTGTTTAGTTGTAAGTGCTAGCCAGGTAGATTTCCAAAAACGTTTCTTCAAACTCCTTTGCCTTTTTACCTTTCAACTAACACAACAGCTAAAAACATGCATTTCAAAATGACACCTACTCGTGTGAGTCAGTTAACGCAGACCAAAGAGAGAGCCTGTGTGTGCACACATATTTATACATCAATTTCCCTGTGAAAATGGCATCGACGCTCTGCACACACAAAAGCTTCCTTTAGTCAAGCAAAGGCATTTCAACCATTTAGAAATATAGCCAAAACTAATCATCTCTTTCTTTTATCACAACATAAAAGGGGGGGAACACATGTATAGTAAAACCCTTCAACTGTCACAATCAAGCCAAAGAACAAAATAAAATAACTGGAAAATGCCAAGAACCATGGTGATTCCATTCTATTTAAATTATCTCACTGCAATTAGCAGGCTATGCGAGAATGCACTCAGGGTGCATTTCTCATGACTAAACATGCACACCTGATTTCGCCGCTTTTTTTTTTTTCATGTGGATGTAGCTGACTCACCATTTTTTCTCAAGGTCCATATTCAACGTCTGAGTAGTGGGAATGCCTGTTTCTTACTGCTATTGAAAAAGAAAAGGCAAACAAGGCAGGCAGATCTTCATGCGACGCTGGAGTCCTCCAGCCAGCTCCCTCGGGGAACTCATCTGCAGAACTCACACGGAGCAAGGGTCCCACATACCGAGGGCTGCAGTCCCATCAGTGCAGATGACGGCTCTACGAATTCCAGCCTAGAACACGGTGTTAAGAGCACTGCCTTCCAGTTCCAGTGTGCTTGCAGCTAACTGTGAATCCCAAAGCTGCAAAAATTGCATGCATCCACAGGCACACATGCAGCACCAGCAAGCGTGCCCTTGCACATACGTGCACGCCTGCAGAGCTCGAGCCAGAATCTGCACCCTGATTTGCATTATTTCTCATCTTCAGGCAGAACAATAAACAATGAGAACACATTCGCCTACCTCGCCAGATCTTACCCACAGCATTGTGAGCTGACAAGCAACCTGCCCTTCAAGACAGCAGAACAAAAGAGCCACTGGGAACTACAAACCCCTAACAAACCACGCAGGCGTCCTGAAACCAGTCCCATCTGGGATGAACTGCCCCGAGAGCAAAGGCAGGGGTCCCTTACCCGGCTCTGCTTAACCGCGCTGGATGGGAGCTCCCCCAGCTGTGAAGGCAGCAATGTGCTTCAGGGACCCAGAGCCTGCCTCTGCTGCAGCCCTCCTCCTGCCTACTGAATGGAGTCTTAAAGCCAAGCTCACAACAGCTGGCCTGTCTGTGCCTGCTGTCTTGTTGATGGGCAAGCTCACGCAGGCTCCATCAACCTTCACCTCCACGGCTCAAGACTCCGTGTGCATTTCCCATCACTTCATCAGCAATTCCTCATAGTGGGGACGTTCCCAACATTTCAGTGCTTAAACCCCAAAAGTCTTGTACTTTAAAACCCCAAAAGGCTTGGGGGGCAGTCTTCCTTTACATCGCGCGCGCGCGCGCGTGTGCGTGTGCGCGTGTGTGTGTGTGTGTGTGTGTGTTTAGAGACAGGGTCTTGCTCTGTCTCCCAGGCTGGAGTGCAGTGGTTCGATCACAGCTCACTGTAGCTTCCAACTCCTGGGCTCAAGTGATCTTCCTGCCTCAGTCTCCCAAAGTGCTGGGATTACAGGTATGAGCTACTGTGCCCAGCACTTATTATATTTTAATGGGGAAATATAGAAAGCCTAATGCACTGATGCTACAGATTTCTCTACTTAATGATGCTAGATAATCCTATAACATATGTGGCACACAGTTCAACTCCACAACCATAAGGAGGCAAAAGAAAACATTCAACAGCCTATTCTATGTCCATATGTTCTTGGGTTGATTACACACTCATCAGGAATGTAACCCATCAAGCAACGAACAAGTGTTTCCGGAAGTCTGTGTGTAAGGCACTCAGGGAAGAAGACAAAGGCAGGCTAGCCCTGACTTTCTCAATTCACCATTTTACAATGATCTGTATTTAAAGTCCCTGCACCCCACCTCCCTCCTAACACAGCCCCAGACCTCCAGGAAGCAGCGTCGCCAGCTGCTATGCCTCACAGCCCTATCCCACCCTCCCGCATCCTGGGCTTAGCCACCAGGACGGAATTTCTCTTTCCAATCTGCTCCTGTCAACCTCTTCTACATTCATAGCAATTACTTCCAACTCTTGCTCATTTCTCCAAATAACATATGCTGCTTTGCAGCTTTTACTGTATCACTGCTATTTTAGATTTTTTCCCCCCATATCGACACTTGATCTTAGGCACTATGCTGATTCATTAATGTTATATCCCTTAAGCATGTAAATAAGCCTGAGAGCAAGGTTGCTCTGCACATCCCCATTATCCAGGGCCATGAGGTCAGCAAGCTTGGGGGGCCTGACACACTTACACTGAGAAGCAGAATGAGGATTCAAGCCTGTGTCTTCCACTCCAAAGCCAATGTTCTTTCCAGTACTTTTCATCTTCGTGTATTACTTTACCAAGTACATGCTCCTGTCTTTAAGAGAGGGTGCCACTCACCCCGGGCCATCTCCATTTCCCAAATGCTCAACATATACTGCCAGGCCACACAGGGGACAGGAATCCACTGATGGCTGATTAAATACTTTATTATAGGGCTGGGTGTGGTGGCTCATGCCTATAATCCCAGCACTTTTGGGAGGCTGAGGCGGGAGGATTGCTTGAGCCCAGGAGTTGCAGACCAGCCTGGGTAACATGACAAGACATCATTTCTACACAAAAATTAAAAAAAAAAAAAATTTTCATTATATTTCAGTCCCTACAAGGTGTGTTCCTAATACTTACAAACTGAGTAACTAAAAATGCATTGTAAGAATAAAATTTTAATTATACATTTATTTATTTTAATTTTTGTAGAGACACGGTCTTGCTATTTTTGTTGTTGTTTTTGTTTTTGAGATGGAGTTTCACTCTGTCATCCAGGCTGGAGTGAGGTGGCGTGATCTCAGCTCACTGCAACCTCTGCCTCCCAGGTTCAAGCGATTCACCTGCCTCAGCCTCCTGAGTAGCTTAGATTACAGGTATATACCACCATGCCCAGCTAATTTTTGTATTTTTAGTAAAGACGGGGTTTCGCCATGTTGGTCAGGCTGGTCTCGAACTCCTGACCTCAGGTGATCCACCTGCCTTGGCCTCCCAAAGTGCTGAGATTACAGGCATGAGCCACCACACCCAGTCAGGGTCTTGCTATGTTGCTCAGGCTGATCTCAAGCTCCTGGCTTCAAGTGATCCTCCTGCCTCGACCTCCCAAAATGCTTGGATTACAAGCATGAGCCACTGCACCTGGCCGGCATCTCATTTTAGAATGAGTTTAGATTTACTAAAAAATTGCAACAGCAGGGTAAGAGCTCCCATCTGCCCTCTACCCACTTCCCCCTATTATTAATATCTGGCATTACCATGGGGTATGTTTGTCATAGTTAATGAATCAACATTGGTACATTAATATTAACTAAAGGTCACATGTTATTCCAATTTTTTTATTCAATGTCCTCTTTCTATCCTTGAACCTCATCCAGGTACTGCATCACACTCAGGAATGCTTCTTCCAGCTCTTGCTGCGAGGGTGCTACAGCTTTAGACTGAACATTTGTGACTTCTACCCCAAAATTCCTATGTTGAAACATAACCTCCAGGTGGTGGTGTTAGGAGGTGGGGCCTCTAGGAGGTAATTAAGTCATAAGGAAGGGGCCCTCATGAATGGGATTAGTGCCCTTATAAAAGGGACCCCTGCTGCTTATAAGTCATATCATATTAGGTATTTTATTATAGCAACTTGAATAGGCTGCGATCATTTCTCAGGCTTTCCTTGTTTTTGATGCCCTTCACAGTTTTGAAGAGGTCCATTCTGGCATTTTGTAGCATATCCCTCAACTGGGAACTGTCTGATGCATTTTTATGATAAGCCTGGGACTTCTGGGGAGATAACATGGAAGTGAAGTGCCACTGTCATCCTATGATATCGAGGGTGCATGCCGTCAGCATGACTTACCTGTCAATGTGGACCCCGATGACTTGGTGAAGTTGTTTTGTGTTTGGTGATTGTTTTGTGTTTCACTGTGGTCAATGAGACTCACACACACACACAGCCATGATCATGCATGCCATCCACAATGCTTGATTTCGATTCTAAGAGCTAGCATGGAAACGAACACACAAAAATTTAAACTGGAAAAGAGGACAGACACCATGATCACTTGGTGAAGCTGGTATAAGCTGGCTTCTCCAGTGTGATGTTCCTCTCCCTGGTGCCCCTGGCCACACTGTCTCTTTGGAGGGAGCTTACTGTAGGTAGCCCACACTGAGCGTGGGGAGCCGTGCCCCACCTCCTTAAGGGCAGAGGAGCTACACAAACAATTTACAATTTTCTGCACAGCAGATTTCTCTATTCCTCATTTGTTAATTTATTCAACCATTCTGTGTATCACTCTGGGCTGTGGATTCATTTTATATATTGGGTTATAATGATCCACTACTACTTAATTTTGCTGCTTAAACTGTTCTTCCTTTGGTCACCATTGGCTCCTGTGTCCCAACGACATACCTACACAGTTGTCACTGCTGGGTTTACTTAGGGGTGTATCTGAGCACTTCCTTATTTTCTGGCACTTTAAGATACTCCAGGCTCATCTTGTATAGTCCCAGTCCCAAGCCTAGACTCAGCCATTCCTCTGAGGAGCCCTGGTTCCTTTTATTGGAGAAGAGTGTTAGAAAACAAGATGTGCATGCTGGCTGTGCACTAGGAATCCTGTTTTTTTGTTTTTGCTTTTTTTTGAGAGAGAGGCTCATTGTCACCCAGGCTGGAGTGCAGTGGCACCATCACTGCAGCCTTCACCTCTTGGGCTCAAGCGATCCTCCCAATCCAGCCTCCCAAATAACTGGGACTACAGGGGCACCACCATGCCCAGCTAAAGTTTTTTTTTTAAGAAATGGGGTCTCACTGTGTTGCCCAGGCTGGTATCGAACTCCTGGGCTCAAGCAATCCTCTCAGCCTCCCAAAGTGCTGGGATTATAGGCATGAGCTCCTGCACTTGGCTAGGAATCCATTCTTAAAGGAGACTCTCCATGAGTTACTTCTAAATAAAAAAGCACATTTATAATATTAAAGTTTATAATGTGGCTTTTCAGATATCCATGTTTCTTAGAGAGAGGCATAATTATCAGGGCTTATAAGATGCTCAAATCTTTTCATAGATTGTACAGTATTAATACTTTTAAGATTTAAAATAATAATCATTGTAATAAAATGCACACAAATCTGCTTTTAATTGACACAAAGCATGTGTGCCCTTGAAAAATCTCACAAATAAAAAAAGAACAGAATGAAATCACCACCCTAGTACCCTTATGTTCCCAAAGAATTTCCTCCTCACCTCTTAAGACAATCTTGGTGAAACCTTGAACTTTTCTGAGTCACTTTCCATGAACTGAGTTGCATGCCGAGCCCATGTGGTCCAAGGACAACCTTCCCTGATCCAGGTTATCACTACCAAGTCAGAGACGCTGGTGCTACAGCATCCTACATGCTCCTGCATTCTTGGGCTACGAACAAGCCACAGCTTCCTCTACTTGGACAAAGCAAACTTCCCCAAGTTAACCACACCAGAGATGGGGAGATGGATATCATGTTGCAAGATAATCATGAACTACTACCAAGAAGTCTCTTTGAAAACATCAAGACAGACCACCACTGGGTTCCGTGCTCCCTGTCCTGAGCATAGTCATGTAAGCATCCCTTACATCCCTCCACTAAGCCCAGCACAGTCGGCAAGCAAACCTTTGTGTAAAGGACCAGATGGCAGATATTTTCAGCTCTAGGAGCCATCTGATCTGTTGCAATGACTCAACTCTCTGCCATCATACAGTGAAAGCAGCCACAGGCAGTCTGTGAGCAAATGGATGTGGCTGCATGCCAATAAAACTTTATTTTAAAAAACAGACAGGGGGCCAGAGTTGGCCTGTGGACCATAGTTTGCTAACCCCTCACTAAAGCAATGGTTACACAACCCTTTCTTCTACTGAGTCATCAACATCTGCTTCCCTAGAACTTGAAACCAGTGAGTCTAGGGGTGCTTTATCATATTCTTCCGAGCAGAGAAGAAAGCTGCTCTGCTCCCCCAAGAACTTGTTTCCAAGTGACCCTGACCTAGACCGCTCAACCTTTCACCATCTGACACCACTTGATTTGGGTGAGCTGCTTGAGAGTGCCTCACAAACCATGAGACCCAAACTCTGCAGATGAGTCCGGAAGTGATCTGAGAAAGGATGGGATTTGCTTAGGAGAAGGAGAGCTGGGAGGGAGCTCTGGTACATACAGTAGGCAAACACAGAATGGAAAGGGGTGTGGCAGCATGGAGACTTTCTATTCAGAGACACAGCCTGTGTCAGTCCGACTCCAGTTCTGCTCAGGGAGCCACAGATAAAACTACCTGTGCCTGGTAAATAGGAAGCGGGGCTGACTCACAGAAAGAAACAAATGACTTGAGGGAAGGGGCCAGGCAAGTTCTGCAGGGGACATCCACATACGTGACTCAGAGGTTTCCTCATCTTGCTTCCTGCTTTAGGGCAGGGCAGGAAGGAATGTGGAGAAGCGAAGGGCCCCCGTGGCTGCTGGGTCCAGTGGAACAGTGGGGAATGCTGCCCCCACTGCCAGGGGGATCAGCAATGGCTGAAATCTAGCCAGGGTCCTCTTAGCAGGCCTGCAGGGAGGGTGACCTGATCACCATGTGGCTGCTTTTGTGCAATTATGGCAGAACTGAGTGGTCGCAGCAGGGACACTATGTCCCTCTGATTAAAAAATATTTATCATCTCATCTTCCACAAACGTTGTCAATCTCTGAGCTACAGCCAGTTAATGCACAGACTCATTCATTCATTCATTCATTTTTTTTGGAGACAAGAGTTTTGCTCTTCTTGCTCAGGCGCCCGCCACCACGGCCAGCTAATCTTTTATTTTTCGTAGAGACAGGGTTTCACCATGTTGGCCAGGCTGGTCTTGAACTCCTGACCTCAGGTGATCCACCCACCGCAGCCTCCCAGAGTGCCAGGATTATAGGCGTGAGCCACTACACCTGACCTCACAGACCCATTTTAAATTTAAAAAGTTTTCTTGTGGATTCCCAGTGTTGAGATTTTTTTTAAAGACTGAGATAAAATATATCATAAACTTTGCTCTTTAAAACAGTAGAGTTCAGCAGTTTTTAGTATAGTCACAGCAGTCACCACTATCTGATTCCAGAGGATTTTCTTTACTCCAGAAAGAAGCCCCGTGCCCATGAACAGTCTCTCCCTCATTTCTCCTCCCTCAACCCCTGACAGCCACTAATCTACTTTCTATCTACAGATGTGCCTATTCTGGACATCTTATATAAATGACATCATACAATATGTGGCTTTGATTTTTTTTATTAGACTAAGTATGTCTATATATGAAATCTGTTTGTTTCCTTATTTTTATAATTCTTAGGCTATAAAACACAAAACAAATTTGCAAGTGTCATGCAAGCAAAACTGTAAAGCCGACGTCAGGTGTATATGACAGGTGACATGGCTTCGCTGAGAGTGAACCACAACGCTCACGGCTCTGGGCAATGCAGTGTCGCTGCTTCTGAGCCCAGCTATCAAAGTTTCCTGGGTGCCACAGAAGGGCTCATCTCAGCCATCACTTTTCTTTCGACTAACATGACACAGAGCTCTGCTGGCATGGCATCGTGCTGTCCTGTCCCTCATCCACAGGGAGTGCATCATTTACAGGGGAGTCCTCAACTTCTTCTTTTCTCTCACCAAGGGTGACTGTGTCAGCACCGCGGTCAATGAGACTCCCACATACACACAGCCATGGTCAGGCAGCACACCATTCACAATGCTTGATTTTGATTCTAAGAGCTAGCATGGAAATGAACACAGAAAAATTTAAACTGGCAAAGAGGACAGACATGTTCCCAAGTGCCACGTGTGAGAAAGCCCAAAGGAGAAATACATCACTGGCTCCCGCACCGTCACCGTCACCGTCACCGCCCATGCGCCAGTCCTCCTGCGCCCTCCGGCCTTCTGGATTCTCATTGGGGTGGAGGCGGTGGCGAGCTGTGTGGTATGAAGGGGCCTGAAGCAGGCTGCTCAGCTGGCCCAGTGGGATGCACACCTGACACGTGCTGTGAGCTCTGGTGGCCTCCTCTGGGAATTCTTTGGGTTTGTGCAGATTTAAAAGACATAAAACTCGTGGGAATATTTGAATGCATTTTCTATTTATATTCAGAAGGAGGTAACTCAGAACTATTTCCTTTTTTATTTCAAATGTGTGGGCCTTCAGAAAACAGATGAGCTAAATCGATTTCTGAGACTAGCTGCAAGGACCTAACAGCCACATAAGACACTGAATCTATGGGACTCTTAAAACCAACTTTAAAAGTGAACACATTGGCTGGGTGCAGTGTGGTGGCTCACCCTTGTAATCCCAGCACGCTGAGAGGCTGAGGCAAGACGATCACTTGAGGTCAGGAGTTTGAGGCCAGTCTGCGCAACATGGTGAGACCCTGTCTCTACAAAAACTTTTTTAAAAAAATTAGCTAAGTAGGTGGCGCATGCCTGTGATCCCAGCTACTTGGGAGGATCGCTTGAGTTCGGAGGTCGAGGCTGCAGTGAGACATGTCTGGGCAACAGAACGAGACCCTGTCAATGAATCGATTAATCAATCTATACAGCCTTCAGGGTGAGTGCCTGTGTCCTCTCAGCCCAACCTGTGTGGAGGACTGGACTAGGACACAGTCAAGAGGAATGGTGGCTGGAGGAAGCTAAAGGGAAGAATGGACATCTATGTTTCCAGGTAGCTCTCTGGAGAAAGGTGAAAGCCACAAAGGATCCTGTAACATGCAAATTCAGCCAAGGTCAATCTAGAGGCTGAGAGCTTTGAAGAATGCAGCCAGCTGACAAGAAAGGAGGCCAGAGGAGAGGCAGAATGGAGGGGGGCTGTCACGTCAGCATGCGCTACAGGAGTCTCTCCCCCAAGAGAGGCTGCCGGGGGCTCCAGGTGGCTCATCTGGCTAGCGGGAACTCCTAGGTAGCTACCAGAGATGGGGCTGCTGCGAAACAAAGGGGCAGCTTTTGACAGGGCTGGATTCTTCTGGAAAGGCAAGTCTCAGGCCACAGCACGGGAGTCGCACGAGGGATGAAGGAGCCTGTGCGAGTACAGTTAAGTATATTGGCATCCAACCACAAGGCAGTAACTGTTGTATTTTTTGTAGAGATGGGGTCTTGCGAGGTTGCCCCAGCTAGTCTCGAACTCCTGGACTCAAGTGGTCCTCCTGCCTCAGCCTTCCAAAGTGCTAGGATTAGAGACACGTGCCACTGTGCCTTGCTCAATGACACAAATTCTGTTTGTAGAAGAATGCTTACCTGCCCCATCTAGAACTGAGATGCCTGAGTTAAATTTTCCTCTGCATTTCCCTCTGGCTTCCCTCAGCTCTGGCATCTCAGGGCATTGGTCACTTTCACCCTCCTTTTTTACGCTTCTCCCTCCACGTGACGGTTTTGTGGATCTGCTTCCCTGTTCTTGCTTCTCCTTCTTAGCCCAAATCCTATAACCATAAACTATCACCTGAAAGATATTCCTTCTAAATAATGTAGTCACGAGACCAAACCAACAAGTAAATAAACGGTGGCCGTCTGTCATGGTTCTGGGTTTCTTAAGTCCCCATGGGTATAAATGTAACGAAAAACTGTAGTTGGTAAGACATTTAAAAACAAGGCCAGGTGTGGTGGCTCACGCTTGTAATGCCAGCACTTTGGGAGGCTGAGATGGGTAGATTGCTTGAGCCCATAAGTTCAAGATCACCTTGGGCAACATGGCGAGCCCTCATCTCTACAAAAAATACAAAAATTACCCGCCATGGTGGTGTGCACCTGTAGTCCCAGCTACACCAGAGGCTGAGGTGGGAGGATCACTTGAGCCCAGGAGGTGGAGGCTGCAGTGAGCAGAGGTCGCACCACTGCACTCCAGCCTGGGAGACAGGGCAAGATCCTGTCTCCAAAAACAACAAAGACATAAAAACAAGCCCACTAGACCCAGGCCGCAGTCTTTCTCTACAGCTAGCGTTTATCCCTTCTGGAGTGAGAGTGTTACGTCCACAAGTACTCCCTGCACAAGAAGAACCTTTCTGTTCAGCATGCAGTACTGCACTGTATAAAGCTATGCAGAATGCTGGGATCTGCCTCGACAAAATTCCAAGATCAAGTTTCACCTTTTTTATCCTGACCTGATCTAGCACAGTCTTCATAATTACCTAGCAGAGCAGCTCAGAATGGAAAGCTTCAATTGCCCTGAGCTAATTGAAGGCCAAGGAAAGCAAATGTCTGTCCTAAAGTGACAAATGAGGGGGAGAGCCTGGATGACAAATCTGTTACTTATTCTGAAATCTACATGTAAGAAGCTTGTTTTGTAAATGAAAAATTGGTCTTCACATGAACCTCTGTACACTAAGTCACCTCTCAGGGTAAACATCGAGGAAGATGACCCTCAGGTTGGTTCAGCTTGTTTATAATTATATGAAAGCAAATTTTCCCCTAAAGAGCTCTATTTCATATGCATTCAATTTTGCAGCTGGTATTGGGATTTAGAATATACTCTCATACTTCGCCTCCCCTCCCATCTGTCCCAACAAAACACAAGCCTGAGGTCAGTGCCAGCTCATCAGCACTTGGCAGTGGCTCCTGCAGGCGGGGGCGGAAGTGGCTGCAAGAAGGCAGAGAAGGAAGACACTGCCAGCACCCACAGCTTCAGGGGCCACCCCCAGATCTCACTTCTGGCAGCGCCAGTCTCTGGAGCTGCCCAGAACACAGTCCTCATCCAAGGCCTCTCGAAATTAAGGAGCAATGAACAAATGTGGTACATCTAAACTTTCCTACAAGGTCTAAAATCTCATACCAAAAAACAAATTTGTGCTACCAAATTTATTTTGAGACGTTTATGTCTTCTTGATTCCAAATGCCATGCTAGTGTAGAAGGATAAGTAAAGCCCATTTCACTTACTAGTGTGTAAACTAAAATCCTAAATAAAATTTTAGGACACAGAATATACCAATATGGAAAGATTATTCACCACAATCAAGAAAGACTGACTCAAGGAAGGTCAGGCTGGTATCTATCCATTCAGCCACCAATACATCTGCTTATACATCCACCTACTCATCCTTCTATCCATTTTCCCATTCACTCACCCATCCACCTTGCCATACTTCCATCCATCCATGCACTCATGTATCCATTCATCCACTTACCCTCCCATCCATCCATCCATCCACTCACTCTCCCTTTCATCCATCCATCCATCTACTTACTTTTCCATTCGTCCATCTATCCACCCACCTAGCCATCCACCCACCCATCCACCCACCCACTTACCTTCCCATCCATCCACTCATCCATCCATCCACTTACTCTTCCATCCATCCATCCACCTACCCACCCATCCACTTACCCTCCCATCTATCCATACACCTCTACATCCAGCCACATACCCATCTATCCATCCATCCACTTACTCTTCCATTCATCCATCTATTCATCCATGTACTCCTACATCCCATCCATCCATCTATCCACTTACCCTTCCATCTATCCATCTATCCATCCACCCACCGTCCACACCCTCCATCTATCTACATGAGGACTGGTCCATCCATCTGTGTACTCATCTACCCATCTGTGCATCCACCAGTCCTCCATCCGCTAACCATTTATTGAGCATGTAATATGTGCAGGAATTATGTCAGGTACAGGGTACTGAGAAATGAAAAAGTAAAATCCAGTCTTCCAGGAGCCAACAGTCCAGCCCAGAAGACAGCAAGGACAGGTGAAGGTGTGCAAATATATCCGTGATGTAAGAGTCACTGTCCCTCTGCCAGACCATCCCAGTCTAAAGAGGTTACCACATTCATAGGGCAGTGGATGTCCACTTTCAAGGTAAAGTCTTAAAGGTGGAATGACTTCAGTTGCACAGTGCCAAGGAATCCTCCAGTCAGATTTCTCAAAAAGCCCTCCAGTCAGGTTTTGACAGATGCCCCTCTTCTCTGCCACCTACAGGACGACAGCTCCCACTTCCCTTCATCTTAAAGGCTTTCACATCTGTCATGAATGTAAAGCATGGTCAGCTGAAGGGTGGGATGACACTTCCAGAAAGAGCTGACAGCAGGTAGAAGTGATTGCTACAGAGGTAAAACGGAAAAGTAGGGACATTTCTCCCAGTGTTAGAGACTGAACTGTGTTCCACAAAATCCATGTGCTGAAGCCCTAACTCTTAGTATCTCAGAATGTGACTGTATTGGAAGACAGGGCCTTAGAAGAAGTAATTAAGGTAAAACTAGGTAATTAGGGCCATTAGGGAGGGCTCTGATCCAATAGGACTGGGATCCTTATAAGAAGAAATGAGGATACTGAAACGCACAGAGGAACGACTCTGTGAGGACACAGGGAGAAGACGGCATCTACAAGCCTAGGAGAGAAGCCCCAGCAGGAACCAGCCCTGTTCACACCTTGATGTGGAACTTCCAGCCTCCAGGACTGTGGGGGGATCCATTTTTGTTTGAGCCCCTGAGTCTGAGGGAGTTTGTCACTGCCACACCAGGTAACAGACAGACCAAGCATTCAAGGGGCCCCAAGTCAGTAGGCAAGAGCATTTCCCCAAAGCAGGCTCCTGCTGGCTATGATGCCTGAGCCTGAGGGTCTGGGGTGAAGCCTCTGGTGGCAGTGGACTGTTCAGAACAGAAAAGCTACAGGGAAGCAAATGTGCTGGGTCTGCTCCCTCAGGTTCAGGTCTGTTTCAGCTCAAACACCACCTGTTTCCCCCTAACCCAGCCAGTAGTCACTTTGCTCTCTCTTCCTCTGAGCTTCATGTAACTTTAAAACAAAATTACAAATAATGTATCATCACTTCAATCTGCCCTCTTTGTCTTTATATTAACATAGGATCTCGAACCTCACAAAAAATGTTCTATTTGGTTCGCATGAGCAACAACAACAAAAAATAATTCCGATCTCAACATTCTTTTGTTATCCAAACAGAATACAACAACACTTTTTCTCGTCATGCGTTGGTTATCAGAGCAGTACTTCATATGATTTACACAGACATATTTACATTATTTTAAATTTATGCAAAACATTGGGTATCTTCAAACCTTTATAGTCTAGATTTTCTTTTCAGTGAGCAAAGGACAATCCTTTGCCTGAACTTTGACTTCTATCATTCTCCATTTTAAGTTTTCAAGTGTATTTTTTCTCACTGATCCTTCAGAAATGAAAGTCTCTGAAAAAAGTTGAAAACTTTTCAACCTACATATTCTCAAATTTCATCGTGCCTCACCACTCAAAAAAAAAAAAAAAAAAAAAAAAAAAGCACACAATTCTGAAAATTGCTGGGTTGGTAGCTCAAAAGCAGAGAGTTTCTGGAACTAATTTCTTTGGAGTGGTTATGCAGTCTGCTGGGAGACACGGCCTTGATGAATGAAGCATGGGCCCCCCGCTTCCTCTCGACCCTTTCAGCATTGACAACGCTATTCACTCACTCACACACAGCCTGCACATGACAGCTGTTCAGGGCGACCCCCTCCACGCAAAGCAGAGCGACCCACTCCCACCAGCACGGGTGCCTTCTGCACAGCTGATACGCTCATGGCATCAGGCAGAGCACAGGAGCACAGCAAGGCCCGCAAGTGAACAGCCCATCAAGCACTGCCCAAGATGCACTGCACGGCCGGCCTCAATGGCCTGGGAGCTGGCTTGGAGAACAGACTGCAGCTGGCACGCGGCACGTGACCCATTAGGAATCCACAGACATAAAGCTCTAATTGTGCTTCTCAGACACAGCTAAATTCTGTAGGTGGATTATTCGTCGGCCTTTCTGACCCACACATTCTTGGTTTCAGCCTCGGAGTCTGTTAAGTAACTGCAGAGACTTCCTACACAATCACACACACAATATCAATCCTGTCGCTGCAGAGTCACATAAATATTTGATCCCCTTGTAGAAGACTAACAGCTCTCAGTTTAAAGCCAAATGGGATAAAACGCCATTACATGAGGCTCTTGAAAGCAAACTTTTTAATTGGTAATTTCTGCAACAGAACCTTGAGTTTTGAGGTGTTTAATTTGAATGTCACGGCAATCACACAAGATTCTCAAGGCGACAAAAAAATCCACACCCGGGGACCCTGCCATGCATTTACTCCCACCCCTCCATCCGCCTTTTTAAAACAAGATTGCACCACATCTTCTGCAGAGATGCACGCTCTCTCCTCTTGCCCTCCTGGTGTGATGAAGGGCAAGATTATAAATACATATATTTTTTGAGACAGGGTCTCGCCCTGTTGCCCAGGCTGGAGTGCAGTGGCGTGATCCCCACTCACTGCAACCTCCACTTCCTGGGTTCAAGTGATTCTCGTGCTTGACCAAGTAGCTCAGCCTCCCGAGTAGCTGGGACTACAGGCACTTGCCACCACACCTGGCTAATTGTTTTTTTTTTTTTTTCTATTTTTAGTGGAGACAGGATCTCGCCTTGTTGCCCATGCTGGTCCTGAACTCCTGAGCTCAAGCGATTCACCTGCCTCAGCCTCCCAAAGTGCTGGGAATACAGGTGTGAGCCACCACACCCAGCCCAAATTATACTATGTATTTAATCTAACCCTATCCTCACTGCAACTATGTGGCTATGATGCACATTCTGGAATAATGGCACAAAATGCTTTAATCTCCTGTGGCTGCCACAGTTCCTGCAGATGCTTGCAGCCTCTCTTTGGGAGTTGACTGACTTGATTTCTATTTTAAAGCTCAAAATTAACTCATTAACTAGGTCCAATTTAGGAAGGCCTGCCCTGTTCCTTTCTTACTAACAATCCTTAGAGGCAACTCTGATTTCCAGGCCGCGGCTAGTCACACAGCTGTGTGCTAGATAGCTAAAGCTGCCCTTCTGTCAGGCTCTCTGTGCAAAGCGTGCAGCTCCAGTTTGTTAAATGGGACTTCTCATTCTTTCTCCATAAGCAGTCTTACCGTGCGGAAAACACAGTAGCCATTTTAAGAACCAAAAAATGTCACCGCCGCGAAAGAAGGCCTCCCCGCCCTGGGCTGTATCTCCCGGCAGGGCTGCAGGGTGCGCAGACATCCAGTGCACCAGGGATACTGGAAATCACGCTGGATTTCAGCCGCTTTGGGTTTGGCAAAAGCCAGACGTCTAGCCATGTTAACCAAACACTCACCCACTGTACAGAAGCCCACCCCCGGACACCTCTTCAGTAACTCTGAAACAAATTTCACCCACCTCGGCGTGGACTGTCCCTCCTCGGCACAGACTGCGGAGAGAAACTCTTCTCTGTGCTCACCGGGGTCCCCTGCCTGCCTTCGTGGTTCGACAGAAGCTTCCTGCAAAGGGCAACACAATAAGACACCAAGTCCTCAAGCTGCCTTCCTCAGGACATCTGTGATTATGAAAGCCCTCATTTGTGGGTTCGCCTTGCCAGGGCAGCTCTACAAAGCATTTCATTGAGACGCCTGAACTAAGACCCCGCGTCTACTTCTGTTCTAGGCAGGAAACAACTCCTACGTGAAGCCTGTAAAAGTGTGTGGCACAATTGGCCAAAAGAAATAAAATAAAATACAGCTGGTCACAAATTATAGCGGTGAAACCTCAAGCTCTAGGACTCGTCAGAGCCCGGGATTCTGGGATTCTTTGCTCCTGGCAGAGCAAGCGTGGAATTCTCAGAGGTCATGCTGAATAGCCACAAGCCAGGGTATCCAACGGCGGAAACAAACACTCACAGCTTCTGTGTGGTTTTTCAGAGCCGGGACACCACAGAGCAAACCAGCAGCTTTCTTTCCATGCACATATTAGATATCTTGTATTAAATCTACGAAGGGTTCTTTTTTTTTTTTTTTTTTTTTTGAGATGGAGTCTTGCTCTTTTGCCAAGGCTAGAGTACTGTGGTGAGAACAGTTCACTGCAACCTCAACCTCCTGGGTACCACCACACCTGGCTAAGTTTTTTTGCTTTGTTGTAGAGATATGGTCTGGCTTTGTTGCCCAGACTGATCTGGAACTCCTGGCCTCAAGTGATCATCCTTCCTAAGCCTTCCAAAGTGCTAGAATTACAAAGACGCCACCCTAGATTCTTTTAAAAAGAAATTGCATCTATCGCTGCAGAACTTTTTTTTTTTCCTTTGAGATATGCAGATGTAATAGGGAGAAAATGCTTTCAAAGGGGGCAGGGGCCAGAGAGAAAGAGACTGTCAACTTTGAAGCAGGGCTGAGAAATATGCAGTTTTCTGGAAAGCTTGACATTAACTTTCACCATCAAAACTCTCACTTTAAAAAAGTGCAACAACTTAATGTGTTTTAAATACATTTTGCCCCAGAGCAATCCTTAAAAATACTTGCAAATAAAAACTAGAATACTAAAAAGACCCAAATACCATAAACATTAAATGTCATCCATCAGTGTTTGAAAAGTGGCTACTGTATGTTGTTTTAAGCTTTTACATAAACCACATATTTCCATGTCAGAGGGGTTAGTTATCATTCTCCATAGTTCCCCTCCAAGTTGTTTGCTGAGTATGAAGGTAGGAGCAAGCTACTTAAGGGGAAAGAAAGTTAAAGCCAGAGATTATGGCAATGAGAATGAGAATGAAAAATGTGGGTTTTCGGGAATGTGTCACTTTTGTCCCCGAATACCTCCAGGAGATCTGGGAAAGGTAATTGCTTGCACAGCTGAAGCTGAGTAACCCTGGCGTCAGCCACCGCATTCTGGGTGTGTCCTGTCCTGGTGTTAAGACGACCGTCAAGGGGGGCCATGCCCCCACTGTGGCTCCACGCTTACCTGCTTGTAGTGGTCTGTGGACGGCGAAGACCGGGACCTCCCGTGAACATGCTGTGGCCTCTCGTGTGGGTCCAGGCCCACATCCAGGATGTCATCTGCTGAGTGGCAGCGCCCAGAGCTCCTGGCCTCCAGAGGCTTCCTCTGTTCCTTCCAGGAGGCCTGATACTCTGCAAAGGTGCCGAGCCTCCGTGGTGGGTCCGACGGCCCTACCTTCTCCGCTATGCTGTGAGCGCTGAGGCTCTCACCAAGGGAGGTGGTGCAAGACCAGGGCTCCGCGCCCTCACAGGTACGGCCTGCTGTCCTCGGCCTCTCCGGCTTGTCTCTTGAGACTCCGTGAAGAGCTTGCCTCTGTGCAGGCCTCTGGGAAATGGGTTTGCTCGTTTCTTCAAAAAACTTCCACCTGTCGGCAAACGTGCCCATGGTATCCTCAGATGTCCTGGGGTGCTGGTGAGGACTGTAGCCCCCCATGAGGCCCACCTCATTCATCTTCTCAGGTTCCGAGTAGGACTTCAGTTTCTGCTCAGCTGTGAAGCGCCTCCGGCCTCCAATGCGGGGCAGGTGGGACCCACCACCTGCAGATGAGGGCGGCTGGGCCGGGCCTGCCTCCCAGAAGTGGGGCACGGCATCTGGATCCCCCATCTGGTGTTCTAGTGACTCTGCGTACGGGTCTGCTGGACTGGGGTCCAAGTCGCGGCACTTGAAGGATGTGGCCCTCAGGACCCGGGCTTGGGCCTCCTTCAGGTGGTCTTTATAGGTGCCAGCGAGGGGTGCTTCCTGGGTGCCACCTCCCGACTCGGCCCTCCAGTGGCCGCTGGCATTCTCTGAGTCACCTGCTGCAGTCAGAGCCACTGTGCTCCGGCTCTTCTGCAGCTTGGCTCTACGCATCTGGATCTCGTTCCGCAGGGTGGTGGCAAAGCGGTCGCTTCTCCGGGTGGGCTTGCCTACCTGGGCGTCGAATGGCGGTGGTGTGGCAGCGCTGCTCTCTGGGCTGCTCTCGGGCTGGTGCTTTCCCTCCTGGGTTAGGGAGTGCAGCAGGGGTGTCTCCTGAGGGCAGATCCTGCTGCTGTCCCCGTCTGCCCACGGGAAGCCAGCTGCTGGCCGCTGGCTGGCTTTTTCCCCACGGCTGAACCTGGGAGGCTCCTGGGCTCCCACGGAGTGGCCCTCGGCCCCTGTGTCCAGCGAGTAACACTGTCCTATCTCGCAGGCATCTGGAGGACCATCTGGCTGAGGTAGGTGGCGGCGTGGGCTCTGGCCCACCAGGGGTTGGGGAAGATGCTCGAGGGCCCTGGGGGCTGTGTCAGAAGGCCAGCATCCCGCCCGGAGCTGCGCCGCTTGCAGGCCTACCTGCACACGGGGCGGCCAGGGGGCCTTCCAGCCACTCCCCAGCTTCTGGTCACAGCTGCTGAGCCCCCTCACCTGAGGAGGGCTGTCGTTCTGGGAGCTGGCAGCTGCTGGCTCCTGTCCGAGGCTGTCAGCACAGAGAGTGCTGTGGTCGCTGTACGGTGGAGGGTGGCGGCCACTACGAGGGGACTGTGGAAAGCGCACGTCTGAGCTGGACAGAGAAGCCTGCAGCCTGCCGGAAGCTCCTTGGAGGGTGTCCTTGGAGGGCGGCCAGCTGCCGTCTGCGCGGACCTCCCGCAGGCAGCCCGGGCCTCCCGAACCCTTCCAGAGGCTCCCCGGGTGTGCTGACCTCCATGGCCGATCAGTGGGCTCTTGTCTCCAGTCACTGCGGGGCTGAGCCTGAGCCAGGGCCGTAAAGTACTGCGCCGCGGCCGCCTCTGAGAACACAGGGCCCTGGGCCTTCTCGTGGCTCTTGGTGGCAGCAAAGCTGTCACTGCGGAGAGGGGGAATGGGAGGAGGTGGGGAGGACGGTGCTTTCTTCTTATCAGGAACATACCAGACTGGCCCAAAATTGGACCTCCCAGGGGCAGCCAGCTTGGGCTCGACATTATACTCTGGCCTGGGACCTTTGCCACTGTCACTGGGGACCCTGGGCGGGAAACACCTGGGCTTCTCCTCCAAGCCCTGATGGTCTCCTGCAGCCTGAGCCTGCCGGCCACCCTGCCTGGAAGCCTCCCAGAGGCCCACGCTGTAGAGGATGTTCTCTGCGGAGGAGGTATCGGCCTTGGACAAGGTGTGGTCAGGAGTGCTGGAGCTCGTAGAGAAGGAGCCGTAGGCTGAGTCGCGCTTGCTGTGGGCGCCCAGGTGGTCGATGCTGCTGTTGGACTTGGCCGCTGAGAGGCGATCGGAGGGGTGGTCCAGGCTGTCAACACTCCCCAGGGAGCTGCAGTGGTCTAAGGTTCGCTGTAGGTTCGTCTGCTCCCAGGAACTGGACAGGTCATGGGAGGAAGAACTGCAAGAATGAGAAGAACAAGGCACGGTGTGCTTTAGCGTCAGCAATGGCAAAGGGCAAGGGTGGTAGACACAGCTGGCCCTCTGTGGAAATACCAAAACGCTAAACAATAACTTCCCAGGGTCAAGGTGCCAGGGCTGAGGTTGCAGCTCAGCACATGGATTTCAGTAGATACAGGGAGCAACTGAGCACAGGCTGAAAAGACTGTGTCCTTGCCACTGCATGCCTTATTACTAGACAGAAGCCTTTCAACCCTAGCGCACATTCTCAGCCTGATGCCCAGGTGGCTGGCAGGCAACGTCTGCATTTACATGTCTATGGTCAATCAATAGCTAAGTGCAGGGGTGGGCACACCACAACCCAGGTGGTTGTTGTTGGGTGTGTGTGTGTGTGTGTGTGTGTGTGTGTGTGTGTGTGTGTGTGTGTGTATGTGTAGTACAGAGTGTGATCTCAGCTCACTGCAACCTTCGCCTCCCAGGTTCAAGCAATTCTCCTGCCTAAACCGCCCAAGTAGCTGGGATTATAGGTGCCTGTCACCACGCCAGGCTAATTGTTTTGTATTTTTAGTAGAGATGGGGTTTCACCATGTTGGCCAGACAGGTCTCAAATTCCTGACCTCAAGTGATCTGCCCGCCCCTCGGCCTCCCAAAGTGCTGGGATTACAGACATGAGCCACCGTACCCGGCCAAAATGGTTCTGTATGTTTTATGGTGGGGGGAAGAAATCAAAGGTATATAATTTCTCCTATTTCACCTGTGAAAATGGTATGAAATTCAAATTTTAGTTCATATGTGAAGCTTTACTGGAATCCGACTGTGCCCATGTGTGTACATATCGTCTGTGGCTGCTCTTGGGCTATAATGCATAGTTGAGTAACTGCAACAGAGACGTGTGGCCCACAAGGCCAAAAACATTTACTAGTTGGCCTGTTACAGACCAGGTTTGGTGGCTCACACCTGAAATTGCAGTGCTTTGAGAGGCTGAGGCCAGAGGATCACTCAAGGCCAGGAGTTTGAGACCAGCCTTACTTAGCAACATAGTGAGACCCCCCATCTCTATAAAAACTTTTTAAAAAATTGGCTAGACGTGGTGGTGCATGCCTGTAGTCCCAGCTACTTGGGAGGCTAAAGTGGGAAGATGGCTTGAGCCTGGGAGGTTGAGGCTGCAGTGAGCTGTACCAGCACCACAGCACTCCAGCCCGGGCAACAGAGTGAAACCTTGTCTCAATAATAATAATAATACCACCACACACTGCTATGTTCAGCTTTCAGCTAACTGGTTACACCCTGGAGGGTTATTGGAGTTAACATCAAAAAACACAGGCTCCTAAGCAGAATGGCATCTAAGAGGATGAAATTAATGGTGAGTTGAGACATTGATTCCTCTGTAAGGTAATAATTGTGTGACTGAGAGCTCTCAATGGGGAAACTATCCAGAATGTGAAATGCTTTCTTTAAAGCTCAACAAAGCTGAGATGTTCACCCTTCAAGAGGAAAAAGCTGTTGCTCCACTAGGCTGGGGGAGAGCAAGGATGAGAGAACCGCGTGACCAGGACAGAACACTGGAGAATGACTGGCTGTCGTCATCTGCGGGAGGGAGACGACTGTTTGGGATTCCCACCATCTTCTATGAGAACAGACCACGTATCCTCAAACCCAGGGCATGCTCCTGATTACCCACCAATACTCCAAAGGGGATTTTTCTGTGAGATCCCAAATCCAAGCAGATCTAGAGAACACTGAGCACTGTTTCCACACATATGTGGGCAGTACCCATGTTCCTTTCATCAAGAGACTGCCAAATGGGCTTAATGGAGATCTCCTTGCCTTAAGTCACTTAAGGAATAAAATAAAAGGCCCACTGTTCACTTAAGTGTTACTACTCAGTTGAGAATCCATGCTTTTTTTTTTTTTCCCCCTCAAAAACACACTGGGCTCTAAATGTCATCATCTTTTGTCACTTTAGAGATAATGCTATATTTCAGAAGTTCTTCCTTCTCGTCATATAAATCTTTACCTTGCAATTTTACAGACCAGGATTTTTTTTCTTTTTTTTAAGAGATGAGGTCTTGCTCTATTTTCCAGGCTAGAGTGCAGTGGTGCGATCATAGCTTACTGCAGCCTTGAACTCCTGGGCTCAAGTGATCCTACTGCCTCAGTCTCCTGAGTAGCTGGGATTACAGGTGTGCACACAATGCCCAGCTAATTCTACCTTATTTTTAGTAGAGAAGGGGTCTTGCTGTGTTGACCTGGGTGGTCTTGAACTCAAGCAATCTTCCCACCTTAGCCTCCCAAAGTGTTGGGATGATAGGCATGAACCACTATGCCCAGTCAAGACCAGTATTCATTGACAGCCAAAAACGGAGTGGTTACATTAACTCCAAACACACACACATGCCTGCGTGCACACATACACACACAAACATGCTCACTTATACACACTCACACACAGTACACATATGCACATACAAACAGATACACATGCGCACATACAGGCACAAACACATACAGATAGACACATGAACACATATACATACAAGGACACACACATTTAGAAATACACATGCACACTCACACCCCTCCCACACACCCACAAACACACACACAGATACATACGCACACGCACCAAAACCAGACTATCTGCTGTTACTGCCATCCTCTTAACAGGAGACTAGTGAGGATACTGCCCCTAATCCCAAGAGGGTCGAGGGGAGAGGCTGCCAAAGCTTAACAGAACCTCTTGGATGCTTTTACAAGATACACCTGCCGCCCCATATATATCTCCTGCCTTCCAGTCCACACGTAAAACCCTGGAAAGGAGAAGGATGCTGTTGACGCTACCCCACCAGCTCAGAACCCTACTGCCTGGCATCCCGCCTGGCCAATCCCAAAGGAGCTTGGCTGAGACCCAAATCCTATGCTCCCCTTCTCACTCATGCCCTGTCTTGCCATTTCATTTTGTGTCACACGCTTGCCTGTTCCGTGAAAAATTCAGAGCACTCCAACTGTGATTACATGTCGGTGGCCCAATCTCATCAGAAACATCGAAATCATTCTGTAGTCAGGAATTGTGCTCTCCTGACAGGTTGGAAGGCCTGGGAGCCTGAAGAAAGGCTGAACAAACCTGGCATCCTGGACAGGACTGTGTACCTACCTTGCGTGGTGTCGGCTGGACCAGGAAGGGCAGCCGCTGGCAGAGGGGAATGGGGAGGCCGCTAGCTCACGGTGGCTGTCAGAGAACTTGGTGGCATGCCAGGAGTGAGGCCTCCAGCCCAGCTCGCTCCTCCTGGAAAAGAGCACAGCGGGGCAGGGGTCAGGGACTGCACACAGAGCACGCCCTCGTGCCAAACAGTGCAGGCGACTTGGGACCGCACACAGGGCATGCACTCGTGCCAAACAGTGCAGGGGGCTTGGGGACCGCACACAGCGCGCGTGCTCTCATGCCGAACAGTGTAGGGGGCTTGGGAACCACACACAGGGCACATGCTCGTGCCAAACAGTGCAGGGAGCTTGGGGACCGCACACAGCGCGTGTGTTCTCATGCCAAACAGTGCAGGGTGCTTGGGGACTGCACACAGGGCACATGCTCATGTCAAACAGTGCAGGGGGCTCGGGGACTGCACACAGCACGCGTGCTCTCATGCCGAACAGTGCAGGGGGCTTGGGAACCACACACAGGGCACATGCTCATGTCAAACAGTGCAGGGGGCTCGGGGACTGCACACAGCACGCGTGCTCTCATGCCAAACAGTGCAGGCGGCTTGGGGACTGCACACAGGGCACATGCTCGTGTCAAACAGTGCAGGGGGCTCGGGGACCGCACACAGCATGTGTGCTCTCATGCCAAACAGTACAGGGGGCTCGGGGACTGCACACAGGGCACATGCTCATGTCAAACAGTGCAGGGGGCTTGGGGACTGCACACAGTGCACATGCTCTCATGCCAAACAGTTCAGGGGGCTTGGAAACCGCACACAGGGCACACGTTCGTGTCAAACAGTGCAGGGGGCTTGGGGACCCGCACACAGCGTGTGTGCGCTCGACTCAAACAGTGCAGGGGGCTGAGAGAATGCACACAGCACGCGCGCTTGTGCCAAACAGTGCAGAGATGGACACTGGTCATAGTAACTCGGGCAGGTACACAGCACCATGTTCAGGGGCTGCCCACTGAATCTGCACCCACACCTTCTTTTTAGACTTTTGTTCACCATCCATTTGCCCTAACGCAGAATGAGAATCACAGGCTCTACATGTGCAGCACCCTTATCTTTATTTTTGAGACAGAGTCTCACTGTCACCCAGACTGGAGTGCAATGGCATGATCTTGGCTCACTGCAA
>NW_016107741.1:1089485-1105372 GCF_001604975.1 Cebus imitator | reverse complement strand
GGTTTTACCATGTTGGCCAGGCTGGTCTCAAACTCCTGACCTCAAGTGATCTAGTCACCTTGGCCTCCCAAAGTGCTGAAATTACAGGCGTGAGCCACCACGACCACCCAGCCCTTCTCTCTAAAATGTGTTCCTCCATAAATATGGACAATTGTTACTTGTCAATTTAAAATCTTACAAATGTAAAAATCAATAAAGAGCATTTATTCTAAATAAATAAGCAAATTTTGCCCTCTCCCTGCCCCAATATGAACATAAACATAATCTCCTATCTTTTGCTGGAGAAAAGGCATATGGGTCCACCAGGCAGCTGGGTCACACAGAGTTCAGACAGCTTATCTCTATTTACCTAGGTAACAAAGTAAAGACAGCCACCTTCTGGTAAACTAAGACTAGTAGCCGCATCTTCCCCTGAGCCTGTGAGTCAACCAAAGATCCCCCCAGGGAGTCATGACGACCCACTCCAAAAGGCTAGAGTCCCTTCAGCCAGGGCTCCTGAACGTGGAGGAGCTTTCCTGGGCTCCCCTACCACAGTCCCCACCATCCCATGTGTGGCTTCTTAGTGTCTGGGCCACGCCTGCCCAGGTGTGATGAGGTGTGTCTGGTTAGAAATCCCGACGGACAGGGGAACACTGCCAGGCCTGAGAGCCTCCCAAGCTCACTTCTCCAGCTTCAGGATGGGAAGCCAGCTTTACTTTTCTCTAACTTGGGACAGACCTGACTGCTGATAGCCCAATCAAGAATGGAGAAAGAGCTTAAGTGGGCTTCTTTAAGTGCTTTGTGGAGATCAGACTTTTTCCCAGCAGGCAAAAACATTAAAGAATATTATGCAATAAAGAACATCTTACAAAATAAAACTGAAAAGCATTTATAACACAAACCTTTCGAGGACTCAGATCATTTTAATGAGGAAAAGTATATGGGTGGTAAAATGTGGAACATGCTGACTTTATGATTGTTTCCCAGGAACCAAAGACAAAGCATAAAAGACAAATTCAGCACCCCATGGAAGTAAAGCAATTGTAAAACCCAGACTGTACCTCATGGAATTTCTCAAAATCCTCGTAAGGAAGGTTCTGGCCATGTGAATTTCATTTTCAGCTGGCTTTCTCTGTGCTATGACATCCACAACTTCTTTCATCTTCCTTTATAGTTAATTACTGAAGAAAATAAACTAGACTGACTGAAACTGGAGGAAAGGGGAGAAAAAGAGAAGGCTAGGAAAATAAAACGTCTGACACTCAGGACGACGCTAGTTCAACCCTGCTACGGGAATAACTGGGCTACTAGCTGAGTCAGAGGGACAGCAGCTCTCCATGGGTACAATCAAAGTTCTCCCAGATAAACTATCATTAGCAAGCACATATAAGAATGTTAGCAACAGATTTTGTTCTCACAAAGTATGCATGCAAACAGCTGGGTGCTGTGGCTCACACCTATAATCCTAGTGCTTTGAGAGACTGGCATGGGAGGATTGCTTTCAGCCAGGAGTTTGAGATTAGCCTGAGCAGCACAGCAAGACCCCATCTCTGCACAAAATTAAAAATTCAGCCAGACATGGTGGTGTGCGCCTGTGGTTGTAGCTACTAGAGAGGCTGAGGTGGGAGGATGATTTGAGCCCAGGAGGTTGAGGCTATAGTGAGTCGTGTTCGTGCTACTGCACCCCAGCCTGGGTGACAGAGCAAGACCCTGTCGCTTAAAAAATTTATACGTGTGATAGATTATGAGGAATCCAGTGACCTTGTGACACCATGACATGAAGAAGCCCAAGTGAGCCACGTGGAAAGGCTGTATGGACAGCGACACCAGACAGCCCCAGCTGTCGCCCAACCTCCTGGCCCATGCACCAGACACAGGAGAGAAGGAAGTCACTTGCACATATGGCCCCTGCAGAGGCGATGTGGAAAGACTGAGGAACCCAGCTGGCGGCCAGAACTAAGCCCCAAAGCTTTTGGGCATCTGCTGCTGCTCAAGCCAGCCCCGCAGAGGCCCCTGTCATGGGGGAAGGGAGAAAGTGAGTCCCTGCTGTGCCCTGCCTCTATTCCTGGCTTTGGCCCTGGACATCAATCCCAGGTAGAGCCACTGACGAGTCATGAGGGAAGAGGGAGGTCACTTATCCTTATTCAAAAGTAGTTAATTGATTTAAAGTGACAACATCCAAAGTTCAGTTCCTTAGTCATTCTGGCCACACTTCGAGTGCTCACTGGCCACATGTGGGTAGTGGCTACTGCATGGGCAACACACAAATATGGACCAATTGCAGGCCTGCAGCTGGAGCACAGCCTTAGAGATGTAGTCACCCCATCTCATCTGCATGGCAGGAACGCTGCTACCCGCCTACGACTGCCTGCTGCCTGCAACCCTAGCACAGTGACTGTTCACACCGCCTCCCTGCCCAACCCTTCCATAACGTGCAGATAACTACCTTTTGGAGATTTACTAGAACATGTTTTTAGTATTGAAATAGCCAGCCCTAACACATAGCATGCTTCTGAGTACCTCCATATAGCCCAATTGCTTTGTGCTCATACAATTTTACAACTAGAAATTCTATTTGACACCATTAATTTTGGGGCAAGTTTTCATGCAGCAAAGATGATCAAAATGGAGAGGAATCATCTTAAATCTGCTTTTAAAAATAAAATCGTTTTTCATTTTAACTTTTTGTAGAGATGGGGTCTTGCTATGTTGCCCAGGCTGGTTTCAAACTCCTGGCCTCAAGCAGCTCTCCTGCCTCAGCCTCCGAAAGCACTGAGATTACAGGTATGTGCCACCATGCTCAGCCTTAAATCTGCTTCTGAAAATCTGCTTCAGGAAGTACCTTCCTCCCCATGTACACCCAGCTTCAGTTTGCAGAACTGTTTCAAAGAAAATGAATCATTCCCATGCACCGATTCCTTAAATCCAAGTATGAAGAGAAATTAGCCCTTTAGCTTGGTCAGATACATCAGAGGAGACAGGGGCTTAGTGGTAACATTAACCTATGCTGGCAGTTAGCCAAAAAACCCAAAACACATTTCAACCTTCCACAGGCCTTAGGCTAAAACAAGAATACAGGGTTGTGAATGAATAAGGCAGTGATCACAGAAGCCCTCTAGCAGCTGAGAGGGCTAAACAGTCCCATTCCTGGACCAAAATGTCATTCTGTTTAAATCTGAATATGTTTTAAAATAAAATTGTAATAATAATATCATTTCAGATTTACTCTTTTACCTTAGAAGTTTATTCTATAATGACGATATTCAGCTTATAGCTAATATGGACTTTAACAGCTGGCCATTTAGTCAAAACGTTTACTGTTCCATGGATGGTAGATGGACAAACAAAATGTGGTCTATCCATACAGTGGAATATTACTCGGCAATAAAAAGGAAATTCTGACATATGCTATAACATGGAAGACCCTGGGAACCGTATGCTATGTGACATTAGCCAGTTACAAAAGGACAAATACTGTATGTTTCAACTTATAGGAGATAGCTGATTCATCAAAATCACGAATGCAGAAAGTAGAATGGGGGTTCCAGGTGTTGGGTGAGGGAAGAATAAGAAGTTGCTGTTTAATGCACATAGAGTCTCTGTTTTGTAAGATGAAATAAGTTTCCGGAGATTGGCTGCATGACATGAATACGCTTAACACTATTGAACATTACGATGGTTAGGATGGTAAATTTTACGTGTATTTTTACCGTAATTAACAACAACAAAAAACCCCCAAAGTGTATATTGTGCACCTCCCATAGCTATGGGACAACCCTGTGGATGTGTCCATCAACAGGGACAAAAAGACACAGGGTTGAGGTCAAAATGCAGGACAGGGAAAGAGGAAGATAGGAGAGTCAGAACTGGGGCATCACAGCCAGGGAGGCTGATGGCATGGAAGAGGGCTTCCCATGGACGGAAACACATGTGCAGAAGGCAGCTTGGGTGGGAGCTGTCGCAGGCAGGCAGGGAACCTGGCATGGAAGTGCGACTTCCATGCCTTCATAAAAAGCATCTTACCTGGTTTACATCTTTGAAAACTGTCTGAAGAGAATGACCAATGCTCTATGAGGCAATGAAAAAATGAAAACAAACCCAGAAGCTCCTTTCTAAAAAGATAATACACAGACATATATGTTGATTTCAAGATGACATAGTCAGCAGTTCTTATGCGAATTATGGCTGTTTTTTTGTTTTTTTTTTTTGGTGGGGGAGACAGGGTCTCTCCTCTGCCACTGAGGCTGGAGTACAGTGGCACGATCATGGCTCACTGTAGCCTCGACCTCCTGGGCTCAAATGATCCTCCTGCCTCAGCCTCTCATGTAGCTGGGACCACAGACATGCACCACCACACCCAGCTAACTTTTTGTATAACGAGAGATGGGGGTCACGATATATTGCCCAGGCTGGTCTCATATACCTGGGCTCAAGCAATCTGCCTGCCTTGGCCTTTCAAAGTGCCAGGATTACAGGCGTGAGACCCTGCACCTGGCCTAGGGAAATTTTTTTAAATAGGCAAATGAAGACACACAGTGAAAAGACTTATACTCTTTCTGTTTTAACTGACGATATCTTGGTTACTGTGGACAGTGAAAATTTACTAAAATATAGATGCTTTTTGTCCCAAGTCCTCTGAATTTCCTGGTGCATAATAAATATACTTGGGGACTAAGCCAGGGTCAGACTGGTTTCTGTGGGCACGTATGAAACAGCTGGATTGGCGTTGATAAGGAGAAGCAGGGGACCTTCAGCCCCTGCATACAGGTCGCTCAATCACAGACCCATGGAGCTGGGGACAGAGCGCTCTGGTGCCACCTAGAGCCTCCCTACACTCACAGTCCCTCTGGCTCAGTTTCAAGGGCTCCCAGAAGGACTTCCGTAGACTGAAGACTGTGGTGTTTCCTCCTGCAAAAGCCACACACTCTTTCAAGGCTTTAAACTACCTTGTCCCTAGAACTGTGGGTCTCATGTGCAGGACAGACATGTTTCTGTGCATTCCCTTTCATCCTGCAGACTTGACAAGTGCCTTTCTTTCCCCAGTCGGCCTGGTTTCATGACCATTCTCCCAAGCCATTATATTTTAAAATCAATAAAGTTATATGTAGGTGTTATATTTATTTAACTTAAATTTTTTTTTTTTTTTTTTTTTGGGACGGAGTTTCACTCTTGTTACCCAGGCTGGAGTGCAATGGCGCAATCTCGGCTCACTGCAACCTCCGCCTCCTGGGTTCAGGCAATTCTCCTGCCTCAGCCTCCTGAGTAGCTGGGATTACATAAAAAAAATTTTAAAGAGATGGGGTCTCATTATGTCACCCAGGCTGGTCTTGAACTCCTAGGCTCTAGCAATCCTCCCACCTCGACCTCCCAAAGTGCTGGGATTATAGGCATAAGCCACCACACCTGGCCCATGCCATTATCATTCTTCCAAAGCATAATCTTTAATCAATGCACACTATTCCTTTCATATAACAAAACACCGTGATATTGACAATACTGAGTTTTCTGGTACTCCACATGGAACTATTCATTCTAATGGTGGGTTCCCCTGAAATCCCTTCCCACAGATTGTATACCAAAGTTAATTGAAGCTTACTTCAATTTTCTAGAGTAATTTGATATGCTAGGTAGTGTTTTGGGTTTTTTGTTTTTTTTTTTTTAGGACAGTGTACAGATCACAAATACAAAAAATGCCAGGATGTTACTGAACATCAAGAACAAGAAACGTATGTTTGAGCCCAGGAGTTCAAGGCTGCAGTGAGCTATGATTGCACCACTCCACTTCTGCCTGGATGACAGAGCCAGACTCTATCTCTAAAAAAAGAATGAACAACAGATTAGATATCAAATATCCTGTAAAATAGAATTATTTTGTAAAATTATTTTGTAAAATAGAATTATTACAAGAACTGCTTCAATGAAATCTTTATTACTGACAAAGAGCAGAATTCCTTCCCTTCCCTCAAACTAAAAAAGAAAAAAAAAAAAAATCACGAATGTTGGGTTATTTTCCTAACCTTTTAGAAGAAAGCAAAGAAGCACCACCTCCCAAGACAAATAGTTTGTGTTTCGTGCCCCCAGCTAATTAAGCGCACAGTAAGAGCGCTGGCTGGAGGCCAAGGCAGGGGTTGGGAGGGGAGGCACCTTGGCTGCTGGGAGCCTAAGGTCTGAAACACAGGCCCAGCTGGTCCCCCTGCCTGGAAATTGTGATGGGGGATGGGGGGATTGCATAGGTGGGGGGCTTTTGGCCTACACTGGGAGCTGAGGAAGGTTTTTTGGGGAAACAAATAAATAATGGTTTCTAAGAACTTCTTGGAGATAAGGAAGGGGAGGGTTTGAAAGAAGAGACCGCAGCTGGAAAGGCCTTGCAGATACAGGGCCAGGATGGGAAGTTCTGAAAACACTCCGGGGGGCCTCAGTGACTGCAACAAGCTTCCCGATGTCAGCCCCCAGGGTTTGGGGAGAGAGGAATTTACCTGGCAATTGCTCACACTCTTCTAATCCTTTAAACAAAAAACACTTCCCTGTAAAAATCAAATGAACCCTGGCTCTGATTCCGCTTCCTTCCTTATCTTGCCAGTCCTCTGGAAGGCTTCTTTCTTTCCCAGTCTACACCTCCTGCCGGATCAGTCTCCAGCACGCAACACAGCTCTAGCCAGGTCTTCCCCTCACTCCAGAATGATCAGCTGCTCCCACGTTCCCCAGAAGGAAGTCCATGCTCCTGGGTTCTCTGTGGTCTAGTCCAGGGGTTCTCAGAACATGCTCCCTGGGCCAGCAGCAACCGTAGCATCTGGGGTCTTGAGAGATAAAGCAAATTCTCAGGTCCCTAAGACCTAGGAAGTCTGGGCTGCAGTGGGCCAGGAGTGTCTGCACCACCTGAGCCGCTCTGTGTGAGCCGCTGTGTGCTGGCCCCATCCTGCATTTCCACTTCCCTTTCCCAAGCCTCCCTTTTGCTTGCCTCCCCTCTGCTATTCTCACTAGGACTTCCATCTGTGGCTTCCAGCTTTGGAACACCTGGTATGGCTGGCAGACGTTTATATCTGCCTCTCAAACCTGGCTCAGCTGCAAAGGAGGCTCCACTGGCCTGTCCTTGACAAAAATTTTCCTGGATCGGCTTCCACCCTTCCTTCCTCTCTGAGCCCGCACTTGTGAGAGCTCCTCAGCCCACTCAGCTGCAAGCTCCTGGAAGGCGGGACCTAAAGGAATGATTGTAACCACATGGTGGGAGTGCTTCTCACATACATCACATGAATGTACACAAATACGCCAGAGCACTCTAGAAATGGTTAACTCTGCGTATATTTTCTATAAGAAAATGTCGGCCCCCAAGGGCACTGTGGGAAGATTTATACACAGAGTGCCTTTTCCCGGGCAGCGGTGCGGGCAATGCCTACGTGAATGGTGACATCATGCCGATAAAGTCCACGGCCCTAGGAGATAAGAGGCAAGTACTTCCTGCTTTTATACATGAAGAGAACTGAGGCAAGATAAAAATTCCCAAATGACCTAAGCAGCTGAAACTGAGACATCAGAGCCTCATTGTAAGCAAACGCCAGGGCCCAGCAGCAGCATTCACGTGGGTGAAAGCCCCAGTGTTGCTGCCTGCCCACCTCACCCCTAGCAAGAGCATGCCCTGCCTCTGGCCTCAGCCTCTGGTGTTCAATCTGGGTCCTATAGCAGAAAAGATCACAGAGGAATGCCGAGGAATGCTACAGGATCCACAGGCAGAGCAGACCCGAATGATTGGTTTTCCCCATTAACTTCTGTAACCATCATTTCTATAAACCCATTACTGATGGAAAGAAAGGGAAATAAAAGATCTCTCTCCCAGTATCCGAGCCACTTGTGTTCACTCACTTCACTAAAACATCAACATTCAGCTTGGTGTTTTCAAAAGGGTACCCACACAGTTTTCTGGCTATGTTTCAACAGAATGAATTTGTTGGCAAAGAAACTTAGCACATTCAAGTGTGCAGCCATTAATATGACTAATTTTATATAGCCCTAAGGATGAACGCCATGGATATAAGAATAAAGACATAAAAAGTCCCACTTGTTGAGTCAACATATCAGTACACTCATGGCAAAAGCCATACCAAAAAAAAGCAACAAGACATTGCAGACTGCGGTCCTCTAAATGCTATGCATACAGCATTCTAGCCACGTAAATAGATGCAAAGAGAAGGGAAAGAGATTTCAAGAAACAATCCCCCCTACCCCTTTCTGGAATTCTGCCCACTAGAAGATCTCGGCAAACGATACCACCATCTAGCAAACTCCCTTTCTGGAGTTCTGCTCATTACATAAAGCCCATAATAATTTACTGCATTTTTACTCAATTTGTCCTCAAATTCCCTTCCCAGAGCCCATGGTTACTCAAGGTACTAGGAGAGTTGATATTCTTCGTAGAAAAACAAAAAACAAGGTCTAGAGAAGGGATTCGAAGTTTAGGGAAAGTAAACAATAAAAGGGACTTTAGAGTCGCAGTGCAGCAAAGAAACATTGAACCCGAACTATGAAAAGAGATGAAACTCAGTGGCAAAATCTGGGGGGCGGGGGGGCGGGGAGTCCACGAATTCCTCTGAATGTGAACTTCTAGGCACTACCACCATAGGTTAGCTGAATGTGGCAGTAGTGAAATGCTATTACAATTAAATAACATTTCTCCAAAGGAAACCTGTGCTTTTACTCCGAACTTTTTCCGGATCCTATATACATTCAGAGAACTATTAGATACCACCGCACCTGTGGTTACTATGGTAAGCCAGATGTCCACTCATGTGCAATCATCAACATATGCCAAATGGCTGATAAAAATCTTCCCTTATCTGATCACTTATCATCTCACCAAGAGGAGAAGGCATCCTTTGCTTTGCAAGAGCATTGAGCCAAAGAACTTTCCTCTGTGTCTTTACATTTAATAAACTACCAGGTCATAGTTGGAAAATCAAAGCAGTGAAATCACTGAAGAAAGATCTGATTCCTTCCTCTTTTTTTGTCATTTACTATAGCTGCAGGGCAATGAGTTTGCTTTCCTTATTATTAAAGGCAAGCACACACTATCAGCAAGAGTCAACGGTACAACCACCCTTTGTGGTTCAGAGAGCTGTAGCCACTTGCTCTGTCCATGATGCTGGCTACATTACCAAAGCATGGTCTGGACACCGGAACTCCCTGAGTGATTTCATCAGCTCATTTCATAACCCCATCAATGTGGTCATGACCACCATCCAACAAACCCTTCTGAGCACTCTCCTTCAACATGCCATTTCATTCCATTCCAAAGGCCTTTGGACTCTAACCGTCACAAACAGGCTTTCTTCAGCAATAAAACCAACTTATCAGGCAACTATCCTAAATGGTTTTTATGAGGACTTGGTTTTAAAAGTACCCTGAGATAGCCAAGACATGGAAACACATCCTGCAGCTGGGGACAGGACGGGTGTGAGTGTGTCTGCGTGAGAAACAGGCATGGGATGAAGCTGTTTTCATTATTGAGCATTTTCTTTGTGTGAATAAATTAGCAAGTCATATTAAATCAAACAAACAAAAAACAAAACAGGCTTTCTTTACAGATAAACCAAGTCCCTTACTTTGTACAAAGGGCCAAGGCTGTGTCAGGTACTTCATTTCTTCTCCCCAAAACTCTCCCACCTGAGAACCAAGGGGTGTTAGTGGTAACCACGCTTGAGGTGACAGTTCTAAGAAGAGGCAACATTTACTCCGCCTTTATCACTTCTTGGGCAACCATCACTCATGGCTCTGCCAATTTCACCTCTCTCTGCCCCTTGGCAACACACTGAAGGTGTGTCTGTCTCCATCTGGACTAAGTGGCCAGTGCAGAGCAGAGCATGCCACAGCGTGCCAGTGCCACCACAGCCAAGACATGCTCAGTGTGCTCCATGTGGGACAGACAGAGTCTCTGGGAGCTTCTCAACCTGCAAAGGCCTCATCTACCTGTCCCTTAGGAGTGACTGCAAGGGTAAGTGGCACACTGGACAGAAACCACATGCAGGCTCCCTGCCCTGCCAAGTCCATTAAGAGGTCAGCACACGAACCCAGGGGCCCTCAGTGTCTACTGGGCTGCTGCCTCTCATAGGACACCGCTTCCCAGACAACAGCTGCCAAGACCTGTCCCCAGATCCCTGTGCCCTCAAGTCTCAAGAGAGGACATTCCAGGGTCTGCTCTCAAAGTCTCACCAGAACACTCTTCTTTCCAACCCAATAGCAAACTAGGAATTCAACCAGTGTAGATAAACCTTTTCTCCTACGTTCGGGGCTTTCAATTTTGTGGATCTCATTAGAACTGCTCCATATTTAAAAATAAAACTCTACTCCATTTACAGAACCCATAAAAAAAAGTCATTTAAACTTCATTGATAATGCTAATACTAACTTCTCGATTCCTCGAACCTCAAAATAAACTTAACCTGTACAGTGTGGATCCCACTGTGCAGCATTCACAGGTCCTCCAGAGACCCCAAACACACACAAAAATCAGCTAAACATTGTCTGTAAGTCTTACTATATTAGAAACCACCACTATTTGCAAACATTGATTCATCTGATTAAATTACCTAAACCAGACACTAAGGCAAAACCGCAATAGAAGTAACTTTCCCCAAAATAAAACAATTCTGATCAACGTAGTTTTCTTTTTCCTCCTGATTTTACTTAATAAAAACAGTCAGTTGTTTGGGTGTGGTGGTTCACACCTGTAATCCCAGCACTTTGGCAGGTGGAGTGGGGCAGATCTCTTGAGGCCAGGAGTTCAAGACCAGCCTGGGCAACATGTCGAAACCCCGTCCCTACTAAAAATACAAAAATTAGCCAGGCGTGGTGGCACATGCTTGTAGTCCCAGCTGCTGGAGAGGCTGAGGCACGAGAATTGCTTGAATCTCGGAGGTGGAGGTTGCAGTGAGCTGAGATCGTGCCATTGCACTCCAGACTGGGCAACAGAAGGAGACTGTCTAAAAACAAAAAGAAAAAATAAAATTAAAAGTAAAACCAAAAAGCTGGGCATGGTGGTATGCACCTGTAGTCCCAGCTACTCAGTACACTGAGGCAAGAGGATTGCTTGAGCCCAGGAGTTTGAGGCTGACTGTCAGTAGCCAACGCACTCCAGCCTGGGCAACAGAGCGAGATCTCATCCTTCCTTCTTCCCATCCTCTCTCCCTTCCTTCCTTCCTTCACTCATAATAAAATAAATAAATGAAATAAAAACAATAATGGAAAATAGCCCAAGCAAGTCAGGGTCTCCTAGGTTTAATAAGAAAATAAACACAGTAGCAAACAGCCATAAGCCCCCAAATGCTCACAGAATAGAAATACCCACTCCTGAATCACAGACAAAGACATCAGACAGACTCGAAGGCATGGGTTTCACCTGACGCCCTCCAGTATCCCCACTAAGGAGCATGCCCTCCGTCTGACCATGCACCATTTCTGCCTCCGGAGTAGCTCTGGAGGGGGTGGGGTGCTACGGGTGGGTAGGTGGGGGTGTAAACCTGCTGACGTCTTAGACGGCCCCTTACTGCTGCCACGCTGTTGCGAGTAGCAGCTCCCAGAACATCTGTGCTAATCAACCTTGAGGCTGCAGGGCCACCTGCTCCAGGACAGCTCCAAGGAGCCAGCAGCAGAGGGGGGCACAGCACAATCTGGGCTTGCAGCAGCAGTCAGGGCATCTTAGCAATGCCCACGAGGGCACGCATGGTATAAGAAACTTGCTCCTGGCAAACGTCAGTGTTGCCCTTTGACGTGCAGCCTCTTCTCTTCAAATGCAGGACCACGCCACATGGTCTTGCAAACCCTTACAGCCTGCTGCAAAAAACCCTCCCCTCTGCTGCTAAGCTGCTCCTGAATGCAAGCTTAGTGGATGTAATTGGATTCACAAGAGGGTTTAGGGCTGCCAGCAAAGAGGCAGGAAATGACATGAATCAACCCTATCCACGATTAGGCCCCCACAAAACAACTCGCAACACATGACTGATTCAAGAGAAACTGCCCACAGCAGGGTCAATGACAAGGTGGCAGGCAGACTTCTCTGTAAAGAAAACTAATATTATAATGCATATTTGGGGGAAAGCCAAAAAGGGTAATTGCAAAGCTTTAGAAAATAATTTTTAATGTGATATTTAAAAGAAATTTTCCCTAGAGTGTTTGAAATTATAGGTGCTAGAAGCTGAACTTATAGCAATTTGCCTGTGAAGTGAGAAAAATGGATGACTCTGTCCCCAGCGCTGTTAATGCAGATTTCAGGGACAGCACTGAGTGGCTAGGACAAGCCCAGCTACGCTAGGAGCTGCCGTCCCCTCCCCGGTCCTTCCCCACCCTCCCAACCCAGCTCCCTCTCCTCCGGCACAGCTCAAGGACATCAGGCAGACTTCCCTTTTGCACTAACCCAGCTGGGTTAAGTTAATGGGGAAAATGCCAAAGGGCCACCCAGTTTCCAGCCTTCACCTTCCCAAGCACATGTGCTTAAGCCAGCAAAAGGTAGACCCACTGCTACTACCCAGCAAAAGAGCCTGTGGCTCTCTGTGAAAATCCCAGAGCCCGGATTCATTCAAGACCTGCCCAGGACTCTTCAGGGGTGGGCCTGGGCACCTAGGAAAACAGTGCAGAGGAAAAAAACTGGACACACACACACACACACACACACACGTAATAACAGGCCACACATCTACCCTGAACTTTCCTGCAAGGAATACTTTTCCAGCCAAGTAGAGACAGAACAACAAGCCGCCTGAGAAGAAAGGGAAAAGGAAGACTGCCAGCTTCAGCCTCTCCTCCCAACCTAACCGATGGATCTGGCTCCTGGGCAGCACCCCCTCCCCTGACATCTCGGGCCGTGGATGCCACCTGGGCCTCATAAGGAAGAACATCTGTGCCCTTGGTAGGGCTGACTGTTACACGTTCTTTGTCTCCAACTCCCCCCGCCCTGGTTGAGAGGAAGCGCTGACGCTCATTTGTCTGCGGAGATAGTGATCCACCTGTCTCCTCCCGCATCACTTTCCCAACACCAGCTTCTCAACCACCACAGGTCCACATTGCCCATGCCTGTGAAACAAGATGCCACCGCTTTGTGAAAGTGGCCCATCGCAATCCTATCCTGGCCACCTGGTCCCCTGGTCCCCACACACACAAAGATAAAACGAACCTACAAAATAAGACGTGTAGCAGCTGTCACTACAGGGAGGGGAGCTTATCCATGAACCACCATTCAAACGATGTTTTAAAAACCATGGAGAGTCCAGGTTCGATGGCCTGTAATCCCAGCACTTTGGGAGGATTGCTTGAGCCCAAGAGTTTGAGGCTGCAGTGAGCTATGATTGCACCACTGCACTCCAGCCTGGGCAAAAGAGCAAGAACCTGTCTCTCACAAACAAAAAACCATGGATACTGCACTTTACACAGAGATGTATGTACCTCTTTCCCTCACCACTTTTTTGCAGATGGGGGCAGACGATTGCAACAAGTCAAACAAGGCTTGGGCAAGCTACTTTACCATTTGATCATGCTTTAAGCAGAGCAATATAGAATATGAATATGTTGGTGTCTCAATCTATGAACTACCTGCAGAGTTCTTTTCACGAACTAGCCACTTGTAAGGGTACACACTCCGTCCTGGAGCATAAAATGCTAGAAAATGCTACCTAATCCACAGAGACAGAAGGCAGATTAGTGGTTGCCTAGGAATGGGGAAAGAGGAGAGCCGGGAGATTTAAATAGAGATTTATATTTAGTTAGAGAAGAATATGTGTTCTGGCTTTAAGAAAACAATTTTGAAAGCACCTATTGGTGCTTTTGTAATAAGGAAAACCACATAAAGGTAGCTGGATTTTTAGAAGTTACATGCACACAGTTGGTCACAGAAGTCTTCTGTGTTGAGTGCTGTGTGAGAGCAGAGGAAAAACAGCTTGTGGGTTTTTTCCTAACACAGTTATTGAAAGTGTTTGGAAATAAAAGTCTGTAAATACACTCCTCTGCTTTCTCTCTCGTTACACGTTACTTAAATAAAATTCTAAACCACATTATCATTTTGTCCACAACTCTCATTTAAAGGAAAGTGGGTCTGCAGAACACAAAATGGTGATTCTCCACAGTGGCTCCCTGAGATCCTTCAGGGCAAAAGTTTAATTCTCTTCCCGAATCTTTTAAGCCCCTACTCAGTGAAACCAGCCAGCAGATGCCCTGAGGCCTTCTCTCTCTTCACCCACCAACCAGTTCTCCTGGGGCATGGCTTTCCTTTGAACAGATTTTAACTTTTTAAAATTGATTCATTTTTTTGAGACAGAGTTTTGATCTTGTTGCCCAAGCTGGAGTGCAATGGTGCCACCTCATCTCACTACAACCTCCGCCTCCCGGGTTCAAGCAATTCTGCTGCCTCAGCCTCCAGAGTAGCTGGTATTACAGGCATGCACCACCACGCCTAATTTTGTTTTTTTTTGTTTTTTGTTTTGGGTTGTTTTGAGATGAAGTCTTGCTCTGTAGCCCGGGCTGAGTGCAGTGGCTAGAATCTCGGCTCACTGCAACCTCTGCCTCCCAGGTTCAAGTGATTCTCTTGCCTCAGCCTCCTCAGTAGCTGGGATTACAGGCACATACCACCACGCCCAGCTACTTTTTGTATTTTTAGTAGAGACGGGGTTTCACCATGTTGGTCAGGCTGGTCTCAAACTCCTGACCTCGTGATCCGCCGGCCCTGGCCTCCCAAAGTGCTGGGATTACAGGCGTGAGCCACTGCGCCAAGCCTAATTTTGTATTTTTAGTAGAGACGAGGTTTCTCCATGTTGGTCAGCCTGGTCTCAAACTCCCGACCTCAGGTGATGGTGATTCGCCCACCTTGGCCTCCCAAAGTGCTGGGATTACAGGCGTGAACCACCGTGCCCAGCCCCTCCTTTGAACAGATTTTAGACTATCTTTATCACTAAATATGTACTTCTAGTTCAAAAAAAGAATCACATCTACCATGCTTCTAAACATGTGGAACAATACCTGACTTCACTCTCATAACTTGGGAAATGCAAATGTAAATAATGAAACCATATTTAACCTATCACTTTCACAGAGAATACAAACAAACAAACTACAAATATCCTACGCTAGAGATGATGTGATAGGGGTCTGAGAAACTTGCAAATGTCTCTGAACATTCACAATGCACACACCTTCTGACTCAAGAACTCCCATGCACAGCTCAAAGAATCCTCCCATATCAGCCTCTTGAGTAATTGGGACCACCAGGCATGCATTATCATGCCCAGCTAATTTAAAAATTTTTAAATTTTTTAAATTTTTTTAAGAGATGGGGTCTCACTATGTTGCCCAGGCTGGTCTCCATCAAACTCCTGGGCTTGGGTGATCCTCTGGACTCGGCCTCCCAAAGTGCTAGGATTACAGGTGTGAGCCACCACGTCTGGGTTTTCCTCATTTTGAACCTTTTCTGGATAGTTTTGGCATGTCCACCTCCCCCTCCTTCAAAAAAGGCCTTTAGGAAGATGTCTTGGCTGGTCCGAGTGCAGTGGTGTTTACAAATAATTAGTCACAGTCAGTTACAGGTGTCTTTGTTCCTTCTCCACCCCTCTACTTCACTTGGCCAGCCTTGAAAAAAAATTGTTGTTTTCAAAAAAAAGGGAAGATATCTTCACGTCTGTACTAAAAATGGAACTAAATGTCAGTCCATTATTTAAAATTTACAGCCAGCCTTCAAAAGAACGTGCTAATTTTGCCAAAAAGGATGTGTAGGCATTTTCCTGTGAATAAGCCAACTATAAAACCAAGGTGGGGAGTTATTTCTCTTTGAAAATGGCATATCACCCAACATTCTCGTCGTAACCAGGACTATTGTTTTAGTTACTGTATCATGTCCCCAAGTTCACTTTCTAACCTCTTAAAACCATCCACGCTACAGC
>NW_016107741.1:1045244-1089455 GCF_001604975.1 Cebus imitator | reverse complement strand
CATCCAAGCTCCAACTGACATGTAACATACAGGAATAGACAGCCAGCTCCCTCCAGACCTCAGCACAGCCCTCTAAACCCTTGGCGGCTGGCCTCTTTGTGACACTCTTTCTAGCACGTAAACAGAAAACGCAGCGGGCTGCCACCTTGTGTACAAGACAGGCAACAACATATCACTTCACTGAGAGCATAAGCAGTTTTCTGCCTGCCAAGAGAATCATCTACATATTGGCAAAGGAAAGATAGGCGGACTCAAATCCACTTAATACATTAAAATTTATAAAATCAGTCATAATAAAATAAGGAACCATTTGGACTACTGATGCTGGGCCCATGCTTGGCCAAGACATATAACTCTAAGCGCACATATGCAGGACTTGGGTCCCAATCGCAATCTCTGCAGTGATGTGGGTGGGACAACTGGCTTCCCACTTTGATGTCGCACTCACTCCTATGCGTCATGGTAAATGTGGGAGGAAGCTCAAGTCTTACCTTTTAACAACCAGCTTCAGGGTCTTATGGGACCCCTTCACCAGGCAAATCGCTTCCTGTCTAAACCCTGAGAGACCAATGTCATTGATGCTGACGATCTCGTCTCCAGCCAGTAACTTGTCGACTGCCGCGGCTTTACTGCCCTCTTCAATCTGTAAGAGAGAAGCATGTTCCATGAGCCTTCCATGAGCAGCAATTACAGAGGCAGAGCAGGTCCTCGGAACGCAGTGGACATACCTCATGCTTGGCGGGAATGGGGCTCAGGGGACTGACCTTATTACCACTCAGGGGATCAGGGATGCACTACACCCCTTTCCCTGGACACGACTCCTGTTTATCCAGGGAATGGGAAAGCTTAGGAACACACACCACGGAAAGCAGGGGACCTGAAGATACTGATTCATTTTCTAGATTTCCTTAAACCAGACAATAATTTTAGACCATTTTAATTTATTAATTTCTCATGCATTAATCCTGGAACTAGTTTTTGTAATAGCTTTATGGAAATATAATTCAAATACCCCTACGTTCACTCATAGAAAGCATGGCTTTTAGTATCTTCAGAGTTGTATAACCATCACCACCATCAATGTTAGGGCATTTCCCCAAGCCCCGAAAGAAACCTGTGCTCCTTACCACTCATTTTCCAATTCCTCCAGCCTCTGGCAACCACAAATGTACTTTCTGTGTCCATGAATTTGCCTGTCCTAGACAGTTCACATAAATGGAGTCATACAATGTGTGGCCTCTTGGGCCTGGCTTCTCTTACTTAGCACGATGCTTTTAAAGTTCATCCACGTTGTAGCATGCAGTAGTACTTCATTTCTTTTTATGGCTGAATAACATTCACTTGTATGGACAGACCACATTTTGTTTATTCATCAGTGTCTACTTTTGGCTATTGTAAGTGATGCTGTTATGAACATGGGGGTACAGTTTTTGTGTGGACCTACGTTTTCACTTCTTTAGAATACAGACCTAGAAGTGGAATCGCTGGGCCCATGATAACTACATTTAACAACCTGAGGAGCTGCCAGGCTGTTTTCTACAGCAGCTGCACCGTTTTACATTCCCACCATCAGCGTATGAAGGTTCCAATTTCTCCACATCCTTGCTAACACGTATCTGTATTTTGTCATAGCCCTAATCAGATTATTATACCATGCTGTGTATGTTAAGATATTCACTACTCAGAAATAAACACAGTATGCTCTCAGTGTGTATTGACTGACTTCCTAACAGCTTGAATCCCATCCATTCCATAGCATTTTTTTTTTTTTTCTCGAGATAGAGTCTCGCTCTGTCATCCAGGCTGGAGTGCAGTGGTGCGATCTCGGCTCACTGCAACCTCTGCCTCCCGGTTCAAGCAATTCTCCTGCCTTAGCCTCTTGAGTAGCTGGGATTACAGGTGCACACCACCATGCCTGGCTAATATTTGTATTTTTAGTAGAGATGGGGGTTTCACCACGTTGGCCAGGCTGGTCTTGAGCTCCTAACCTTGTGATCCACCTGCCTCAGCTTCCCAGAGTGCTGGGATTGCAGGCATAAGTCACCCCACCCAACCTGCATTCTATCATTTTTATTAACCTAGATTTTCCTATACAGTAAAATGGAACTCAATAGCAATTCATTCCAGTTAATCTGCCCATTTTCTGGCAAACTGTGGCCACTGAGCAAATCCAGTCAGCTGCTTTCTCTCCCCTTCCCATCCCGCCCCCCCCCAAAGTTTTAGTGGAATACAGCCACACCCATTGGCTTACATATTGCTACAGGGCAGAATTGAGTCCCTTGGCCTACAAAGCCAAAAATATTTACTACTGGGCTTGTTCCAAAAATGGTTTGCCAACCCTGTTTTACACCAAAAAGCTTTATAAACTGCAAGGAAAACCAGTAAGAAAAAATTACTGGTTACAAGCACATCAGCATACAGCTTTGGAGTTCACTGCAGCTGTCTTGGCTATCCTGAGAATAACTTCCAAAGGTAAGCCTGAAGCTAATGCCATCCATTCTTGTGGCAGTTGAAAAACTAGGTGTTTTGGACTCAAGTTTACTTCTTGGGGTGAGTGGCCAGAGAAGCTAGGTGCTAAGTAACTTACAATGCCTCAATTCTGAAGCTGCATATTTTTCTGAAATCTCCACCTTGATCTGGGGACAACTGAACTCTTGTGAATAAAGCAATTATTCACTGTTAGTCAATACCATAAACAAAATTTAAAAACCACTCCTAACAAAAATATGCAGCAATTTTTTTCAGTCAACAACTGGTTTCAAAAGTTCTAGACGATTTTATCCCGATGTCTTTATAGACTGTAAATAAGCTTCCACCTGCTGAGATTGTACACACAGCCAAGGGATAGCAAAATGCAGGCGATACCTGGTGGAGACTGGGTTTCGACAAGCCCCAAGAGGGAGGCCAAGGGGCCAGCCCAAGAGGCTGGGGATCTGGAGCAACCCTCACCCCAGGTTTCTGCACAGAGGAAAGAGGATGGATCAGAGATGAAGGGCCCTATCTGTTTCTCTAGGTCACTGCTAAGTGCTGGGACTGGAATGACCGACGCACATCTGTATTTCAATGCTAGAAAGCCTAAGTGTTGATATGGCTGACTTTGCTCATTTCTATTTCCCCCTGAACCAAATAAGGGTATCCAGGCAGGGTGGGAAAAATAGTAAACATAAGGTGTGGATAAGGAGGCAAGTTACAGACATCTGGGGTCCAGGGATTCCAAGGAAACTCTTGGCATCCTGGAGCTGGTCTTCTGTTTTGGAGACTTCGGGTCTTTAGTGGCTTTTCTTGCCTGCCAGGAATTCCGCCTTCTTAAAAGATCACAAAAGTTATTTCTATCCATGTGTTATCCACGGATGCCAACTCCAGACCCTAAGAATTCTGGTCTCTTTTTCCTCATTTCCTTGTATTCACAATGGATAACACAGCCTACCTGCCATGCAGATGCTATTAATTATGGTCACGAATATAATGCAAAACAAGTCAAATATCAAAAACTCAACTCACAGCTTTAGAAATAACAAATTGGTTCCCCACAATTTTTAGCTGAAACTGTCTACAACTGACCTCATCCAGAATAAACAATAACCTCTTTCTTCCAAGGGAGAGACCCTCATGACAATGTAAACATACAATTTACCACAAAGAGGTAAAAAGATTGGCATTCTGATAGTAGATATTTCCCCCCTAAACTGCACTTCATGTTGCAATGTTGGGAAACTTGCTCCAGGGTAAAGTGGCAAAAGAAAATCAATAATATATGTTTATACACGTTTAGCTCATTTAAGAGACTTCGCCATTAATCTCCACGAATATAGATGATTTTTCCCAATTTTAATTCTACTGCCAAAGGAAACATGGTATAAAACTCAGAATTTAATTTATACCTTTAATGAGTTAGAAAAAAAGCATAGAAAATTACTAAGGGGAAGAATCCAACATTTAGGTAGTAAAGCATAAAAATATTAACCAAAGTAACAGATTTATGAGAATAACCATACCAGTCACCTGCCAATGAAGAATCTGCTTAGAAAGCTAATTTAGCCTCTATTTTGAAGTGTCCAAAAATGCACTGCTTTTTGGAGACAGGGTCCCATTCTGTCACCCAAGCTGGAGCTTAATGGCGTGATCACAGCTCACCACAGTCTGCACCTCCCAGTCTCAAGCAATTCTCCCATCTCAGCGTCCCGAATAGCTGGTACTACAGGCACGCACCACCGCACCAAGCTAATTTTTATTTTTTTTGTAGCGATGGAACCCTATGTTGCCCAAGCTGGTCTCGAACTCCTGGGCTCAAGCCATCTACTTGCCTTAGCTTCCCAAAGTGCTGGGGTTACAAACATAAGCAAAAATGCACATTCACAAAGTATAATTCTATCATCATAAATTTCTAAGGACATCAATACACCTACTATGTACTCACAAAAATTAAAACAAAAAACCTTGATACTTTATTCATAATAAATTTGCTTGCATTAAAAACCACAACAAAAAAAACACAACAATTTTCAAAGGACAGAATCTTATTTTGTTTTTGCCTTTAAACAATTATGAATTCTAGATGAAAACAACCCAAATGTCCATCAACAAATGAATGGATAAAATAGGGCATATACATACACATATAATGGGAATATTATTCAGCCTTAAAAAAGGAGAGAAATTCTGACACAGGCCAACAACATGGATGAACCTTGAGGACATTATACTTAAGTGAAATAAACCAGTCACAAATGGAGAAACACTGTACAATTGAATTGAGGTACCTGAGTCATCAAAATCATAGACACAGGAGTGGAAGGGTGATTACCAGGGGCTGGGGACAGGAGGGAAAGGGAAGTTAGTGTTTAATGCCAGAGAGGTTCAGCTGGGGAAGACGACAAGTTCTGAAAATGGACAGTGGGGATGGTTGGACAACAATGTAAATGTACTTAACACATCACTGAACGGTACACTTTAAAATCATTAAGAAGGTAAATTCATGTTATGTATATTTTACCACGATAAAAAGTTATACGTTCCCCAATATCTAAAAACAAGGGGCCGGATGCTGTGGCTCACACCTGTAATCCCAGCACTTTGGGAGGCCAAGGCAAGTGGATTACCTGAGGTCAGGAGTTCAAGACCAGCCTGGCCAACATGGTGAAACCGTATCTCTACTAAGAATACAAAAAAAAAGTTAGCTGGGCATGGTGGCACATGCCTGTAATCCCAGCTACTCGAGAGACTGAGGCATGAAAATTGCTTGCTCCTGAGAGGTGGAGGTTGCAGTGAGCTGATATCGTGCCACTGCACTCCAGCCTGGGCGACGGAGTGAGACTCTGTCTCAAAAAATTTTCTTTAATTTAAAAAATTAAGATAAAAAAAATAAAATCAAGGAAACTATTTAAACTATTTGAACTCAGTGTAAGACAGATATATGGTAAGCTTTAAAATTGTGTCTAGGGCTGAGAGCAGTGGCTCGTGCCTGCAATCCCACCACTTTGTGAGGCCAAGGTAGAAGAATCACTTGAGTCCAGAAGTTCGAGACTAGCCTGGGTAATACAGCAAAAGAAATCCTGTCTCTACAAAAAAAAAAAGTAAAAAATTAGCCAGCTACGATGGCACTCAGCTGCTCAGGAGGCTAAGGCAGGAGGATCACTTGAGCCCAGAAGGTTGAGGTCGCAGTGCGCCATTATCATACTACTCCACCCCAGCCTGGGTGACAGAGCAAGACCCTGTCTCAAAAAAATAAAAATAAAAATAAACGAAATTGTGTCCTTCTCTTCACAATGATATGTTTGAATTTGAGTATCAGAGGAAGCTCTTTAGGCAAAACCATGATGAATAACGGCTTGCAGGGTCTTGGGACAGCTTTTACAGGGTGACACAGTTCTGTGTCTGACTCAGTGGTGACTGGGTGGGGTTCTCTCAGAAACGCTGTCACTTGCTTTCCAACTTCAGTACAAAGGATAACATGATGTTGTTTCTTCTCATCTGCAAAGATTCCCAAAGCTTCCCCTCCAGATAGAAGACTGCATTCCACAACATCTATCTGCCTTCCCCACCACACTCCACCTACATTTCCCAGCAGGAATGTGTTTTGCTTTGGGAGATAAACTTTGTTTTCACCCCGGGCTTCCTCGTCCAGAGAAAGCACCTCTACATGTTTATTGTGCTATGGGGAAAGCAGTCAGAAAAGCAGCAGCAGCTTTGAAAAGCGTCATTCTATTCTCTTTGCCTCACGGAACTTCTCAAGTTCAGCAGAATTAGGCTTAAAGTTGGTGGACAGCACACCTACAGCTGGCACAAGTTATCTCAGGATAAGGACTGGGACCGTAGCATCCCTAAGGTGGCACATGCGTGATGGCACCACAATGATGCTCATGTTGTCACAGTCCCAGGTCTACAAGGTAAGGAAGCACTTGGCACTGCACTGATTAGTGACAACTGCCTAGTGTCTGTGGAGTGTCAGAGCCACTAACCAGGCAGTTCTGTCCTGCAGTACTCAGGAAAAATCTTTGGCCTCACTTGCTCTAACCTCAAAAGTCCCTCTACAAAAAGCCAGGAAGTCAATCACCCCCAACGCACGACGATGCCAGCCCAGGTGCCATGCTGTGGGCACTCACAGACCCAAAGCACCAAGTCCACACACCAGACCAAACACTGCTGCCTGAGTTATTAACTGATCTTCTGTACGGAAACTCACTCTTACAGCCCGATTAGAGTTCAACATCTCCTAGTAGAGAACGCCTCATTGTTCTCATGGAAATGTTTTCTCTACGAACAGCAGGAAAAAAACACAGTTAATCAAAGTTTTTTCTGGAACAAAGTTGTTGATACTTCATTGAAGAGACAATCTGAACCAACTCCCACGAGGGCGAGGGCCACGAGGGCGAGGGCGTCCTGAGTGCAGCAGGGGAGGCAGGCTCACGCTGAAAACACCCAGGGTCCCTACAGTGGCAGCATGAAGGGGATGTGCCCCTTTGTCTCAGGGTGGAGATAAGAAGGCCTCCAAATAGAAACCGCAACTAGAAAGGCTGGGAAGGCCTTCCGCAGAGGCTTCCCTGTGAAAACGGGCGTGAAGGCAGGAGGCCTGAGGCATGAATCTGTGAGCAGGGGAGTGTCTGAGGATAGCGTAGCTGAGGGGGAAGAGAAGGAACCCGCCCTGGAATGGGAATCTGGACGCTCTCCTGCAAGGCCGTGGGGGCCCGGCAAAGGCAGCCGTGGCAATGGGGGAGTGAGCTCATCGCTACAGCAGCTGCTTCTGGGAGACTTGTCTTATAGTCACACACAAGTGAACTTCTTTGGCAATAAGAATAAAACAAGGACAACAACCCTAATGGGAATTACCCCTACATCTCTGAAGAACTCTTGGGGAAACAAAGGCCCTAGCCAACACCCGCAGAAAAAATCACGGGAGTAATGCACCAACTCCAGAGGCTGGGAAGGAAGCCTGGCCATGTCACCCGCCGTAGAGATTTCAGTTTGAGGGATATGGAAAATCAGTGACCAGAGATCAAAATGAGAGGAGAATAAGCAGCTTTTTAAAAAATCCAATATCACATTTCAAGGGCCATGAGTCACATCCGCAATTGATCAATTCTGACTACCTCAACAATGCTTCACCTTCCAGAGATAAAATAACTGCACGATGAGGAAATGCCTTTTGTCTGACGGGACAAGCACTGAAATCACCTCTCAGTCTGCTGAATTTAACTGTTACCCATTCTAATTGAGCTGAGTGTCTTCAGAAAGGAAACCTGACTCATCCAGAAAGGAGGCACATTGGGAAATAGATGAGAACACCTTGTCCACCCTGAAGGTTCTTTGTGAGACAGACTTGTGCTCTACTAACAGGGAAGCCCCTAAAAGATGGAAATCCCCACCCAAATGTGTTGAGACTTAAAAAAAAAAATTCCTGGCGGCTGCTGCGGTCCCAGAGGCTGGGGTGGGAAAGGGAGTTGCAGCGCCCCCAGACTCACAAGGATCTCGGCCAGCAGGCACCAGGCACCGCCAAGATGGCCAAGGGTAAGGTCAGCTTAGCCCTAGGGGTGGCCAAGGCAGAGCCCGGGGGTCTGCCAGGCTGTCGGCTCAACCTGCTTCTGCAAAAGTGGAAATGAAGCAGGAAAGGATAAATCCTCAGGGGAAAAAGAGAAAAGGGGACACAAAGGGCAAATGAGCTGAAGTGGCTCAGCACGAAGTTGAGACTGACCTGCAGGAAGTGGAGCATAAACCAAGCAGAGTCCAGGCTCCCAGGAAGCAGGGGAGAAAGAAACTGATGACTATCACACGCTGCTCAGGGTCCCTGTCTCGGTCCCTGTCTCCCTTCTCATATATGCCAGCGGAATACTTTCAGCAACTGTTTTGTAAACACAAGGTTTTTAGTAGTTCTGTAAACATTTTTAAGGAGAGAATCCCACCTCATTCCATTTTTTAAGCATAAATGCTTTTTTTTAAAAGAGGTGAAATCATTTGTGGGCTGTTTTTTGGCATATATTTTATGAGAGGCTTTGGCTGTCTTGGGTGCCAGGCTGGGTGGACGGTTTTCATATCCTGCAACATAAAGCATACTGACTGGCAATTTGGAGTTATGGTCATGCATTTAATGTGTCTTGAGCAGCTTAAATTCCTTCTACTCACAGGTCTGTTTTTTTATTTTTGAGACAGCGTCTCGCTGTGTCACGCAGGCTGGAGTGCAGTGGTGCGATCACAGCTCACTGGAGCTTTGAACTCTCAGGCTCAAGGCATCCTCCTGCCTCAGCCTCCCAAGAAGCTGGGACTACAGGCGTGTGTCACCACACCCAGTTAATTTTTTATTTTTATTTTTTGTAGAGACGAGGTCTTAGCATGTTGCTCAGACCGGTCTCAATCTCCAGGCCTCAAGCGATCCTCCTGCCTTGACTTCCTGCTTTGGCCTCCCAAAGTGGCGGTATTGTAGGTGTGAGCCCATGGGTTGTCTTTTAGTAGAACCTTTACGGAAGAAAAAGCACTCCTTGATCCTGGCTCTCCCTATCAGAAAGACATGCACCCTGGAACCCATCTGGTCGTGGCAGTTGGTCTTCCTAATCGCTTTGTTAATGTGCTATGAAAAGCTGAAAACTTGCCTATGCAGTGTTGCTGATAACGGTGAGTGACTGTGACTTCTGATGTGACAGCTCGTCAGCATCTGAAGGCATTGGCACTTGGAGAAGGAAACGTAGCCCATCCAGCAAGGCAGCAAGTTGTGAAATATCCTGAGAACATGTCATCTACACTGAAGTTTCGCCCTGAGACAGACTCGTGCTCCTAAAGATGGAAACCACCACCCAAAGCTGCTGAGACTTCAAAAAGTCATAACAATTCCTGGCCTCTTAAGGAAAATCTGCCTCCAAGTTTTCAGCTGGAAAGTTGCTGGAGTACCTGGAAAAGAATCCAACGACACAGCTCTTTAGATTTTCTGTAAGGACATTAAGAACAGGGTACAAATTGAAACAGCTCTGATTGACCTTCCAAAGTACCAATAAAATCTCTATTAGGAAAGAAAAAAATTCCTTCCTTCGCAGTTGACAAAAATAGTAAGAAAGCAAGAAATCTGATAAAACAGTCCAAAAAAGCTCTCAGGAGGCTGTGGTGGGATCACCTGAGCCCAGGAGTTGGAGGCCGCAGTGTGCTATGAGCACCCCTGTGAGGAGCTAACGCACTGCTGTCTGGGTAACATAGCGAGACTCCCATCTCTTAAGAAAGACATACCAAATAGTAATAAATAACGCTAACAAAATAAACCAAAAACCCTCCTCGTGTGTTTGGAACTAGATGCTCAAGAAGGTATTTAGCGCACAAAGGTCTAATACCTGTTTCATCTCTCCCTAAAATGAGGGCTGGGCCGCAAGAGGCCCCATGGTAAAGATAGGAGCGAGGATGAGGCATGAGGACAGAACCAGGACAAGGATGTGGCTGCACCAGGTGACAAATCCATGCTAACGGACACACAGGGTAAGGCGGTGGCATGATAGAAAGCCTACGGCTGGGTCATCGGCAAGGTGAAAAGGGGGCGTGTGGCTCCCAAAATCGTGGTGGGAGTCCATCAGAGACGTCGCCATCAGGAGATGAGGTGACAATCTGGAGGTGGCGGAGACTGAGTTGGCAGACAGCATTTCCACAGAGCAATGGAAGGCAGGCTGACTGTCCCAGCAGTGATGGGGTGGGATGTGCCCCAGGCAGGTGGGAGCTGCAGAGTCAGAATGCAGGCCAACCATATGGGACCGGAGGAGGAGTGCGTGTTCTGTAGCATGGGGCGATAGTCTTCCTGGAGGGAGTGCAGCATAGAGCCCAGAGGCGTGTGCCTCCTCTCCACATGTGGCAAAGGTCCTGGGGCCTCGGGACCTGGCCAAGTCCTGACCATCAGCAAGCACAGGCCAAGATCCACCTAAGAGATGGTTAATGGAGAGTGACGTTCAGGGAGGATTTCTGGAACACCATCGTGTGTCAGAGGAATTTACAACGCAGATCTGCAGACAACCTGTTGCAACACTGCCAGTCAGTGATGCACTGCCTCTGCACCACAAATGCACCTTCACTGCCCATATGGTGATCCTGGAGCAGGACCCTGTGGGCGTTTCTCCAGCGTTGGCTGGCACCTGGTGAGCACCGTCAGCAGAGGGCGGTAGAGGCACACAGGCGGTGGAAAAGGCTTGCCTTCATAATTCCAGTGTGCTTTCCTCCCGGCCTGCTCCAGTGGGACCTGGCAGTCACATGGCACACACAGTGGCTCTGGCGGGCAGCTTCCCAGTGACTTTTAGAGACAATTCCTTGGTGGCTTTCCACTGAGTCCCACAGACAGTCAGGCCAGCTTCCTAGTGAGCTTCACTGGCATGCTGGGGGCAGCTCCCTGCTCTCCAGCCAGCAGTCGCCCTCAGCGACTTTCTCCACTACACAGTGGACCATCCTCCATCAAGATCCGAATCTCAGCTTTGCAGGGAGTGGGGAGAATAGTTCCAAATTCTTCCTTCCTCAGGTACTCTGTGCCCCAGCCCTGGGGGGAGTGACTGCTCCCTATATCTGCTATTCCTGTATTCTTTAGAGTTCTCCTTACCTGTAGTAGATACTAGTTAATAATTGGTCCATAATAGACAATAACCTGTCACAAGTTAAGTTCTTTACATTGGGGGTAAGCAAACCTTTTCACAAAGAGCCACAGTGTAAATATTATGAGCTTTGCATATACAGGAACGCTGTGGCAATTGTTCAACCTTGATTTTGTAAACAGAAAAGTTGTAAGCACGAGGGCATGGCGGGATTTGGTCAATGCGCCAAATCGTGCTTCCTATGAAGCACTCCTCTCCCAACTACTGTGTGGTTTCTGTCTCCTAACTGGATCCTGGCTGATACAAATTCCATGAGTCAAGTGCAGTGACAGACATGCACAGGAGCCCCCTGGTGGCCGACAGGGAATCATCACATCAGAGGGTGGGGGCCCCAAACGTTTCAAAAGATGAGGAGTGATCTGGTCCTCAAGACCTGCCTCTACCACTTCAGTACACGATCTTGGGTAATGCTTCCTATTCTCGGTTTTATCACCCCAAAAATGGTGGTAAGAGCTGGTTGTCTTACACCCTAGGACAACCAGGACCATCACAGTGAAGCAATTATGAAAATACGTTGCAAACTCTGAAGTATGCCACAAGCACAGTTACAACTGACCCTGCTGCTGTTATAATTTGTTCATGTCCAAAGTGCCAGTGGGACCTAGGCTAGCTGCTCCACTCTGAGGAGCAGTGACAAACTATCCCTTCTCATCATAACGTGAGGAAACCAGCGCGTAAGTGGTAAGGGGACTCTCTTGACTTATAACACTTAGAGCTATTTAGGTAGTTTCTAAGCTCTTTTATGTAAGATTGTCTGAAATAACCCAAAAGCTTAGTTATCCTAGACACTCTTATTGTTTACTTTAAACCTAACTTAAAGTTTCCTTTTCCCCATCTTTAGCTACTAAAGCATTACAGAGAACTTCATAAATGCAGAAAGTTGCAGTTTATAAATGGGCTGTTTTACAAAAGTTTTAGCCTAAGTAGATTATGTGGAAACCAGGCCACATTTCCCGGAAGAAAAGTCATGATTTAAATGATAGCTAAACTCTCAGGCTAAGATACAAATACCTCTGTAAAATGTGTCACGGTTTAAATACCGCGTATTTACAATCAAACAAGGAATAATGAAGGAATGGTACACGTTTCCCCAGCTGGCCCTTTGGAGACTGGGAGTACATCACAGGTCAGGTTTGTAACTTCAAGGTTAATGCCAGCCATTTTGGCTAAAATGGGAACTGCATTTTCCACAATCTCTGTTCCTGTATGGTTCTTTGTTAGACTGGATCAAAATAGGAAGCTGCCCAAGGTTTGAAAGTAGAGGTGACACAGTAGCCACTATCCCATCAGGTCACATCACAGTCACATGGGGCAAGAAGCGGCTGCATTGGTGTCTGGCAGGCTCCAGCCTGACTTCACACTGCACCCTGCACCGCTTCACATCCCCTTCTTCTTCCCAACTGAGGGGCCTGTGACCCCCCAACAGTGGCCTCAGCTCACTGCTTGGCTCAGACCCAGGAGGGCCAGTCTCCCCTGGGGCTCCAGAGTACATCCTCTCCCCAAGCTGGGTGGACGGGTTCTTGGAGGTACTGGGGGTGTGACCAACTGCGCAGGACCCTCCAACTCTCCCTGCAAACCTCTGCCCACAATCACGTACGTTCTGATTCCTTTAATAAACTCCTTGCCCAAAGACACTCACAGTGCCTCTACTTCCTGATGAAACACCGACAGAAGAGGGGCCTGTACATGTGTTCAGCTGCCCTTGGCCTGCCTGCGCAGCCAGGGAGACGGAGCGGAGAGCAGACAGTGCCACCCACACACTCCAGAACGGCTGCAAGGAGCAAGATGCCCCAAGGACGAGAGCACTGCAATGCTTTTTTATTTTAAACTGTGATTTTCAAAAACACATGACATAGGCCGGGCATGATGGCTCACATCTGTAATTCCAGTGCTTTGGGAGGTCAGTGCAGGAGGATCACTTCAGGCTAGGAGTTTTGAGAGCAGCCTGGGCAATACAATGAAACCAGGTTTCTACAGTTTTGTTGTTAAAGTTAGTCAGGCACAGTGGCACATCCCTGTAATTGCAGCTACTTGGGAGGCTGAGGCAGGAAGATCACTTGATCCAGGAGTTCGAGGCTACAGTGAGCCATAATCATACAGTGCACTCCAGCCTGGGCGACAGAGAGAGACCCCATCTCTAACAACAACGACAAAAACATAATATAAAAAGTATCCTCTTAACCATTTTAATTATACAGAGTTCAGTAGCATTAACTATAATCACACTGTTACATAACAGATCTCCAGAACTTGCAAAACCGAAACTATACCCAATGAACAGTCCCCCACTGCCCCTGGCAACCTGAGTTCTATTACTGCCTCTATGAGTTTTACTATTCCAGATATGCCACATAGGTAGAACCATACAGTATCTGCCTTGTAGGATTGGCTTATTCCGGCTGACATCATGGACTCAAGGTTTATCCATGTGGCAACAGGTAACAGGATTTCCTTCCATTTTGAGGCTGAGCAATATTCCACTGTGTGTATGCTCTACCTTCTCTTTATCCACTCATCTGTCAATGGCCATTTGCGCCGCTCCCTACACCTGCAACCCCTGAATACGGGGTGAATACCAAAATTGATATGACTGGCCACAGTGGCTCATGCCTGTAATGCCAGCCTTTGGGGAGGTCAAGGTGGGCATATCATTTGAGGTCAAGAGTCTGAGACCAGCCTGGGTAACATGGTAAAACCCCATCACCATCCCTACTAAAAATACAAAAATTAGCCAGGCATGGTGGCATATGCCTGTAATTCCAGTTACTCAGAAGGCTGAGTCAAGAGAATCACTTGAACCCAGGAGGCGAAGGTTGCAGTGAGCCAGAATCGCCACTGCACTGCAGCCTGGGTGATAGAGTGAGACCCTGTCTTAAAAAAAGAAAAAAAAAATGTCATGACTGGGGAAAGAAACGGAGTGACCTACAACTCAGCGATGTGTATGTATGTTAACCAAAAGACCCACAGAAGAATGTGCATACCAGGACCATCTGTAAGAGCTAAAAACGGGCTATTTTACCGAATGTCCAATAGATAAAACATGGATAAACAACAGGACACTCCAAACCACGCCCCTTCACCGCAGCACCATTGACATTTGGCGCCAATCATTCTTTGCCGTGAGGGTCGCCCTGGGTATTGCAGGGACCTCCGCAGCATCTCTGACCTCTACCCACTAGAAGTCAGTGGCATCCTCCTGCCCCCAGTTGTGACAAACTCAAATGTCTCCAGATGTTGCCACATGTCTTCTGGAGGACAAAATCGCCCTCAGGGAAGAACCAATATTCCAGAGAAAGGATGACATATTAGAAATGGTCACCCATGGCTCACATGGAACAGAAAAACAAAACCAAGGCACCTCTAAAGTCACGTTTTAACCTCCTGCCCTGTAACACGCATTTACCACGGCAGGAAGCAGGCGGCCGCCGGCCTAACACAAAGCATCCTCTCTCTTGCCTCCAGCATCAATGCAGAAGAACAGTTTGATCAGGCGGGGCAGGTGGGGGAGGCCGCTGCATTTAATCAAGTCCTACTCACCACCATGCAAAACAAGCCTTGCTGTTCTGGACACCATCCCCACCCTGCTCAAACATCACACACCGCAACAACAGGCCCTTTGTCCTTCCTCCCGAGAGAAAGTGGTCTTTCTTGCCTGCAGAGCTTTGTTTACTAGGTCCCCTCTGGAAACACCATGTACCCCCATCGCTGCTGTGCACACACTATGCCCAGCTTGCCCGCACTCAGCCCTCAGGATGCCACCCTGAACCCCACCGTCTCCACCGAGGGACTCTGTCCATCTCCTGGCCTCTCTGGTGCGTGGGGCACATGGCCACTCTCTTCTCCTAACCCTGCTGACAGTTACCAGCTTCTCATCTCACAACAAGACTAGCGTCTCCCTGACGACAAAACCCAAATGATATCGGTTTCTTCCTTTCCTATACAAAAGCTGGTCACAATGCAATAGGCAATGTTTCTGGAGAGGATGGACAGAAAGGAAAAGAATCATCGAAGATAAGTGAAGTTCTGTCCAAAGCCCTGCTTTCCTCTTAGTACCATGAGAGGGAAAAACAAAACCTGTACCATATTCCTGGTCTTTCAAGTCCATTTTTGTTGTTGTTTCTGTTGTTGAGATGGAGTCTCGCTCTGTCGCCAGGATGGAGTACAGTGGCACAATCTCAGCTCACTGCAACCTCCGTCTCCCAGGTTCAAGCAATTCTTCCTGCCTCAGCCTCCCAAGTAGCTGAGATTACAGGTACCTGCCACCACACCCAGCTAATTTTTGTATTTTCAGTAGAGATGAGGTTTCACCATGTTGGCCAGGCTGGTCTCAAACTCCTGAACTCAGGTGATCCACCCACGTCAGCCTCCCAAAATGCTGGGATTACAGGCGTGAGCCACATGTCCAGCCTCATGTCCATCTTAGAAGTATCAAGAATTGTCCAGTCAAAGCACCCCCAGCAGGCTTCCAGCCAACCCAGACCTAACCAGATTCTTACCCCTTCTCACCAAGCTTTTTTATTTTTATTATTTTTTTTGAGACAGAGTTTCACATTTGTCGCCTAGGCTGGAGTGCAGTGGTGTGGTCTCAGTTCACTGCAACCTCTGCCTCCTGGGTTCAAAGCGATTCTTCTGCCTCAGCCTCCTAAGTAGCTGGGGTTACAGGTGCCCACCAACACGCCCAGCTAATTTTTTTGTATTTTTAGTAGAGACGGGGTTTCGCCATGTTGGTCAGGCTGGTCTCGAACTCTTGACCTCAGGTGATCCACCCACCTTGGCCTCCCAAAGTGCTGAGATTACAGGGGTGAGCTACCGTGTACGGCCTCACTGAGCTTTTGAAAGCAAGTCTTCACATCACTGAAGCACACGCCTGAACAGAGATGACTGGGATACCTTAATTTCACAGTTTTCAAAGTGAAAAGGCTATCTGAAAGAAGTGATATGCAATCAAGAAACAGGAAAAGGAACTGCTGGCCATTAGAACAAAGTGTCCCCGCTTCTCAGAATGCACAGCTGTTTACTTTCATGGACATTCCCATCCTACTGTGATTTCAAAGAGATGGGGCTTGTTCCATGAGATAATCTAATGCCGCCACCGTGCAACGTCAGGGAGGCCTAGAGTGGCTCCGAGCGAGGCTGCTGCACCATTCCCTGGAGTGAACTCAGAAGGCCCCTCAAGCCTTTGACTTTTTATTGGGTAACATACAGATGATCTCACCCATCACAAGGGCTATTTTTCTTTTTTGAGAAACTCTTTTCAGTGATGCCTTTGTCACAGCTTCGGCAGCAAAGCCTAAGAAGGCAACACAGGGAAAACACAAAGCCCTGGAGTGCACATCCCAGGGCTCACAGGACCTGGGAGGGGCTGCTGCCAGTGGAGGGGCTGCATGTACAGAACACATGCCCTCAAGATGCAGTCTAGAGCCTCGAGCACTGGGCCTCATGGCAAAGGGGTAGGGTCCTCCCTTCTGAAGGAGCAGGCACTACCCCGTGTCCAGCACGGGGAAGTGAGCATCCAGGATACACAGATTTTGCAATGTGTTGAATGCAGCTAAAAATCTAGAATTTGGGGGGCGGGGTGGGTACCCTCCCTGTGTCCACAAATGTTGGCAATCTTTTTGCTTTGAAAACTAAGTGAAAGCAGGCTGGGCACCTGCGTGTCCTCTGTCTGCCTCTTCAAAGTTGACCTCTCTATCAGGGCTTCATACAAGTCCCATGTTCTACAGGAAGATTGCACTTTTTGGAACTGATGTCATCCTCTCTCCCCAGTTACTAATATCAGAGGATCCCTGGCAGCCTTCAGCCCTGTCCTCCTTAATATCTGAATCCACCATGGAGACTGGAGCAGCCTCGTGCCCCCTTGCAGTGCAGGGTGGCATGTGCAGTCCCGGCGGAGAGGGGAAAAGCAGAAGTCAGCTGCAGGCTTGAAGACAGCCTTTGTCTCTGCAATCAAAGAGGCAGAAATGTCTGGTACCACCCTTTCCCTTTTCTTCTGGTCTTAAACAAAGACAGGATGCCTGGGGATGCAGCAGCTACCGTGCATCTGGGAGAGAAAGACCTGAAGAGTTACAGAGGCCAGGAATAGCACAGCCACTTGGCCGGAAGCAGAGGTGCCGGGAGCAGGCCATCCAAGACGACGCTGCATCCCAGGGGCAGACACTCCGGTCCAGGATCCCCAGTGAGGCAGTTAGAAAAATGGAACTACTCTTCCCAGAAAGCACTGACATGTCTCAAGACTTATCATTATAGAAGTCCAGACGATTTTTTCTTCAATGTTTGTAACTTAAAAACCAACACCCAACAGAATAGTTCTAAAGGGCAAAACTTTGTTCACTTGTGTAATTAAAATGTAAAACCATTGAGGGGTATAATCTATTAATGTGTCTGGGAAACAAGCAAAGAAAAATGATACTGTCTGGCTGTTTTTATGTTTTTAAGACACAAATTGCAGCTGCCCTAAAAATGGGACTACACGGAGGTAGTTTTTTATTATGCTAAACACATTCCTCATCTCATCAGTGGTATTATTTCTCCATGCTGAACTCTTGCTAGAATCAAACCAAAACAGCCAAACTATTCTCTAATTTGTAAGCCTCCTCTGAAAGTACTTAAGATTTATGCCATTCTAATCAAGACAACACTGAACAAAACCCAGAAGCCCTTTGTTGACTTTTTCCAGCAGACAACTCTCAAACGCAAAGCATTTATTTTTCCCAAGTTCATTCAGTTGTGCTAAAACAAAAAAAAAAAAAAGGAAACATTCTTAAGTCTTTAAAAAAATCACTCCCATTCAAAGTAATTAATTCTTCTGAGACAGCAGCACTCAGCCTCGGCTAAAGCCGAGCAACTTAGGAAGCTTTTAATGCGTTTTGGTGGGGGTGGGGGTGTGCAACCTTCTGCCGGGATGGTGGAATCTGCTCACCTCTGCTTTTTCTAAGTTAAAACCCACAGCAGTCATCCATCTGCCACAACACTGAGTTAAGCGTGTGCCTAGTTCGCGGTGGGCAAGAGTTTGAAGGGCAAGGTGACGGGGCGACTGACACACCCCATGGTCGTGCAAGTCAAGGATGGGTCCATCACTTCTTCCTGGGACTGGCAGTTCCCACTTTCCTTGGCAAAAAGCCTCATCTTCAAAGCTGTTTCTGAAACCGTAGCAGCCTTGTTTCACTCCACATCCTGTACTGTATTCAGTCCTTTTAGGGACAAAATCTGATGCAAAAACAAAAATTATCTGTTTGGATTAATATGGGAATATTTGCGATTTTTATAGAGTTCAAAAATTGGCGTATCAGCTATTTTCCATGACCGATAAAAAAAAAAATTCTGCCCTTAAATTATAAAAACAAAGTAAGTGCAGGTAACAGTGACAGATTCTGAACAGAGCTAAAATGCCTAACACAATGAGCAAAGGTCCTTTCATTGCATCTCGACATTGAGGGTGCCAAGATATGATAGGATGCCTTTTTTTTAAAGAGTGGTCCACTTACACATATGTAATTTTTAAAATAACAAAATTTAAAATAGTCACAATTAAAAAGGAAAAGATAAATTTTAATTTTTTGGATCTCCTTTAAAAAGACGCCCTGAAACACGTCACAGACTTACCCGTGGCATTCTTTGATGGGGTTCTGACATGAAACACACTAAGATTACATGTGCCATTTACTCCAAATAAAATCACCAAGGAGGAGGCTGCAACAAGGTCCAACTCCCGTGTTTCTGTTTCTCCTGACCTTATTTACTTAATGTAACTCTCCACAGTACAATCCCAATTTAAATATGGCCATCCTGTATTGCTCAAACCACTACAGCGGATGTTCTCAACTCCCTGTCGCCCAGCTGTGATTCCCTCTCTTAAAAACAAGCGTAGGATGAGAGGTCAGGGCTCTATCAGGGCTTCATTCAAGTCGCATGTTCTCCAGGAAGACTGCACCTTTTGGAACTGACGTCTTCCCCTCTCCCCTATTACTAATATCAGAGGATCAAGTATTTCTTTCTCAGTTTTACAGGAAAGCAAACTGAGGGCCACGAAGATCAGTGGGTTGCTGTGATAGTCACAGTGTGTGTGACTTTCACAAGAACAACAGGGCTGGAATCAATGCGCACCACAACTTGAAACACGAGAAAATGCAAGGTAAAGGGATGGTGACTGTGATCCCTGTCCAGGTGCCTTCAACAGGTCCATCTCAGCTGGGCTCCTGTCCCTCAACTGTGTGACAAGAGGCTGGAACTAGATGTGGGCTGTGGTCTCCTCCCACTATCCAACACAGAGAGCCAGGCAGACACCCCTTCCCCTTTATAGACAACGAACCCAAAATGGAAACACGAAGCAATGGACCGAGAGCCAAAGCCTCTCCTAAACTGGCAGTCACATCTCTGAGTGGCATTTCTTCTTTATTTTTATTTTTTGTTCTTTCTTTTCTGAGTGGCATATTTCTTCTTTTATGATGAAACTGCTCACATCCAACATTCATCTGATAAAGCGATTTTTGGCAGAATCTCTAACTTAGAAATCTAATTATTCGTATTATAAAATTTAGTGTATAACAATATGCTTTACAATAGAGTTCTCAGGAGGACGCTGGGGTTAAAGAGTGAATCTGTCCTTTGTACTTTGCGGTATAATACCCACATCCTTGGGTATTTTATCACAGTGCACCTGGTGTGAAGTGTCAACAACATACCTGATTTCACCCTAAAAGCCCAAACTAGACTAATGAGCCTTGGGAAAACGCTCTCCAAGAGAGGCTTTCTCTATAAGGCATGGAATTTAGTATCCGTTTTCTAAGACTATCTCTTCTATCCCTTCATCTGGGTCGGGGGGGGGGGTCACAAGTATGGTTTGCTATGTGAAAATCCATCAATGTCTATGCTACAATGTGAGCACTTTTCTGTACACAGATCTTCTCTCAAAACACTGTATTACCCTTTGTTATGGGGCTGAATTATGTCTCCCAGAAAGATATGCTGAAGTCTCACCTCCAGAACCTGTACATGTGGCCTTATTTGGAAATAGGATCATTGCAGGTGTGACCGGTGATGATAATGTCATCCTGGATTATGGAGGGTCCTAATCCAATGATGGTGTCCACAAAGACGAGAGAAATTTGGACACAGATAAACAGGGGAGAACTATGTGGAGATGGAGGCAGAGATTGGCATGATGCATCTGCAAGTCAAGGAATGCCTGGAGTCACAGAAGCAGGAAAAGCAAGGAACGATCTTCCCCTAGAGCCTTCAGAAGGAGGCTCTGCAGACACCCTGATCGCAGACTTCTGGCCGAGGCCTCTTTACTATGAGACAATACATTCCTGTTGCTTTAAGCTTTGTGGTAAGTACTGTTATGACAGCCCTATGAAACTGATGTAGCTTCTATTAGCTACAAGAGATGGATTACCAAGCAAGCACAAAGAATTGCTGGTGTGGCCACTGAACATCCCAGAATGAGACCAGGCTGCCCCAAGCCTCAGTCCTCCTAAGAATCTGCAGCTGGGGGCTCATCAGCTGCTCACCCACGCCTCTCCTGGAGTCCTGGCAGGTGGATCTGGGGTGCCCAACCCCTCCACGGGATGCTTCTGGATCCTGTCCCAAGCAGAAAACACGGGCTCACTTAGGAGCTGGTGGTGCTGGGTCTGTCAGCACCCAAGAAATACATCTATATAAAAACAGACTTTCCTATTAAAGAGGAAACTATCCACAATCCCACTGAGAAGCATACTCTCAAGGCCATAAAAATGCCAGCTTTTCTAGATTGGTTCCGCTGCATACCGAGGAATGCAGAGTGAGGCACATAGCAGGTCTACATCCATCCATTGTTAGCTTGCATGGGCACCGCTGGCTAAACAGGGTACATTTCCAGCTCTCCCAGAGATACAAACACACATTAGAGGCAAACCAGTGACCCTTTCTGGGCCTCAGTTTCCTTATCGAAAAAACGATCAGTTCAATCCTAAAGATCTCTTTGAGCTTTACAATTCTGCCATGACAAATTACAATCATCATTTTGATTGCAGGTCAAATTTGACAGTCTTTAAAACTGCAATTCATACAAATTTTTGCACTAATAAGGTGTGACAGGAAGTCACAGCTTATTCCAGAAGGAAGGTGGACATAACAGAAAGAGAAAGTCTTTGGTAGATTCAGCTCAGAGCACACCTTCAAGGTGGTGGCAATAAGAACTAAGCCTCAGATGCCATGAAAAGCCAGCAAGGAGCTAGACTGGAAATCTCAGTTGGAAAACACCTGCCGGTGGTCTGGGAATCAGAGGGTAATTTCTTTGGTCCCCCCTCCCCTGCCAAGGCAGAAAGTGAAGGATCCTTCTTAAAAGCAAAGCATGGGAAAAAAGTCTGGTTAATTAAACGTTCCAATTAAAGCATTAGCCGAATATGTTGCCCAGAGGTAGCCTGGAGTTTTTTCTGATTACCACATCAACCTTTTCATGGGCACTAACCTCCTCCAAAGTATGTGAATTGCTCAGCAGCTAGCAGTCATGCCTTACATTCCAACACATCTTGATCCACTTCACAAGAGACTGCTTTTAACGAGCGTGCCCTCTCTACGGGACCATAAGTCTTTAACAGAACAGAACAAGGTAGTGACAGGCCTGTCTCCAAATACACTGAACTCCTGTTAATTCAAAACTAGAAGTTGAAGGGATACAACAGACTTCAGTCACCTGGGGAAGATTCTTGGTTCTCAGTTAAATTCCAGTTTAAACGGTCAACAATTGATTTAACAGTTTTACTACATAATAAAGTTTTGAACTTTATATCTTTATAATAGCAAGAGAGGACATAAACAGGGCAACGTGAAGGAACCTCTTGGGATGGAAATGTCTTGTGTCTTGACTGTCTCTATGTCAATATCACGCCTGTAAAATCCCAGCACTTTGGGAGGCCAAGGCAGAAGGACTACTGGAGACCAGGAGTTTGAAACCAGCCTGGGCAATGCAGCAACACCCCATCTCTACAAAAAATACAAAGACGTGTCAGGTGTGGTGGTGCACAGCTGTGGTCCCAGCTACACAAGAGGATCGCTTGGGCCCAGGAGGTTGAGGTTGAGGCTGCAGTCAGCCATGATCATGCCACTGCACTCCAGCCTGGATGACAGAACGAGACTCTATCCCCCCCCCAAAAAAAGACAACATCCTAGTTGAAACATTGTTACCATCATATTACAAAGAAGGTACTGTTGCCATGTGGGTAACTTGGGTACAGAACCCATGGCATCTCTCTGTATTGCCATGTGAAGCTACAACGACGTCAAAATAAAGTAAAAAAGAGGAGGCCAGGCATGGTGGCTCACACCTATAATCCCAATACTTTGGCAAGCCAAGGCAGGAGGACTGCTTAATGCCATGAGTTCGAGACCAGCCTGGGCCACATACCAAGACCCGATCTCTACAAAAACTAAAAACATTAGCCAAGCTTGGGGGAGTGTGTCTTTAGTTCCACCTACACTGGGAAGACCACTTGAGCCCAGGAGACCGAGGCTGCGGTAAGCTGTGTTTCCGCCACTGCGTTCCAGTCTGGGCAACAGAGTGAGACTCTGTCTCTTAAAAAAAAAGAGAGGAAAAGATGAGACTGACAAAGGGGATCATGAGGCCACCCTGGCCTACCAGGGACTGGAAACAAAGGGATCTGGCTGACCCCCTCTGAGAGGCAGGGGCCCTCCCGTTAAGACTTATCAACACCAGGATACAGGTTTTTCTGTTTTTGTTTTTGACACAGGATCTTACCCGCTAGCCCAGGCTAGAGTGCAGTGGCACGATCTCGGCTCACTGAAGCCTTGATCTCCTGGGCTCAAGTGATCCTCCCACCTCAGCCTCCTGAGTAGCTGGGACTATAGCTGTGTGCCACCGCACCTGGCTAATTTCTATATTTTTTGTAGAGACGAGATCCCCCTATGTTGCCCAGGCTGGTCACGAGCTCCCTGAGCTCAAGTGGTCTGCTTGCCTTGGCCTCCCAAAGTGCTGAGATTACAGGCGTGCACCACCCTGCCTGGCTTAGGTCACTTTCATAAGGACATGGAGTGCCACAGAGAAGGGGCATATGAGCCAGGAAGCCAAACAACAATGATGGCCCACTGTACAACTGTGGGGGAGGGCGAGCTCTCCTGGAGCAACCAGAGAGCAGGCTGCTACCTCACTTCATCACCTGCAGTGACTTTTCAGAAGGATTAGAGAAGTGGCCATACCAAAACTCCAGTGATGTGGCCTGTCGTTTACTGACACACACACTCAGGAGGTTATTAGTAACTTAGCCCACAGGAAAAAATGCATGGAAAGTTACAGTCACCAGAAGAAACAGAGTGACCTACGCCACATGGAGGGTGGTGCCCTTCTCTCTGCTGCCATTTGAGGGGCACCCAGAATTTATATTTAAATACCATTAAAAGCACCCAGTTTTTATAATAAACACATCTGTCTTCCATCTTGACTGATAGACACTAATATGAATAACAGTTCATTGATGTGAATTTATCTATTTCCTTTAGACACACAACCCTGGGGACAAATGTGGTGCCCCTCTCCAGTGAGCGGATTATAAAATACTCATTGGAGTACATAATTTGATGGGCAATTTTTAAATGATCAATCCTTTGTGGTTGCAAAATTAAAGTTGGTCTCTCCTTACTTTGGGTTGACTTTACTAAAAGAAACTTATGGCGACTATTTAATTGTAAATTCTAAAATAATGTCAGGAAACAAATTACGAAGTGAGGCTGCTCTGTGATACACCCAATCAAAGCAAAGGCCTCTTCCTGGAGGTCTTCCCCAACTGCCTGGCACAGATCCTGGCTTATATAGTGTATTAGTCCATTCTCATATGGCTATGAAGAAATACCCAAGACCGACTAATTTATAAAGGTAAAAGGTTTAATTGACTCACAGTTCTGCAGGGCTGGGAAGACCTCAGGAAACTTATAATCATGGCAGAAGGGAAAGCAAACACATCCTTCTTCACATGGCAGCAGGAAAGAGAGGAATGAGAACCAAGAGAAGGGGGAAGCCCCTTATAAAACTATCAGATCTTGTGAGAACTCACTATCACAGGAATAGCATGGGGGAAACCACCCCCCGATGATTCAATTACCTCCCACCAGGTCCCTCCCAGGACATGTGGGGATTACGGGAACTACAATTCAAGATGAGATTTGGGTGGGGACACAGCCAAACCATATCATATAATAAGCAAATATTTTCTGAATAAACAAATGCATGACCAAATACCCAAGACTTGTAAAACTGAGCCACACTTATCATTTTCCCCAACCGTACTCAAAATAATAAGCACTATATGTGTGAAGCATTTTGCTAAATGTCCTAAAACTCCTTTTAAATTCAGGAACTATTTTAAAAAATTTAAACAGTTATAGCAGAAGAGAAAGACCATATCGCTCAAAGAAAGCTATCTTGAGTCTGGCATTCATAGGTTTGGTTAACACAGCAGACCCCTAAGTTTACGACACTTCGTAATCTACAGCAGTTTGGATCTATAAAAGCTTGAATTATGTAGCATTATGAAACTCTAAGTCTAGCTGACAGCCAGTACATGATGCTGTACTGTTCCACCGTCACCCTGTAAGTAAGTAGTAGCACATAATGTAACAAAAATAGTCTGGGAGCGGTGGCTCATGCCCGTAAGGCAAGCACTTTGGAAGGCTAAGGCAGGTGGATGACTTAAGCCTAGGAGTTCAAGACCAGCCTGGGCACCATAGGGAGACCCTATCTCTACCAAAAAATTAGCTGGGCATGCTGGCTACTCAGGAGGTGGGAGGATCACTTGAGCCCAGGAGGTCAAGGCTGCAGTGAACCATAAATGTGCCACTGCACTCCAGTGACAGAGCGAGACCCTACCAACCAACCTACCAATTAATCAATAAAAGAAAATGACAGCCAACCAATCAATAAAAGAAAATGATAGCTCGTAGCAGAAAGGCAGGTGTACAAGAAGATCAGCAAGTGGGCGCCTCTGCTGGCTGGGCTTCGGTCTACACAGTGAGCAGCGCCCCCGGGTGCTGCAGACGGGAATGAGCCCGCAGAGCTGCCACATAGCCCAGGCTGGCCCCAAGATGCCCACCAGGTGTGAGAGACAATAAACACCCGAGGTCCAGGGTGCTCGCCTCCCAAGCATCCACCTCTGCTCAGGCGCAGCAATGTTCCTCCTGCAGCTCCCCCCAGTCCTCCCCACCAAACAGTGTGTGAGAAGCACCTGCTCTGCTTCAACCTGTTTTTAAAAACTGTACAGTAACAGGCACTCTCTTAAATACGATCGAATGTATCTATTCCTTGCCAAATTGCATGCAACTATTTTGATGTCTTTTAAACTCAAAAAAGAGTATCTTGTCTGCTGGTGTTATCTTCATTGTACCTACAAGCTAGGGAAGAGATTGGCAAACTTCTCTGAAATTACCCGGAGTTAATGTGATGAGGACGCTTCCTCTTCCCATGAGTGCTTCCTTCCACCCCAGAGCGAGACACCTGGACAGGGCGTGTGTGGCAGTGGTAGGACTCGGCCCTACACTGATGGCAAAAGGTTGATCCAGGAGCCAGTGCAGACATGTTCTAAGGTGATGTGTAAAGCTGCCTGCCACCACCCAGAGGGACTAACCCAGGAGCACTCAGCAGAGGGAAAGCTTTGGTTACTGCCCAAACTCCTAGCCACGCCTGCCCAGCTTAGGAAGTGCCACAAGGCCACCAGCACCTGCACAGGGAAGCTGCAGCCCTGGTCCCACATGGACAGCCTCCAAAATCAATCCCATGGAAACCTGTGTTTCAGGGCGAATCGTGGGGAGGACGCTGGGGAAGGAGGGCGGAACGTGCTGCAGAGGGAGGCGAGATCAACAGGAGGTGAAGCGGAGGTGGGAGTGCACAGAAGCTCCCACACAGACTGCCCCTGCCAGCTGGTGCCTGCCGCCTCTCCTCCCAGCCTCTGTGCTCAGAGATCCACACTCCCATATTCCTGGGTCCATGGGTGCATCCTGGAGGGCCTGCAGCAGTCCTGTACCATCTGACAAAGGAGGCTGCCACGGGATGCTCCAGACTCTAGATTCCCAGATAGGCCACGCCAAGGGAGGCAGGGGAGGTGCTGTCCAACGTTCCCATGCTCCATTTCTGCCACAACGCTGTCCAGGAGACTCGTGGGTCAGTCCAGCTGTACCGTTAGCTCCTGGAGAATGCAAACGGTCTGTTTGGGGTGGGAACATTTACCTGAGTGGACAGTTGTTTGCTCTGGCCCTTCAGGTGAACAAAGTGGATGAATGGAAGGGAATCCAGGCATCCCAGGAGTTAATAATACAATGTCCTTCATGGAACGCTGCACTCACGCAGAGCATCGGCTGGTTCTCAGCATATGTTACTCTTCAAAGCTTCCCCTGACCCTGGCAGATACACCTCAATGTCCCCATCTTGTCGATAAACTGATTCAGGAAGCTAAAAAATTGGCCAAAGGACACTTTATTCATCCCAGAGATATGAGGCAACCTGCTCAAATCAGCACATGATAAAGCCTCCGCCTAGTTCCTCTCCTCACATCCCTGTAGAAAGAGAATTTTATCGCCTAGACATGTAGCACTTAAATACTTAGAACACGCTTTTCATTGGATACCTGACTTGACTTAGCAACTTATCAACAGCCACAAAGGCTACTCAAATTCAGGCTCCTCGATGGCCTCACTATACAGTGGGGCATTTGTAAATGTGGATCTGCAAATCCATGCAACATGTTTCGATTACGAATCCATACAACGTTTGTCCTAAAACATGGAGGGTATTGACCTGCTGAGAATATAAGCTTTTCAGGCTGTTGGTAAACAGGCCCAGGAGTGCTATCGCCATAATGTATTTCTCCCTCCTTCCCTTCCCTGGGCATAGCAGGTGGGGACAAATGCAGCCACAGATGCAAAAGATGAAAGCAAAGAGAAACGATCAAAAAATAATTTTGTTAGGACATCAGTAAATCAAATGGAAAAAAATCAAGAGAAAAGGACTGGCCAACGTTAATTGTCCAAGAGACTAGGGAATGTTGTGTAGAGCTGTTTCCATATGCAACTTAGCACAAGCATTTAGGCACTGCCAGAATGCAGACTCCAAAACTGCTAGTAAGGATGACAGCTAAAGAAAAGAAGTCCTAGGTATCATTCATATTTTAGGACTGGCTGAGGTTTCCACTAGGAGTTCTTAGGACAGGACATTTATGCAACTGGTCGTTTAGCAAGTTCTGCTCCCAATTAAAGTGTTTCCCTCATTCATTATTCCTCCAACCCCCTTTTCCCTTTTATTGGAGTTCAATTTATCCAGACACCCCATAACACTATGTCTCTTACGTTCATCGGAGCTGATTCTCTGGAGGGTATGTTGACACTTTCCAGTCAGGTTTGGAGTCATACAGCTACTGTGACAATCACTTTTCCTACCTTCCTTTGGTGTGCACCGCATTCCAACACGGCATGGTCACTCACTGCAGAAGACTGTTTAGGACACAGCATTCTCATCCATCAGGCCCGGCCTGGTGCCTGAAAGGCCCTAAAGTGAGTGCCCCTCCAACACTGTAACACTCACCTCTCTTGTAATAAAAACAAAATTCCTGCCAATAAAAGGCCAATAGATTTGCGGTACAACAATTTTGAGGTTTAGTTCTCTTCACTGGGGTTGAATATTATAAGCCTGGTTTGCCAGCCTCATACTAGAAAGAGGTTAGTCGGGTTTCACAGATGCTGAGTTGACACCAAGACAAGCACAGAACAATAACAATGGTTCCAGGCTTCTGGAAACCACACTGAGAAAAACCAACAGATCGAAGATGATATTCTGGTGGCTCAACTGTCCTTTCAAAAGGTGGGCTGCCTTAGAGCCTGGATTCCACCTATGAGACTCGTCTCAAACCTTCATAGCCATCAGAACTTGTAGCAGCAGCCAGTATGTGTCCCCATGCTCCACGAAACAGCTGCAAAGGGACTGTGGGAAAACAAGGAATTCTCTGGAAGGCAGACGCCAACCACAGAACAGCCAAGCATGGGCTCAGAGGCAGCACACATGCCAAATCCACGTTCGAAATGGCTCATCTCTGGGGAAAGATGAAAGGGACCACAGGAAGGTAAAGGCCACTAAGAATTTTTTTTTTTTTTTTTAAGACAGAGTCTTGCTCTGTTGCCCAGGCTGGAGTGCAGTGGTGGAATCTCGGCTCACTGCAACCTCCGCCTCCCAGGTTCAAGTGATTCTCCTGCCTCAGCCTTCTGAGTAGCTGGGACTACAGGCGCCCACCACCACACATGCCCTAATTTTTTGTATTTTTAGTAGAGGTGGGGTTTCACCATGTTAAGCCAAGATGGTCTCAATCTCCTGACCTCATTATCTGCCTGCCTCAGCCTCCAAAAGTGCTGGGATTACAGGCTTGAGCCACCGCGCCCGACCTTGCCAAGTGCTTTCAAACACTATTTTGAAATCCAAAAATTTTATTTATTGATTGATTTATTTATTTAGAGACAGAGCTTCACTTGTCACCCAGGCTGGAGTGCAATGGCACGATCTTGGCTCTGCAACCTCTGCCCCCGGCTTCAAGAATTGTCGTTCCTCGGCCTCCCGAGCAGCTGGGATTACAGGTGCCCACCACCATGCCCAGCTAATTTTGTTGCATTTTTTAGTAGAGACAGTGTTTCACCATGTTAACCAGGCTGGTCTCAAACTCCTGACCTCAGGTGATTTGCCCGTCTCGGCCTCCCAAAGTGCTGGGATTACAGGCGTGAGCCACTGTGCCCAGCCTTAATTTTTTTATTTTTTTAAGACAAGGTCTTGTTCTGTGGCCCAGGCTGGAGTGCAGTGGTGTGATCATGACTCACTGCAGCCTCGACCTCCCAAGCTCAAGTGATCCTCCTGCCTAAGCCTCCAAAGTAGCTGGGATCACAGATGCACACCACCACGCCCAGCTAATTTTTAAATTTTTGGTGGAGATTGGTCTCACTATGTTGCCCAGGCTGGTCTTGAACTCCAGGGCTCAAGAGTTCCTCCAGCTTTGGCCTCTCAATGTACTGGGATTACAGGCATAAGCCACCCTGCCCAGCCTAAAATATTTATTTTTAGAGTGCACAACAGCACAGAATAAGATAAATAACATATCCACAGGACATACTTAGCAGACCCCCCTGTCTGGGACAATTACCTCTACAAATGTGCTATAACTTAGCAGCTCTGATCACTAATAGATCAGTAACAAAGTTTCTCTGCCAAAACACTTTCAGCAGAAAAATAATTTTTTCCCTAAAGAAATTTCACTATCAAAGGAAATTTTCCAAAGCATAGGAATTGTGGAAAATCTTCATTACTTCCTACGGTTAAGAAAAGTTAGAAAATCAAAGCTAAAAAACAAAACATATCGTGTGTAATGAGAATGGTCCGTGGTCTTCTTCACAAAAAAACATAACCTCATTCTACCATGAGAAAATCATCAGCTGACTCCCAATAGGGGTACAGTCTACAAAATCCCTGACCAGTACTAATCAGAAAGGTCAGAGTCATCAATAACTGTCACAGCCAAGAGGCGCCTAAGGTGACAGGAAGACTAAATGTCATGTTGGCTGGGCACAATGGCTCATGCCTGTAATCCCAGCACGTTGGGTGAGGCGGGTGGATCACTTGAGGTCAGGAGTTCGAGACCAGCCTGGACAACATGGTAAAACCCCAACTCCACTAAAAACACAAAACAATTAGCCAGGTGTAGTGGTGCAGGCCTGTAATTCCAGCTGCTCAGGAGGCTGAGGCTGGAGGATCCCTTAAACCAGGGAGGCGGAGGCCACAGTAAGCTGTGACCACGCCACTGGACTCCAGCCTGGGAAACAGAGAGATACTTTGTCTCAAAAAAAGAAAAAAAAAAAAAAAAAAAAAAAGGCATGTTATATCTTGGATGGAATCCCAGGACAGCAAAGGACATTAATGGGAAACTAAGGAAATAGGAACAAAATCTGGGCTTTAGCTAACAATAAATAACGTAGCAATACTGGTTCATTGCTTGGACAAATATACCACGGTGATATAAGACGTTAAAACAGGAGATGACAAGGATACATGGTAATGGGAAGAAAAAAGCAATAGGGAAGCCCAGTGTGGGGAAAGTGAGAATCGTCCTTACCATCACTGCACTTCTCTGTAGAACTGAAACTCCTCTAAAAACGGTATTTAAAAACCAACAACATTGTACTATTTGCATAGGACAAACGCAAACGTCTTGGTTGACCCCAAGAGCGACCAGCACTCTCCTCCGAGCCGGTGTTTAACGAGGTGCCCTGCCACGCAGGAGCCACCCAGCCTTTCTGAAGAGCCAGATCCTATCCGAAAAGGGCTCCTGGGAAGCTGCAGACAGCTCTAGGGACAAATTCCAGCTCTCTCCCTCCCTGCCCACCTTCCCTCCCTCCTAAGACAGACCCCACCCAACCCCCAAGCAAGGGGGCAGAGAAGGGGGAGGAAGCGGGGGAGGGGCAGACAGCCAGAGAGAGAAAGACACAGGCAGATCCAGGGCTCCTGTCCTCCACCTTACCCCAAGCCAGGGCAGCCAGGTTGACTTTCTTGTGGCATTCAAACGACCAGACAACCCAGCCTGCAAGCTACCGGCTCCCCACAGCGGCCTTTCTTGTGGTGGGAGAGGAAGAGGGGGGATTCCTTTGAAAACTCTAAACCACAGACATTTGCGCCATCAAAGAAGGTGCTGGCTTCAGATTCAAGGACAGAAGGGAGGGAGGCACCTGCGGAGCCCATGACGCTTATGATTTACCAGGACAAGTCAGCCGCTGTGTGCCCCATGGTGGGTTACCTCCCAAGGACCCCAGGGTGGGTGGAGACCTGCAGTGGTGAAAAGGAAACAACAGGAGAATGTCCCAGAGAGTTCTCTCCAAATCCCACGTGGATCTTCAGGGGTTTCTTTAAGTAAAATGTATATCTGGCCAGCCACGGTGGCTCACATCTGTAATGTCGATACTCTGGGATTATTTTTTTAAATGAAATTTTAAAAGTTTTCTAAATGCAACAATCATGAAGTAAAAAAACAGGTTAGGATGATCCAAACTCTCTAACTTTATGTTGCCTTAACAAGTATTAAAAGAAAGGAATCTCAGGAAGTTATAAATGAAAAGTTTATTGAGGCTGCTAAATGACTATAGCATGCAGACACTATACAAGATAGCATCACCACACATCATCAGGATATCTTTATTTTATTATTTTATTTTAGAGACAAGGTCGCACTCTGTCACCCAGGCTGGAGTGTGGTGGACCATCACAGTTCACTACAGTCTGGAACTCCCAGGCTCAAGTGATCCCCCCACCTTAGCCTACCAGTAGCTAGGACTACAAGCATGCACTACCACATCCAGCTAATTGTGTTTTTGTTTGTTTGTTTTTTTGTGGTTGTTGTTGTTGTGACAGAGTTTCACTCTGTCGCCCAGGCTGGAGTGCAATGGCGCAATCTTGGCCCACTGCAACCTCCACCTCCCAGGTTCAAGCTATTCTCTTGCCTCAGCCTCCCAAGTAGCTGGGACTACAGGTGCCTGACACCACACTTGGCTAATTTTTTTTGTATTTTTAGTAGAGATGGGGTTTCACCATGTTAGCCAGGATGGTCTCAATCTCTTGGCCTCGTGATCCGCCCACCTTGGCCTCCCAAAATGCTGGGATTACACGCGTGAGCCACTGCGCCCGGCCTGTTTTTAAATTTTGTTGTAGAGACAGCCTCCCTATGTTCCCCAGGCTGGTCTTGAACTCCTGGGCTCAAGCGATCCTCCCACCTTGGCCTCCCAAAGTGCTGGGATTCCAGGCATGAGCCACTGCACCCAGCCTCATTAGGATGTTTGAACACCAGATGTGATTCTGTGGCCCACTGCATTACACTCTCTGTGCTCATCTCTGAAACATAACTCATTCCGAATTGGTCTGCTAACGCATGCCCTGCAATGAGTGGAGGACTCCAACTGTAACTGCCTGTCTATGCTGCGGGGTCTGACCTGCAGGCCTCAGGGTCAGCCTGGATAATGTGAGAGTGCATCTTGTGTCTGGCATGCAGCAAAAACAAAAGCTATTGTGATTCTACCACCTCTTCGTGCGTCTCCTGCCCGTCTCCTCCTTCCCTTCCTAGGAATGTCAGACCGCCTGAGTCAGAAATTGCAGTTTTCATTATTCATTATGTGAGCCAAAGGGAGATAGCAAATCAAGTAATTCAAAAGCATGCACAAGAACTCATCTTCTACAATACTTATGCATTATGAAAATCCTTGCATACATATTATTTTGCCATATTTACTGGCATAGAAGAGATAAAGGATTTTTAAAATAGAAAAATAATGGCCAAGCATGGTGGCTCATGCCTGTAATCCCAACACTTTGGGAGTCTGAGGCGGGCGAATCACCTGGGATCACGAGTTCAAGACCTGCCTGGCCAACATGGTGAAACCCCATCTCTACCAAAAACACAAAAATTAGCTGGGTGTGGTGGTGTGCACCTGTAATCCCAGCTACTTAGGAGGCTGAGGCAGGAGAATTGCTTGAAACCAGCTGGCAGAGGTTGCAGTGAGCCAAGATCACGCCATTATACTCCCAGCCTGGTTGACAAGAGCAAGACCCCCTCTCAAAAAAAAAAAGAAAAAAAAAATCTTTCAGTCTTTAAGTCACCCAAGTGGGAAAAGTTTTGCAAAGCAAGTTATGTGCAACATTTATCTGCTTTCTTAAAAATAAATATTCACTACAGAAGAACCAAGAGTTCTGTATTATGTAAAGTTATAAAGAAGTGAAGGGGGAACTCAGCCATATTCCACAACCAAAAGACAAACATTTAACATCCTGGTGTACTCTCAATTCTTCTCTCCTGTCTACGCTGCAGCTGCACTTCTACATTAGATTAGAAGCATCTTCCCTACTATAAACAGCCCGCCTCATAAACAGCAACTTGAATTGCTAAAGAATATTTTATGGTCTGAATAATTTCATAGAATTCTGAGTGTTTTCATTTAGCATCTGTGATAATAGCAGTCCGGGCAAGGTAGCTCATGCCTGTAATCCCAGCACTTTGGGAGGCTGAGGCAGGCAGATCACTTGATTCCAAGAGTTCAAGACCAGCCTGGGCAACACAGTGAAACTCCATCTCTAAAAAAATACAAAAAATTAGCTGGTGTGGTGGTGCACGCCTGTAGTCCCAGCTACTTGGGGAGCTGAGGTGGAGGATTGCTTGATCACACCACTGCACTCCAGCCTGGTGACAGAGTGAGACTCTGTCTCCAAAAAGAAAAAGAAAATAGCAACAGATTTTAACTCCAAGCTTAAAATTTTTGTTTTCTAGCATATTCCCAAGAACTGAAAATGGGAACCAACTGTGAGTTGAATTTAGAGTATTTTCTGTGTAATACTTCCTCTAATACATATGCAGACATTCTCTCAATTTTAAAAACATATTAAAATATCAAGAGGGCCTAGAAATGGTACCCTGAAAGGAAGTGTCCAGTCCTGTGTCCTCTTTCCAAATCAACACCACAGCCCTCCATCACCTGAAAACTTTTCCCAACCATCATAAAGTGATGGTCTCTGACGACCTCAAATATGGGAGAAAACAAGTCTTATCCAAGCTCAGAAAGTGGAGTCGAGGTTGAAGTTAGAGCTCGATGGCACTAGAAACAGACATCTGCACAGGCAGGAGTGCCGTTCTCTCTGTCAGTGTCAAGAGATACCTTTCATAGGACACTCTCTTTGTTCTCCCTATGGGCTTTCCTTGCAACTGTCAACTGTTTTCTAAAAACTAGCCTCTAATGCTAACACAAAATGCCACCAGCATGTAATTTACAACCCAACACTGCACTACTACTCAGCAATGCAAAGGAATGAGCTCTCGATCTGTCCGATGACATGGGCGCATCTCAGAATGGTTATTCCAAGAGACAGGAGCCAGGCAGAATGGAGCACCTGCTGCAGGAATCCAGAAAATGCACAGTGACCTACGGGGTCAGAAAGCAGCTCCGTGCTTGGGCTGGGGACACAGGCAGGAGGGAGAAGATGGCAGGGGCCGCATACATGATGCTTTGGGAGTGTTGTTTGCTCATCATCTGCCCCACAGTGATGGTTTCATGAGGGCAGGAGCTCTCTGACCTTAGGACTTTTCAGATGAGCAAATGTGGTTTCCTTTCTGGTCAGATTCCATACCCGGGGAGATGTGGGCGACAAGAGAAGGTGACCAATGGCTGAGACATAATGCACCCAAACCACAGAGGATGGTTAAAAAACCGCACCCCCGTCCTGCTGCCTCGTTGCTATGGAAGCCCAATAATATCCACTTGGGTTTGCCCACCTAATGCACACAAAATAACTGTTGGGGTCAAGCACACCAATTAGGAAGTGACAGAAACAACACTCCTGTACTGTGTGACCTAATATTGCTCAGTGATGTGTATCTCAACACCCAGTGCCACCTGGTGAAATTTCAGTCAAGAAAATGACGCAGCTCTTTTCATGCCCCCAACTCTCTTGCTTGGTTTCTGATTTCCTTCCTTGTGTGACTAAAAGAGCATCCCAGTGGATGGTTTCTCTCATGCAGAACTGAAACCTCTGAAGGGGGCCCCGAGAATGTGCCGGCCCTCTGTGGTTCTCCTGTGCCAACGTTTTCCTAGCAAAAATCAGGCAGAAAGCGGTGTTGTCTTCAACTTCTCTTATTTAGGCTTTTTGTTTCTTGCTGGCTTGCTTACCCCAGGTCTTTGGATGAAGCCATGCTGAACTTGCTGTAAATGTCTGGAGAAGAAACAAAGGCTATATACCACATACTATGATGAGTTCCTCACTACTGAGGTACTTTCCTGCAGATTACCATAACCCCTCCTTCCTTAGTAGTCAAGGCTTGATCTACTGTATGGTAGGGATTGTTAATTCCAGGCTCCCTGCAAGTCCCACATGCAGGCATTTCTTAAGCAGTCTTCAGCTGCCATGGGTGTTGGCAACAACCCAATCCCAGCCAGCTCGTGACCTTAAAACTCCTGATTTAAGTCCTGAGCTTGCTCAGTGCTCTTGCTCCCTAAGGAAGTATCCAGGACCACCCAATTCTAGCTGTTCTGCAGACTAACAGTGACCCCAATGCCCCAGTGGCCTGATCCATACACAGGGGCAGGTGCCACCACCATCTGAGGCTGCAGTGCCCTAGAAAAGGCACCCTGCCTGGCCCAAGAAGGATCTGGGGAACCTGCCACAAATTCTGTTGGCCAAGTACACAGGCCCTGAGCCAGTAAGGACAAAAGGGTGAAGGAGACCCATCCAACCACGAGGAGCTGGGCACAGGGTCATGAGGTGACATCCTCAATACAGCAGATCAAGCACACAGCCAAGCCCAACACAGTCTGGTCACCTGGTGCTGTCTCCACTTGGCCAAAGAGAAAGCCAAGCAAGAGAAGGAATGGTCTCGGAGTGCAACCCAGCGCCCACTCTCCTGTGAGCCTCCCCGCTATCAAACAGGGTTGCTTCCTATGTTCCTTCTGCATGCTGCCCTGTTGGGAGGGCAGGACGGGACATGTGCACACCACACGTTTTGTCTGCACAAGAACCACATGGAGAACATGCTTCCAGAAGCCTCTGTCCCTTGAGCTGTCAGTTTAAGGAAGTTGGAGATTTTTGTCCACATGACAAGAATTGACAGTGACTTCCTGAGGTCACAGAGAGGCAATATGAAACACATTTTTAAAATATTTAGCTTATTAGATTTTTTTCAACAATCCTATGCTAACGATCCCTGCTCACAAGTGACAGAGTTGACATTCTCAGGATTTACGCGACCAGCCTCCCCACAAACCGCAGAGCTGATCACTCCCAGAGCTGGGAACCCCACCCCCGCCCTCGTGTGTCCATAAGAGTGGGAAGCACTCTTGTCAGGGCAGCATGGGAGAGCAATGAGATCGCACATCAGCTGACACACTGGTCAGCACCATGTGGTTGATCCGCACCACAGACCAGCACTTGGCATGGGAAGAGAATGGAGTACTGATATATCACCTGCAATGTGGAGAAATCCCGAAAACATGATGCTGAGTCAAAAAGCCAGTCACAGAACGCTACACAGCGCAAGAGTTCATGGCCAGGGAGTGTCCCAAAGAGGCAAATCCAGAGACAGAAAGGAGATCTGTGCTTGCCTGGGGCTGTGGTGGGAACCGGAAGGGACAGCTTAAAGAATACAAAGAATCTTCTGGGTGTGATGGAAAGGGTCTAAAATTGGATCATGATGAAGGATGAACACCTTTGAACTCACCATAAATCACTGAACTGTACACTGAGAATGGATTAATTTTATAGTATAGAAATTGGCCAGCTACAGTGGCTCACACCTATCATCCCAGCATGTTGGGAGGCTGAGATGGGAGGATTATTTCAGGCCAGCAGTTCAAGACCAATGTGGTCGATATAGTGAGACCTTGTCTCTTAACAAAAAGAAAGAAAAGAAAAAAAAAAGAAAGAAAGGAAAGGAAGAAGGAGGAAGGAAGAAGGAAGGAAGGAAGGAAGGAGGGCGGGAGGGCAGGCAGGCACGCACGCATGCACGCACATACCTCAAACTGTAAAAGAAAAACCGCGGGAGGGAAAGGGAGAGGAAGAAGGGAGAAGGAGGGGGTAGAGAGGGAGAAAAGAGAGGGAGGGAAGCTGGGGGGCAGATTGAGGCTGAGGCTGAAGGGCAGCTACAGAGGGAGAGAAGCAGGAGCACATGGACATTGCAAAGATGCTAAAGCAGGCCCAGGCATGTTCTGAGAGACCTCCAGCTCCAATCTGTTGAGCACTGCCTATGTGTCCAGCAATCTCTGAGGCCCTGCAGACTCCAGACACAATGCTGCCAAGGGTTCCTCGCCTTTTAGAGAGGAGAAAACTGAGGTTGAGCATGGCCCACTTTTACCTGAGGTCAGTTGTCCACAAAAAAGAGAAGCTTGGAGAAGAGAGGTGGGCCTTTCCACTCCCCACTGCATCGTGCAAAGCCGGCGGCCTTGGGCCTGGGCCAAGGCTGGTCTGGCACCCAGGTCTGCTGCCCTCCCCTCCCCACTCTCCAGGTCTGCAGATGCCTTCACGTGGGCTACACGTGGCTCAGGAAAGGTGCTCAGGGGTGCAAAGAAGCTTCCAGGCTCAGCTCCTCAGCAGGGTTCTTTACTTGACAGTGAGAGGTTCTAGAACTCCAGCTCTAACCCGTTTTTCTCAGGGAACCTCTGTGTTCAGCCTCCAAACAAAAACGAGAGAAAATTGAGCTGGGCATGGTGGCACACAGCTACTCCAGAGATGGGAGGATTACTTAAGCCCAGAAGTTGGAGGCTGCAGTGACCTATGATGGTTCTGCTGGACTCCATCCAGCCTGGGCAACAGAGCAAGACCCTGACTCAAAAGAACCAGAAAAACCAAAACCAAAACCGTGAAGAGGGCCAATGAAGACAGCCAAGAGCAGTGCTGGGCTTCTGGACCCAGTAATCCCCTAGGGCAGGGCGGGTGATCTCCCAAAGCTTTAAAAGTTTGGTTTTCTGGCAGGGCGCAGTGGATCACGCCTGTAATCCCAACACTCCGGGCCCTGAGGTCAGAAGTTCAAGACCAGCATGACCAACATGAAGAAACCCTGTCTCTACTAAAAATACAAAAAATTAGCTGGGCGTGGTGGCGCATGCCTGTAGTCCCAGCTACTCTGGAGGCTGAGGCAGGAGAATCGCTTGAACCCAGGAGGTGGAGGCTGCAGTGAGCCGACATTGCGCCACTGCACTCCAGCCTGAGCAACAAGAATGAAACTGAGTCTCAAAAAGAAAAAAAAAAGAATCGTCCTGGCCCATGTTGGTGCTGAAAGCACAACCCTTCTTTGGGGTATACAATAGTCTATGCTAACGCTGCTTTTCTTCATTTTGCTTTTTGCAGCCAGTCCCTGTAAGATGGCAGAAGAATTTACGTTTTCCTAAACCCTAATGTGGCTGCACGGTTTCCCTCGATTGCCCTGCATTCTAATGTGCTTCTAAGGGGATGATGCTGCTGCTGTTCTTGCTTCGTTAGAACAGCAGGGCTCAAAACATTAAAACTGCTGGACAGGGAGGGGGTGGGAGGGGGAGGGAAGAGAGGGAGACAGAGCACCAGGAATTATTTGCCCCACAAGCATCTGTCCATGCATATATTCAACTGGTCCCTTCTTCCTGTGGACTTCTGGTCCTCCAGGCAACTGCGAAGCACAGGTTCTATGCCCTGAAGGTCCAGTTTCCTGACTCCCAGTTTGAAATGAAAACATGAAAACATGAGGTCACTCCATTTGCAGTCAACACTGTGTGTTTTTTCCCATCATTTTCAAGGTGAACACAATGAAACCTACTTTACATAAAGAAAAAAATTCTCTGTAAGAATCCTGACATCAGAATCAATGAGGATGAAGAGGGACCCCCGACTGGCACCTTGACTAGGACACAACAGCGCCACGTCCTGATGGAGCACCACCTGTTTCTGCACAGTGCCAGGTGCTGGGTGAAGTTTCAGAACAAAGCCAGGGCAAAGCTAAAATGTGGGCTCTGCAGCAGTAATCAGGCCCTGCAGGCACGGGCAGTGTGGCTTGCACACACCCCTCTCTACCCGGCTCAGCTCCCTGACAAGGAAAACACAGGTGGGAGAATCTCTTGAACCAGGAGATCGAAGTAACAGGTGAATCATGATTGTGCCACTGCACTCCAGCCTGGGGGACAGTGAGATGCTCTTTTTTTCTTTTTTTATTATTACTTTTTACTTTTTGTGAGATGCTGTCTCAAAGAAAATACATACATACATACATACATATATACATACGTACATACATATACACATACATAAGGTAGAGAAAGATGAGGAGAGGAACGGCCAAGAGCACTGATGAGCCACACCAGGTGACTTCTCAATGGGCCCATGGCTGACCCTTGATGTCTTAGGTGAAGTTCCACGTGCTGCCTTGGCAACACCAGGGCAAAGCAGTGAGTGCGGAGCTCTGCCTCCCTGTTTCCGAGGAACTCTGCCTCCCTGTCTTGCCAGCTCAGTTCCACAGGCACCTAAACAGCATTTCGCATGCGCACAACATTCTGGAAGACACGCAACACCACACGGAATATCTGAGCCTCTCTCCTCATCCAGTAGATTCCTTTCTCTGGAGGACACCACCTCCTTCCGACAGGCTTCCCCAGCACTCTCCTGGGGCGTGGGATTCAACCCATGCTAGGGCCACACTCCTAGGATAGGGTGACAGGCCCAGGGCTGACAGGTCCAGCACCACCGCCACACTGAGATGGCGCCCCATTTGCCGTGGTGGCCATCCTGCGCACTGGCAGATGTTGAGCAGCATCTCTGCTCTCCACCCACAAATGCCAGTAGCACTCCCCCATCTTATGACAACCAAAAACACCTCTGGACATTGCCAAATGTCTGGGGGCCAAAGTCACCCCCAATTGTGAACCACCAGTGTATCTGGGAACCTCAGCGAGGCTTGTCAGGGAGGAACATGTCCTTCCTTTGAGGCTGCAGATCTGTAGAACATGAGCCCAGAGACACGTGTGGCAACCGTGGGAAATCTGCTGCGGAACTAGGCTGGCAGGAAGGAGACTGTCGGATCTCAGTGGGGGTAGGACAGGGAGACACAGTGGGTCCTCCAGCACGCCTGAAGCTCCTCAACACTTTCTAGCTGGGGAGTTACTGCAGTCCCTGTCCCACAGAAGCTAATGGTCTAGGCTGTGTTTCTGTCACTTACAACCAAAGTAGCTCTGGCTGTCTGGAGTTCTCTGTTATAATGTGCTCGTGCAGGCATGCGCGTGCACACACACACACACACACACACACACACACACACACAGTCTACTTGTGTGTCTCTTCATTGTCAGTGGAGTCCCTCAGTGCTCAATATCCTAGTAACTGTTTAGTTATGAGGTTCCTAATTAGGAGGTCCGATGTGGGGGTGGGGTAGCTGAAAATGTGTACAGTGATTCACAATATACCTTTAAACAAAAGTAACCTGAAGAGCAAACACCTCCCAGTATTTTGATTCATTTTCTTCATGACGACCTAGGAGAAGGTTATTTCCAAAATGTTGGGAAAATGTGGAATTCTGCCTTGGAAAGGAGAGACTGCAGGTCACTACACTAACACAAGAGCCAGAAAGAAAACTGCAAAGAAGTGTATTCATTTCAACACGGGGTGATCACAGAGACAAAACGCCCACTCTGCAACGCGGTGAATTCCCGTTACGGAATGAGGACCAATGTGTTCCCACACACAGACAGTGAAGGGGCTCAGGGATGCTTGCTCTGAGCTGCAGCTTTGTTCCGTGTGTTATTTCCTAGTCAACACAGTCTCAAGGCCACCTGCAGTCTTCCTTTTCCACAAGGACGTGAGAAGACATTTGTTAATAAGCAGAAGGAAAACCCTTTCCATTGTGCTGGCGACTCCCTCCTCCCATCTCATCTCCCCCGTGATGGCCAGGTCACAGGAAAACCTTTACATGTGGTCATTTCCTGCTTCAGAAACCAACACAAATAAGTCCTCCCCCTTCGTCTGACCCATTACAAAGTAGATTTATACTACTCCCTAGACACAAAACAAGAAATATCAAATATCTGAGGGTTTGACTTTGGCCAGAGGAACACCTGGTAGACCAGCAAGCCAGGGGCCATCAGAGAAGCTGACTCAGAGTCAGGTGAGCCCGCCTCCCTTACTCCTGCACCCCTGCAAGCTGCACACATGTTAGCGTTCAACAAGCAAGCCCCAGGACATGCTGACTTGCAAGGGAGTTCACCTGGTTCATATGCAGGATCCTGCTGGCTCTTCCAGTGTGCTGGGGCACTCCCAGCTCCAGCTGTGCCCGCTCCCTTCCCCATGTGCCCACTGAGTAAACAGTTTCCTAACTACTAAGTGTGCGTGTGCCACCTGGTCACATGCATTCTAATTCAAGAGCCAGCACATGATTCCAAAAGACTCGGCCAAGAGATGGCCACAGGACAGCATCCTGAACCCCTCAGGATTGGAGTTTTCCTTTCTACTCTCTACCAACCTAGTCACGCTCCCTGACAAACACAAAGTGCAAGACAAGCCAGGAGGAGTGTGTAGCAGAGGGAGGGGCTTGGCGGGGTGGTGGCGACACAGGCATTGGGTGTTACCTCCCACGCCAGAACCAAGTCCTGAGGCTGGATCCCTGGCCGACCCCCACTGTGCAGGCCTGAAGGAGCTCCCTGCCTCTGGGCAGGCAACCCCAGCTCTTCTAGGTCTTGCCAAGGTCATCCTGCCTCTTCAAGGACCAAACTCTCTTAAACACCTGAAGCAAACATCAGTGCAAAGAGAACACACAAAAGAAGGTGAGACGACCTTAACTAAGTTTCCCTAGAGTGCCCAGCCCTAAGGCCAAGGGAAGGAGACACGTTAGGGAGAATCTGACTGTAGACAGCAGTGGCTCCTAACTGGCGTGTGATATGGACTGAATGTGTGTGTTGCCTGGCCCACAAAACCCACATGTTAGAATCCTGATCCTTATCGTAACAGTGTTAGGAGGTGGGGCCTTTGGGAGGTGATTAGGTCACGAGGGTGGTGCCTCATGAATGGAATTAGTGCCCTTATTAAAGGAACCCCAGAGAGCTCTGTTGCCCCTTCCACCATGCATGAATACAGCAAGAAGGCCCCGTTTGAACCAGGAAGCCCTCACCAGACACTGAATCTGCCACACTTCGATCTTGGACTTCTAGCCCCCAGAACTGTGAGCAACAAATGTCCAATGTTTATAAGTCAACTGGTCTATGGTCTTTTGTTATAGAAACCTGAGCAGACTAAGACACAGTGACTGTGGTCCCCATCCCCTATACACTTGGCAATGTCTGGAAACAGTTTTGGTTGTCCTCATCTGGAGACAGATGCCAAGATGTTGCTAAAATATCCTACCATCCACAGAAAAGCCCCCACAGCAAAGAATCATCCAGCCCCAAATGTCAATAGCGCCATGTTGACAAACCACATCTATGGCACTAACCGGCTAGTTCAGTTTCCCCTCTGTAACAGTCTTTTCTGACAAAGGTCAGTGTTTTCCTCAGTTTCTCTTCCCACTCTCCTGTGTGTGGCTCCCTGGGTTCAACCTTAAGCCTTCCTCAAACGCACAACAGAACCTGACTTCTCTCGCCTTCTGCCTAAACTCAGAACTCACAGGCGCCTCCCGTCAGACCCATGCATTCATCACATGGTGTTAAAGTCTGGCCTTTGCCAACAGGCTGCATAGTTATCTAAGAAACCAGGGGTTCACTTGAGACCCTATACGTAACAGCTAAACCAATCCATTTTCTTAGCCACAAACTGCTTTCTTCCACATTAATCTTTGGGTGAAGAATGAGGATTATGATTCTCTGTGTTGGAAATTCATCAGGTTGCTGTTTCCAATTCAGCTGACCCCACTTTCCAGACAGATGGCTGTGGCGGATCAGCAACTCAAGGCAGCAAGAAAATTTGGGCAATCATCCAGGCACCAGCACTCCCCCTGCTCCGTGTACACGGCAAAAGGAGATTCAAGCAGTTAAACTCATAGAACCAGAAAGTAGAATGGAGGCTGCCAGGGGTGGAGGGGAGCGGGGAATAGCAACAAAAACTTATTTCTGCTGGGCGCAGTGGCTCACACCTGTAATCCCAGCACTCTGGGAGGCTGACGCAGGCAGATCACCTGAGGTCAGGGCTTTGAAACCAACCTGGCCAGCATGGCGAAACCCCATCTCTACTGAAAATACAAAAATTAGCTAGCCGTGGTGATATGCGTCTGTGGTCTCAGCTACTGGGGAGACTGAGGCAGGAGAATCGCTCAAGCCCAAGAGGTTTGCACCACTGCACTCCAAGCTGAGCAACAGAGAAAGAAAGAAAGAAAAGAAAGAAAAGAAAGAAAGAAAGAAAGAAGGAAAGAAGGAAAGAGAGAAAGAGAGAGAGAGAAAGAGAGTGAAAGAAAGAAAAGAAAGAAAGAAAAGGAAGGAAGGAAGGAAGGAAGGAAGGAAGGAAGGAAGGAAGGAAGGAAGGAGAAAGAAAGAAAGAAAGGAAAGGGAAAGGGAGAAAGAAAGAAATGTATTTTTCACAGCCTGGAGCTGGAAAGTCCAAGACGGCAGCATGATTAGGTTCTGGTGAGGGGTCTGTTTTTGGACTGCAGAAGGCCTTCTTACTGTGTGTGAGAGAGAGACTTGCTGCTTCCAAGACATGCCACTGTGAATCTGAAATAATCTGATGTATTTTCTGAAACCATTAGCTAATGATCCTGAAACATAAATAAATAAGTAAACTGGGCCAAAATGCTCTCCTAAAAGCATCAACTGAACCTGAAACCTGAATAATATTGCATTAGATCTGAGTCCTTGGTTTTCTCATCCTGAAAGCATGCATGATAAATAATCTTTGTACCTACCCCAACTAGACTGTCGTCATGAGCATGTTCAGAACACTCAGCCGCAACCGGCAGGTGTGTGTTCTGTTTCCAATCTGAATCATACTTTCTATCTGGCTTAGAAATAACCTTCGCTTGTGAGTCACCTTCAGCCAACCGCAATTTCTCAACTTCCAGATTCACCATCCTTGTTTTCATATATTTAAAAAATGCCTTGTACTAGGACTAGCTCCCAGTCTCTTGGCTGTAGAATCTCAATGTGTCCCTGTCACCCTACGGCCTGAAAAGGAATCAGAATGTGTACAGATCAACAGCAGCCCCCATCATGACTGGGTATCACTGGAACGTCAGCTCCAAAGGATGGCTCTGGTCCTTGTCACCATGAACCTCCTGGGTCAGCTCTTAGTCAACAAAGCAATCACACCTACTGCAAGGGCACTGGGAAAGTGGGGTCTCTGACCAGTGCTGCTGGTAACAGCTAGCATGTGTAGACTGTGGCCACAGTTACTCAAACAACCCCAGGGCCAGGTACAGTGGCTCATGCCTGTGATCCCCGCACTTTGGGAGGCTGAGGCAGGTGGATCACCTGAGGTCAGGAGTTTGGGACTAGCCTGGCCAACATGGTGAAACCCCACCTCTACTAAAAATACAAAAATTAGCTGGGTATGGTGCCGCATGCCTATAGTCCCAGCTACTCAGGAGGCTGAGGCAGGAGAATCGCTTGAACCTGGGAGGTGAAGGTTGCAAAGAGCCAAGATCGC
>NW_016107741.1:1036625-1044496 GCF_001604975.1 Cebus imitator | reverse complement strand
GCTATCAGGCTAAGGTTCCCGAACACCAGCATATGATCAGAAGCCTCTGGAGGGCCCTTGAAATGGTTTGGTTCTGTGTCTCCACCAGATCTCATCTTGAATCTTAATCCCCATAATCCCCACGTGTGGAGGAAGGGACCAGGCAGGAGGTAACTGGATCATGGGGACATTTCCCCCCATGCAGTTCTTGTGGTAGTGCATGAGTTCTCACACGATCTGATGGTTTTATAAGGCAGCGTTCCCTGCTCTTGCCTGCTCACTCTCTCCTGCCACCATGTAAGATGTGCCTCTTCCCCTTCCACCATCATTTTAAGTTTCCTGAGGCCTTCCTAGCCATGTGAAACTGTAAGTCAATTAAACCTCTTTATAAATAATCCAGTCTTGGGTAATTCTTTATAGCAGTGTGAAATCAGACTAATACAGACCTTAAAAGCCAGGACTGGGGCAGGGCCTGAGCCTCTGCATTTTGGACAAGCTCCCAGAAAAAGCTAATGCCACTGATGGGAAAAACAACCTTAGAGAAGCCCTGCTGGAAAGCATTTAGCCTGGCACCTGCCAGGTCCTTAGCTAGTACCCCATATAATGCAGCTCAATCACCCTGACCCGGAAGGGCCCTGTTCTCTCAGCGGAGGAAGGGCTCCTCCCTCCTCCTTGCTCCACCTCCCCACACAGCAGCACCACTTACTTTCTCAGCACCACTTGGGTCTATTGGTCTCCGTGCTCCCCAAGGCAGGAGAGTGCATTCTATACTCCCTGAAGCTCCTTTTGCTTGAAAATCCCTCGGCCCCAGCCTCAGCACAGACTACCTTTTCCCTTCCTGTGACACCTTGGCCACCAGAGCCTGGCCATGGCTTAACCTGATCCTCTACCCCAAACCAGAGAGAACCAATGTGCCCCCCGCCCTCCAGCTCGAAAAACACACCCATTCATGAAATTCAGGCAGGCCCCTGGCCAGGGGGACTCAATGTTCACCATGAGCTTTTCAGAGAATGCTTGGTGCCTGTCTGTTAACCTGCCAACAAGAGTCAAGGCTGGCTGGGCACCGTATCTCATTACTGTAATCCCAGCACTCTGGGAGGCTGAGATGGGAAGATCACTTGAACCTGGGTGGTTGAGGCTGCAATGAGACCAGATCACATCACTGCACTCCAGCCTGGGTGACACAATAAGACCCTGTTTCAAAAAAAAAAAAGAAATAAATAAAAAGAAAAGAAAAAGAAAAATGTCAAGGCTAGCATGTAAGACCATAACCCTCCATCCGGGCTGCACTGGATTCTCCTGGTACACTTTAGAATCACCCACACCTGCCCTCAGTCTCCTGACTTACCTGGCCTCAGGTGCAGCCTGGTCATCAACAGTGCTTCGCAGCTCCCCCCAGGTGATCTGAATGCACAGCCAAGGTTTCACCACTGCACTGGAAGAATGGAGTCATCCCCCTTCTTTTATTTAATTGAGCACACAGTAACACTTCCAGGGGCCTGTTTTCACCCTGGTCTTAAAGGCTGACCAGAGGCCCAAAGACTCAGCATTCTCTACCACTGTCCACCTTTCAAAAGCATTTGATCCTTGGTGCATTTTCCCAAATCTTGTTCATTCTTTGAAAGTTAAGAATGGACACAGTAATCTTTCCTTTTGTTATTATTTTTTTATTTTTATCGAGACAGGGTATCTTTCTGTCACCCTAGACGGACTGCAGAGGCACAATCATGGCTCACTGTAACCTGGACTTCCCTGGGCTCAAGTGATCCTCCCACCTCGGGCATGCGCCACCACACCCAGCTACATCTTTTGTATTTTTTTGTAGAGATGGGGTCTTGCCATATTGACGAGACTTGTCTTGAACCCCTGGGCTCAAGCGATCCTCTTGAGTCAGCCTCCCAAAGTACTAAGATTATAGGCGTGAGCCACCACACCCAGTCTCTTTTGTTATTGTTTTTAAATGATGGATAAGAGCTGAAGACGAAGTTACTCTTAGAAATAGAAATTTGGAAAAAAAAAAAAAAAGGAAAATGATACCTGTCAAAAAAGGTTATTTAGAATACAATTTAGATGTCCCAATAAACTTCTAATATTCAGAAGGCTCCCATCTGTGTCACCTGAGCCCAGCGGCAAGGCACAGAGGCCAGGTTATTCATGAAGAGCACGGTTTCAGATGACCACCAACTCGCTTGCAAATTCCAACATGCAACAACAAGGCCAGGGGAAGAAAGGTGCCTGGTGAACTTGACAAAGGTCATTATGGCATAACACATTCACTGAGAACCAGAACTGTGGCAGATGCTGGGCAGGGTGGTGAGACGTTAGCCCTGGAAGAACCCGGTCCACTCAGTCAAGCCATGGAGTTGCTACTGTGGGAGGCACACGCACCCACCCTGGGTGGGGGCTCTCACAGCTGCAGGAGGTGGAGGCCCAGGCAGGCTTGCTCCCAAGTGTAGCCACAACTGGAGTCACCCGGAGGGCTTCAGACATACCCAGAGGTTCCGGTGGAACACACAGTTGTGTGTCGTGTTGGGTGCCCGGAAGCACAGCAGGCCACAGATCCACTGGCTTGCATTCGAATGCCCAGGACGCCCCTCCAGCTTTCCACCCTCATTCTTCCCAGGGAGCTCCAGAAACTAGTTAAGAAAGGTTCATGCAGTCTCAAACAGAAAACTCGAATGTGCAGCCAGGGTCCACAAGGCTGTGGGAGAGGGAAGCAGCTATCTTCCTCACTAAAACACAAACACACACCCACGTATGGAACCATAAATGCAGCTTGAGCACCCAGCATCCAATAACAACTCAAGGCCAAGGAATGCCCATTTCCCAAAGGCTGTGCAGACTGTCCTGACACTCAGTTTCCTGGAGAATGAGCTACAGTCAAGGTTGCATCTTTATCAGTGTGGATGTAAACATGGGAAGAGGAAGGGAAGTTACAATGTCACTTTCTCTAAAATGCCAGATCATTAATTTTGTCAGCCCCAACTGAATTTATGGGAACAAAATACCAAAACAGATTCCTATCATGTTGTGAGAACCCAGAAAGTCTTACAAGTTCAAATGTCATGCTGTCATGGGATTACTGGTTCAAATATTGCTTTCTTGAAGCAAGGACTAAGCAGCACAGTAAACAGGGTCTCTACTCGGGAGACAGTCCTGAGGCAGTAACCCCAGTGCAGGAAGCTGGCTGGAAACACATTCTTCGGGATCCCTTTCATTTTAGTCCAAGAACAGTCTATTACTTTTCCTTTAATATTGAGCTGCAAAGATAATTTTTTAACCACTTAAGCTATTCCAAACACATATTACTCCATAACCTTTGTCTTTTGATATTTAGGGAGATTTTTTCAAAGCTCCCAATGTAAGAAAAGTGACCCTTCATCCAGAAGAAGTATTTCCTGGCTTACTCCACTACATCTGAAAACAAGATAAGTAGAAGGAAAACTGCTTCGCTCTTTCAGGAAAGCAAACCCAGCACCACTGCCACTCCCTCCACAATTCTGAGTCCATCTCGAGATGGGGGTCCCAGGGAGCAGGTCGCCCAAGTGCCCCTCAGGAGACGGCTGGGAACATTCCTCTCTCCCTGCGCTTGCCAGGTACTCAACTATAAGTGAACATCCTGATGAAGAAAACAGCCATGTGAACCTGCCCAGCCCAGCTAAGACCCTGCACAGTTCAAAAGGGCACCACGCCTGTGTGTCAGCTGTGTGTCATGTCAGGCTCCCAGAAGCATAGCAGGCTACAGATCCACTGGCTTGCATTCCAATACCCAGGACGCCCCTCTAACTTTCCACCCTCATTTTTCCCAGGGAGCTCCGGAAACCAGCTAAGAAAGGTTCATGCAATTGCTTTGGTTCAAATGACTTATTTTTTTTTGTGGGGAGGGGGAGGAAGAGAAGGGCAAAATCTACGGAATGGAAGATTTCTAGGTTTCCACATTCCAGCTTACATGTTCTCTTTTCTTGCTAGAAATCCATGACCTTTTATTTTTTTTTTTTATTTTATTTTTTGAATGGAGTTTCAGCTCTTGTCGCCGAGGCTGGAATGTAATGGCATGATCTCGGCTCACTGCAACCTTCGCCTCCTGGGTTCAAATGATTCTCCCGCCTCAGCCTCCTGGGTAGCTGGGATTACAGGCATGCACCACCATGCCCAACTAATTTTTTTTTCTTCATATTTTTAGTAGAGAGGGGGTTTCACTATGTTGGCCAGACTGGTCTCAAACTCCTGACCTCAGGTGATCCGCCCACCTTGGCCTCCCAAAGTGCTGGGATTACAGGCATGAGCCACAGTGCCCAGCTGACCTTTTAATTTTTAAGCTGTTGTTTAAACTAAAAAGACTGGGGAAAACCCAGAATGTAAGTGAGCCTCATTCACTTAATACCCAAATGTTGTTTCTTGGGCCGCTGCAGTGGCTCACGCCTGTAATTCCAGCACTTTGGAAGGCCAACGCAAGAGGATACTTTGAGCACAGCCTGGGCAACACGGCAAAACCTCATCACTACAGAAATTTTTTAAATTAGCCAGGCGTGATAGTACATGCCTATAGTCCCAGCTACTCAGCAGGCTGAGGTGGGAGGATCGCCTGAGCCTGGGAGGTAGAGGTTGCAGTGAGCCGTGGTTGCGCCACTGCATTCCAGCCTGGGCAAACAAGCGAGACCCTGTCTCAGACAAAAAAAAGGAAAAAAAAACTGTTGTTTCTTCATGTAAATCTGGAGCATAATTCCATGATTATTACCAAAAACAAAACAAAGCAAAAAACAAAAATTACTTTGTATAGATCCTGCCTTTTCCTGGGAGAAGTAACTACTATGTGATTATGTTTTCCTAGCACGCTATGCAATTTTGCATGCATTGAAGACATAACTACAAAAATAAGATCTTACTATTTATGGTGGCAATTCAAATAAAATCTTACGGTTAAGAATAACATGAAATTGGCAGAGACAAGAAGATCACTTGAGGCCAGGAATTCCACACCAGCCCAGGCAGCATAGCAAAATCTTACCTCTACTAAAAAGCAAAAAAATTAGCCAGGCATGGTGGCACAAGCCTGTAGTCCCAGCTACTTGGGAGGCTGAGGCAGGAGGATATCTTAAGCCTGGGAGTTCAAGGCTTCAGTGAGCAATGATCATGCCACTCTACTCCAGTCTGGGCAACAGATTGAGACCTTGTCTCTAAAAACATAAAGAATAAGAAGAAGTCTTATTCTCAAAATTGAATTTTTCCAACAAATTGCTTCATTTACTGCACAAGCAGTTAGGACAGGGTATCAAAGACCCCCACTGCCAGTGTTTGCTGGGAGTCCTCAGAGAAGGGACAGAGCCCCGGGGAGGCCCAGCTCCTGCCCGGAGGCACTGAGCACACCTCCAGTTCCTGGCCCTAAGCAAGCATGTTAAAGCAGCCCCAGCCGCACCTGGGCAGAGAGGAGCCGGGTCTGCACCAGATGTGGCCATTCCCTCTGCAGAGCTTTCTGGAGCTGCTACCTGCCTGGCACTGAGCCAGGACTCCCAGGACTGATTCCTGCTCAGCTCTGGCCTCCCCTAGGCAGATGGGAGAGAGGGAGGGAGACACAAGCAGTCATGCACAGATGCACACATGCGTTCAGGCACCAGGATCCTCCATCCCTGCACCTGTGCACATACTGTGCCTTGGTAGTACCATTCACATCCCTTGATTTTTCTCTATCACTACTAGTAGCACAAGGCTTCCCAATTCTTCCCTGTAACTCCTGTACCCATTTGCCCTTCTGCTACAAGTGGTCTCTGCCACCACACCCTGCTCAGAAGTCTTCCATGGCTCCCACTGCCCTGGAGCAAGGCCCTGGCTCCTGCCCACTTCACCCACTGCAGCCTCCTCCCCGCTTCCCCTAACCTGCAGGCTGCCACCAACTCCTCATCCCAGGGGTCCTTCCAGCCACACGCCCTGGAGGAGCACCGTGTGAGTTCCTCCCTCAATCGGGGATCACCCACTTTAGGGTGAGGCTCCTTAAAGAACACCCACTCTTTCCCAGGCCTGTCTGCTCCTGGGTCAGATCCAGCACCAAAAAACACAGCTTAGTGCTGATCCCTGTGACACGCATTCAGGGCCACGGAAGAACTGCCCCAGGATGGGCCCTAACAGGGGCCTTTAGGGTCAGCCTCCTCTCAGTGAGGTCTCCACAATTCAAGAATAAGGCTGAACACATACACTTCAATGCATTTCCTTTTTTAAATAACTGCTTTCTTGAGTATAACTCATACACAACAAAATTCACCTTTTTTAAAGCATACAATCAAGGGGTTTTTAGTACATTCACAGAGTTGTGTAACCAGCACTCTCTACATCCAGGACATTTTCATCACCAACAGAAACCCCATGCCCACTGGCCGACCCTCCCCTCCACACTACCCCTGCTAACCACCATTCTGCCACCTCTGTGTATTTACATATTCAAGATATTTGATACGAATGGATCATACAGTATTTCTCAACCCATTTTCACGTCAAATACTAAATACAAGTTAGGAAATGTGGTGGGGTGCAATATTTATTACAACCAATAGGCTTCGAAATCTCAGAAATTCCTGGGTTTCAAAACACACATTACATGTAGAAGAAAAGAAATAAATCCACCTTCCCAGACCAGGTACCATGGGTAGAGTCCACAATAAGCTAACAAAAAGCCACACCCACTCCCATTTTCCACATTTACTTTCTCCTTCTTGCAAAATACCCCTCCCAGGTCCAGGCTGTAGTTTGAAAAACTTCCCTGACACCTCCCTCCTGTCCTCTACTCGTTTAGAGAAGTGCTGCTTTAGAAACTGGTTCTTATTTCAGTGTGTATAAAACCATCTGAGCCAGTTGTTAAAATTCAGTTTCCAATGTCCCAGCAACTGTGATTCTGAGGTTTTGCACATGCTGATTAGAATGCAAATGGCAGACAGGCCACATCTCTGTAGAGCAGTTCTACAGAGAACTGCTCTGCTGTGTGGAACCAGCATCAGCATCACCCAGATGATTGCTGACCAACTTCTGGTTTGGGATTCAGTAGGTCAATTTTCATTGCTACCATGTTTCCAGGGCATACTGATGCTGTTGGTCTGGGAACCACACTTTGAAAACCACTGCTTACCAAGGGCAGCAAGCCCCAGCCAGCATGCCAATTACTGCCCAATGCCTGCTTTTGTAAATAAAGATTTATTGGCACACAATCCTTTCATTTACATACTGTCTATAGTAGCGTTCATGCTACAACAGCACAGAGGAGTAATTTGGCCCACACAACCAAAAATATTTACTCTCTGGCCCTTTACAGGAGCCTGTTGACCTCTAGTTTGCAGAGGATCAACCAAACATTAGAAATATCCTGAACATGTCTATTGTCAAGCCAAGACTTCTGGTACTTCATACAGATTTCAGAGGAGGGAGGACATGTAATTTTATTAAAACCTAATGATTTTTTCAAAAGAAAAAGGAAGACTGGGTGTGGTGGCACATACCAGGAATCCTAACAATTTGGGAGAACAACGTGGGAGGATTACTTGAGCCCAGGAGTTTGAGACCAGTCTGGGAAACAGAGCAAGACCTCATCTCTAAAAAAAATTTTTTAACTAGCACGGTATGGTGGCACACCTGTAGTCTCAGCTACTTGGGAGGGCTGAGATGGGAGGATTGCTTAAATCCAGGAATTCGAGACTGCAGTGAGCTATGATCGTACCACTGCACTCCATTCTTGGGGACAGAGCAAGACTCCTGTCTATTTAAAAAAGAGTGAGGGAGGAATGCAGGCTGTTTCTAGAAGCTGGAAGCTGGGTGGGAGAAGATGGAGAGGATGGTGGGTGGGCCACATGTTGAAGACCTAGTTGCAGAAGCCTCTGTGGGCCACAGGATGGTGTCAGCTTCAGTCCATG
>NW_016107741.1:1034117-1036510 GCF_001604975.1 Cebus imitator | reverse complement strand
AAAAGGGTGGAGGGAGCTGGGCATGGTGGCTTGTGCCTGGTAATCCCAGCACTTTGGGAGGCCTAGGTGGATGGAACACTTGAGGTCAGGAGTTCAAGACCAGCCTGGCCAACATAGCGAAACCCCATCTCTACTAAAAATTTTTAAAAAGCTGGGTGTGGTGCCAGGCACCTGTAATCCCAACTACTCTGGAGGCTGAGGTAGGAGAATATCTTGAAGCCAGGAGGTGGAGGTTGCAGTGAGCCGAGATTGTGCCACTGCACTCCAGCTTGGGCAACACAGCAAGACTCCATCTCAAAATAAATAAATAAGCAAATAAACAAACTGGCGGGGTGGACTCAACGTGATGCCTGCTACGAACAAGGTGACAGGGAAGCACAAAGGACAGCACTTTTCAAGTCTGGGGGAGCAAGGAGGCTCTCACCAAAAGGGCTGTTGGGCAGCTATTAGTACCTATACTGGGAAAACATAACATACAAGCAAGAAGCTTACAGCCTCGGTGGTGAAAATTTTTTCACATCAGAGACCGAGAACTCTTGCAGTCATTTATGTCATCCCTTCTTCTCCAGACAGAAGATGCCAAAAAGCTGCAACCAAAGATCTCTTCATCTTATTGATAAAGCCACTAATGAGCCAAAATGTCTGTCAATGTCAACCACAGCGTGTCAGACCAGTTCTATCACTACAACTTGCCCCATCTGATTGCTAAGGTTGAGGGCAAAGGAAATGGAATCAAGACAGTTACAGTCAACATGATCGACACTGCAAAGGCCCTTAATCAGTCTCCAACGTATCCCACCAAATATTTTGGTTGTGAGCCGGGAGCACAGACCCAGTTTGATGTTAAGAACAACCGTTACATTGTCAATAGATCTCATGAGGCGAATAAGCCGCAGGACATGTTGGATGGATTCATTAAAAAATGTGTTCTCTAGGCGGATCCAAGATGGCCCAATAGGAACAGCTCTGGAGTGCAGTTCCCAGCGAGAACAACGCAGAGGGTGAGTGAACACCGCATTTCCAAATGAGTTATTACTGCCCACAGACCAGGAGACTCCCGGGCTGAAAAGCGCCACGAGTTTCCAGCACGGCTGTTTCAGCCGGTGCAGCAGGTCTCTGCACAAAAACTCACACAAATCTGGGCAGCTGTTTCAACTGGCACCCGGAACGCCTGGGAGACAGAGCAGCCCATTCAACTGAAAAAAAGGGGGCTAAAACAGTGAGCCAGGTGATCTGGCTCGGGGGTCCCACCCCCACAAAGACCAGCAATCTGAAACTCTGGCTTGAGAATTTCCCAGCAAGTGCAGCTGAACCTGGGACAGTCCAGCTCTGTTGGGGAAGGGCGTCTGCCATTACTGAGGCAGTCCGCCATTACAGAGGCAGTCCATCATTATTGAGGCAGGCTGCCATTACCGAGGCAGTTCTAACTATATCTCTATAAACAAAACCACAAGGAGGTTCATACAGCAGCTGGGCAGAGCCCGTGGTAGCTCAGCAACGCCTCTGCTGGTAGACTGTGACTAGGCTACCTCCTTGCTGGGCAGGGCACCTCTGAAAAAAAGCAGCAGCACCTCAGGAACTTATAAATAAAGCCCCACCTTCCCAGGACAGAGCACCTGGGGAAAAGGCGGTTATGAGTTCTGCTGCAGCAGACTTAAATGTACCTGCCCAGCAGCTCTGAACAGAACAACAGAGCTCACAGCTCAACACCTGAGCTCCTATAAGGGACAGACTGTCTCCTCAAGCAGCTCCCTGACCCCTGTATATCCAAAGAGTCACCTCATAAAGGACAGCTCAAGCTGATCACTTGCGGGTACCCTTCTGGGACAAAGATAACAGAAGAAACTGGCAGTAACCCTTACTGTTCTGCAGCCGCCACAGGTGATCCCCAGGCTAGCAGGGTCTGGAGTGGACCTCCAGCAGTCCTACAGCAGAGGGGCTTGACTGTTAGAAGGAAAACTAAAAAAAAAAACAGAAAGAAGTAACTTCATCATCAACAAAAAGAACATCCACTCAGAGACCCCATCCGAAAGTCACCAACTATAAAACCACAGGTAGATAAATACACAAATATGGGAAGAAACCAGTGCAAAAAGGATGAAAACACCCAAAACCAGAATGCCTCTCATCCTCCAAGGGATCACAACTCATCAACAGAAAAGGAACAAAGCTGGATGGAGAATGAGTCTGATGAATTAACAGAAGCAGGCTTCAGAAGGTGGGTAATAACAAACTTCTCTGAGCTAAAAGAACATGTTCTAACCCAAAGCGAACAAACTAAGAACCCTGTAAAAAGGTTTGACAAAATGCTAACGAGAATAAACAGCTTAGAGAAGAATATAAATGACCTGATGGAGCTGAAAAACACAACACGAGAACTTCGCCGAATCGAC
>NW_016107741.1:1021387-1033717 GCF_001604975.1 Cebus imitator | reverse complement strand
CAAAGGGAAGCCCATCAGACTCACAGCGGATCTCTCGGCAGAAACCCTACAAGCCAGAAGACAATGGGGCCAATATTCAACATCCTTAAAGAAAAGAACTTTCAACCTAGAATTTCATATCCAGCCAAACTAAGCTTCATAAGTGAAGGAGAAATAAAATCCTTTACAAACAAGCAATTGCTGAGAAATTTCATCACCACCAGGCCTGCCTTACGAGAGCTCCTGAAAAAAGCACTAAACACAGAAAGGAACAAGTAGTACCAGCCACTCCAAAAACATACCAAATAGTAAAGAGCATTGACACAATGAAGAAACCAATGGGCAAAACAACCAGCTAGCATTAAAATGGCAGGATCAAATTCACACATAACAATATTAACCTTAAATGTAAATGGGCTAAATGTCCCAATCAAAAGACACAGACTGGCAAATTGGATAAAACGTCAAAAACCATCGGCATGCTGTATCCAGGAAACCCATCTCACATGCAAGGACACATATAGGCTAAAAATAAAGGGATGGAGGAAGATTTACCAAGCAAATGGAGAGCAAAGAAAAGCAGGAGTTGCAATCCTAGTCTCTGATAAAATACACTTTAAACCAACAAAGATCAAAAGGGACAAAGAAGGGCATTACATAATGGTAAAAGGATCAATGCAACAAGAAGAGCTAAGGATCCTAAATATATATGCACCCAATACAGGAGCACCCAGATACATAAAGGAAGTTCTTATCGACCTACAAAGAGACTTAGGCTCCCACACAATAATAGTGGGAGATGTTAACACTCCACTGTCAATATTAGATCAACAAGACAGAAAATTAACAAGGATATCGAGGACTTGAACTCAGATCTGGACCAAGAAAACCTAATAAACATATACAGAACTCTCCACCCCAAATCCACAGAATATACATTCTTCTCAGCACCACATCACACCTGCTCTAAAACTGACCACATAATTGGAAGTAAATCACTCCTCAGTAAATGCAAAAGGACGGAAATCATACAGTCTCTCTGACCACAGTGCAATCAAATCAGAACTCAGGATTAAGAAACTAACTCAGAATCGCACAACTTCATGGAAACTAAACAACTAGCTCTTGAATGTTGACTGGACAAACGATGAAATGAAGGCAGAAATAAAGATGTTCTTCGGAACCAACAAGAACAAATACACAACGTACCAGAATCTCTGAGACACATTTAAAGCAGTGTCTAGAGGAAAATTTATAGCAATAAATGCCCAAATGAGAAGCAAGGAAAGATCTAAAATGGACACCCTGTCAACAAAATTGAAAGAGCTAGAAGAGCAAGATCAAAAAACCTCAAAAGCTAGCAGAAGACAAGAAATAACTAAGATCAGAGCAGAACTGAAGGAGACAGAGACACAAAAAAACCCTTCAAAAAACTCAATAAATCCAGGAGCTGGTTTTTTGAAAAGATCAACAAAATAGACGATTAGCCAGATTAATAAAAAAGAAAAAAGAGAGAATCAAATAGATGCAATAAAAAATGATAAAGGGTATATCACCACATATTCCACAGAAATACAAACTACCATCAGAGATTACTATAAACAACTCTATGCACACAAACCATTAAACCTCAAAGAAATGGATAAATTCCAAGACACTTGCACCCTAACAAGCCTAAACCAGGAAGAAGTTGAAACCCTGAATAGACCAATAACAAGGGCTGAAGTTGAGGCAGCAATTAATAGCCTACCAACTAAAAAAAGCCCAGGTCCAGATGGGTTCACAGCCAAATTCTACCAGACATACAAAGAGGAGTTGGTACCACTCCTTTTGAAACTACTCCAAACAATCCAAAAAGAGGGAATCCTTCCCAAATCATGTCATGAGGCCAACATCATCCTGATACCAAAACTCGGCAGAGACTCAACAAGAAAAGAAAAAGAAAACTTCAGGCCAATATCCATGCTGAACATAGATGCAAAAATCTTCAATAAAAATACTGGCAAACCGATTGCAACAGCACATCAAAAAGCTCCTGTGTTGGGGGCGTATGTATTTAGGATACTTAGCTCTTCCTGCTGGATTGATCCTTTTACCACTATGTAGTGTCCTTCTTTGTCTCTTTTGATCTTTGTTGGAGTCCATTTTATCAGAGACTAGGATTACAACCCCTGCTTTTTTTTGTCCTCCATTTGCTTGGTAAATCTTCTTCTATCCCTTTATTTTGAGTCTATGTGTGTCTTTGTATGTGAGATGGGTTTCCTGAATACAGCACACCGATGGATTCTGACTTTTTATCCAGTTTGCCAGTCTGTGTCTTTTGATTGGGGCATTTAGGCCCTAATACACATATACAGAACACTCCACCCCAAATCCACAGAATATACATTTTTCTCAGCACCACATTGCACATACTCTAAAATTGACCACATCATTGGAAGCAAATCACTTCTCAGCAAATGCAAAAGAACAGAAATCATAAGTAACAGTCTATCAGACCACAGTGCAGTCAGACTAGGACTCAGGATCAAGAAACACACACACAAACCCGCACAACTACTTGGAAACTGAACAACCTGTTTCTGAGTGTTGACTGGAAACTCTGTCTCAAAAACAAAGAAATACTAGACTTCCATAGAATCAACCCAAATGCCCATAAATGATAGACTGGACAAAGAATATGCGGTACATATACACCATGGAATACTACGCAGCCATAAAAAACGAGTTTGTGTCCTTTGTAGGGACTTGGATGAATCTGGAAACCATCATTCTCAGCAAACTAACAGAAGAACAGAAAGCCAAACACCATATGTTCTCACTCATAGGTGGGTGTTGAACAATGAGAACAAGTGGACTCAGGGAGAGGAGCATCACACACTGGGGGCAGTTGACGGGGATAGGGAGAGACAGTGGGGGATGGGGAGGGAGGGGAGGGTGGGGAGGGATAACATGGGGAGAAATGCCAGATATAGTATGCACCTAAAGTAAATAATTTTTAAAAATGAAAAAAATTAAAAAAAAAGAAATACAGACACCATATCCTACAATTTTGTCACAACAACAAAAAAGCTCAACAGCACCTTCTTCATGATTTGGCATGCAGGGCAGCAATACACCAAACTCAGCCTATCTCCAAGATTCCAGGTACCTTGAAGGAGATGTGTGATGTAGATTTTTTAGAAGAGGTCATCATCAGCTGGTTGGAAAAGGCCTTTAAGAAATATGTCTCAAAAGAACTTGCCAAAGAAATTCGTGTCAAAACAGAACCATTTATAAAATGAAGAAGACAGAGGAAGAATCTTCTGGTGGTGAAGAAGATGAAGATGAGAACACTGAGGTGGTTCATTGGAAGATTGCCAGTGTACCGCAAGTTGAAACTATGAAGTCCGACAACAAGGATGATGACACTGATATTGATGCCATTTAGCGGGATGGATGCAACCTAGCTTAACATTGTAATGCTGCAGATTCTTCTCCATTATCAGCCAGAAGCACAACATGTATGTGCAAAAGCTAAAATGGCTTAACATGAAGCTACGCTTTACACTAAAAATCTATTACTGTGAGTGGTCTGTAATTAAGCCCAGTGAGACATCTAGGGAGTCCATACACATCAGTGAGCAGGCGTAGTTTGCTTATTTATAGCATGTTTCTTTTTGAAAAACTAGTGGTGGACACATTTAGATCACATTTATACAGTTATAAAAATAAAGATTTGATTTTGGCCACACTTCAAATGTTTGGCTCTGAATGACTTAAGCTAAAGTAACTGGCTCCATTTTCAAATGTTGGGTCATCATTTCACGTGATGAGCATTCTGAGAACCTGCTAGATACTGTTAGGTGCTGAGGCTGTAAAGAGGTCTTCAACAGGATGTAACACAAACTTATTTGTAATTACCTTATCCAGCCCATTAAGAAATAGTACTACCTAAGTTTTATCTCTAGTCCCTCCAACTGGCATCTGGTAATGTACACTGTGAGGTAGACTGATAATCAAATGATAGTGCAACATCCTACTGACAAGTAAATATGAACTGAGCGTCCTACAAATAATTTAACAGCAGGTTTTGAAACTTGGAAAGTTGTTTTCTTATTTCATGTACACTTGCCCTAAATTGTAGTCTTTGAAGTCATGTGCATTGCACGTTAGATGAGCCAGGGAAATTATTACATTAACAACCATTTTTTGTGTACGTAGTAGTTGCTTCACACTGAGAGAGCTTGCTTTGGGGTGCAATTAAAACAATAAACTGATTTTATGTGGGGGAAACGGGGAAGGGTGAACTTACTAGCAAACCTAAGCATAAAGTTTCAGCTTTTGTCCTTATGGTTTAAATTACAATTCCAAAATGTTTAGACATACTGAGAAAAAAAAAAAAAAAAAAGGTAGAGGGAGGTCAGGTGTGGTGGCTCACACCTGTAATCCCAGCAGTTTGGGAGGCCAAGGTGGGTGGATCACTTGAGGTCAGGAGTTTGGGACCAGCCTGGCCAACATGGTGAAATCCCGTCTCTGCAAAAAAATACAGAAATTAGCCTGGCATGGGTGGTGGGTGCTTGTAATCCCACCTACTCAGGAAGCTGAGGCAGGAGGATCACTTGAGCCCAGGAATTCAAGGCTGCAGCGAGGCAAGTTCACACCGCTGCACTCCAACTTCGGTAACAGAGTGGGACAATGTCTCTTAACAAAAATAAAAATATTCAACAGAAAACCTTATAAACCCTACAATGCTATGATGAAGATACTACCGATGTCCCCTAAATCTGGAAAATTTAACTTTATTGAGGGATTCCCCCCATAGGAAGGGTTTCTGAAATATAACCAGAAATGATGAAGAGGTGAAGGTTTTGATTCTGGTATGGATCTGTGTTGTTGCTGGGAAGTGAAAGAGTGGGAAATGAGAAGAGAGCAGCTCGTGTCTAAGAGAGGACACATTCCCAAACACTATCACCCTTGGACCACAGGGGCCCCCGCTCAGTGTCTGAACCCCAGAATAAACCCTGTGTCCATGTCACAGGGAGGCTGAAAGACTCCCATGCTCCTGCTCAGAAAGCAGCAGCAGAGGATGAGGCTGAGCTAACCACAAGCTGCCACTACAAGGACCACCAGGATGCCGGCGATCAGGCATGTCCTGTCTTCCTGAAGGCTGAGCAGAGCAGATATGCTGACCACCTCTGTCAGAGTCCTGCAGGTGCCCACATCCCCCAGGGTCAGGACAAGAATCTTACGACCTTTGAATATTGTGAGTTTTAATTTTGCTTCAACAGCTGTGAAGCCAGAATGACCAATCATATTTTTTTGATTCATCAGAGATGTGCCACCCCTATGCTCAGGAAATCACAAGCTCTATGCCTGGGGCAGTGAGGTTAAAAAGCTCGAAACACAAGGAAAATACTCAGGAGAACCAAAAACTTATCCACACAGCAGCATTATTCACAACAGTCACAAAGAGGAACCACCCACATGTCAATCAAAAGACAGAAACAAAATTCGGTCCATTCCCATAGGACAATAGCATTTGGCCATGAAAAGGAATGACCGATAAACACTACAACATGGATGAATCTCCAAACATTATACTGAGATAAGCTGGACACAAATGGCCACATATTCTATGATCCCACTGATATGAAATGCCCAGAATAGGCGAATTCATACATAGTAACTGTGATGGTTAACACTGAGCGTCAATTTGATTGGATTAAAGGATACAAAGTATTGATCCTGGGTGTGTCTGTGAGGGTGTTGTCAAAAGAGATTAAATTTGAGTCAGTGGACTGGGGAAGGCAGACTCACCCTTAATCTACTGGGCACAATCGAATCAGCTGCCAGCAAATATAAAGCAGACAGAAAACTGTGAAAAGGAGAGACTGACCTAGCCTCCCAGCCTTGTCTTTCTCCCATGCTGGATGCCTCCTGCCCTCAAGCATCAGACTCCAGGGTTCTAGAGAACCCTAATACAGATTTTGGTACCAGGAGTGGTTCTAAAGGAACAGGATATTAAGGATGGAGTTCTTTTCTTGGTTTTGGGGTTTCTGTAGTTGGCTGCTTAATATGATTAGACACCAAAATGCTAAGGACTCTACTTCTAATAGTATGCAGAACGCTTCCAGTCCTTGAGGTAAAATGTTTAGAGAGTTATGCAAAATAAATGCATTTGATACTCCTGATTCACCCCTCGTGAGAGGCAGGAGTTTAGTGACTCTATACATAATACCTTGACCATATGTGGAGAACCAAGGAACATAAGCTGGTTGGTTGCTCCTGAGTTCAGTGGGCAAAGTGATGAAAGAAAATTATGAACTCAGTGATTCTGTCTCCCAGCTTCGGAAGCATATACTGAGCCTCAAATCTGCTAAGATTGCCCTGAATGAGAGTCTTACCTCCTGCGGAGAAAGAGCTGAAATTGTGGAAAAAGACACAAGCTCTTACCATGCAAGTGTCTGACCTGCAATGAAAGGTGCATGCACAGCCTCGCCAGGTATCTACTGTTAAAGTGAGGGCACTGATTGGAAAAGAGTGGGACCCTGCAACATGGAATGGGGATGTGTGGGAGGATCCTGATGGAGCTGGGGACACTGAGTTTGTAAACTCTGATGAACCTTTTCTGCCAGAAGGAACAGCTTCCCCAACCCCAGTAGTGGTAACATCCCCTCCTCAACCCATACTGCCATCAGCCTTTCCACCTTTGTTTGAGGAGATAAACCCTGCGCTGCCTGAGGCAACAGTGATGGCCTCCCCGAGACAGTTGCCAGGCAAGACAATGATTCTCCTCAGGAGCCACCCCAACACCCCTGTTTGCTTCTAGACCTATAACTAGACTAAAATCTCGGTGGGCACCTAGAGGTAAGGTTGAGAATGTGACCCACTACACTCAAAAAGAACCATTTGAGTTCTCTAATTGACATAAACAGAAATCTGGAGAACAGGCATGGGAATGGATATTAAGGGTGTGGGATAATGGTGGAAGGAATATTGAGTTGGATCAGGTTGAATTTATTGATTTGGGCCCACTAAGTAGGAACTCTGCTTTTAATGTTGAAGCTTGGGGAGTTAAAGTTCTAATAGCTTATTTGCTTGGTTAGCTGAAATATGGATTAAAAGATGGCCCACTGTGACTGAGCTGGAATGCCTGATCTCCCTTGGTTTAATGTAGAGGAAGGGATCTAAAGGCTTAGGGAGATTGGGATGGTGGAGTGGATTAGTCATCTTAGAACTACTCATACCAGCTGGGAGCGTCCAGAAGATATACCTTTCACCAATGCCTTGCAAAACAGATTGGTGAGGGCAGTACCTGCATCTTTGAAGACCTCTGTAATTGCTCTTCTCTATGTCAGAGCTAATGGTGGGAACTGCAGTCACTCAACTACATAATTTAAATACTATGGGAGAAATTGGATCCCAAGGTGGCAGGGGTGGCTTGAGGGTCAAGTGGTGACACTCAACCATCAAAGGCAAGGTGTGTGTAGCTACCAAAATGGACAGCAGAGGCAAGGCAGCAGTGAGAATAGTCTGACTCGTGTAGAGCTCTGGCACTGACTAATTAATTATGGTGTTCCTAGAAGTAAAATTGACAGGAAGCCTACTTCATTCCTACTTAATTTATACAAACAGAAAACTTCTAGGTCAAATGGACAAAAGACTAATTTGTATTATAAAAACAGAGAACCAATCAATTTCCAGACTTGAGCCAGTTTATAGACCCAGAACCCCTTGAATGCAGGGAAGGCCAGGTCCCCTTAAGGAAGGACCCCACTACATTACCAACAATTTATGCGGTGAATCTTTCTCCCATCCTTCCCTAAGGAGACCTCTGGATTTTTACCAGGGTGACTGTGCACTGGGGAAAGGGAAATCATCAGACATTTTGGGGACTACTGGATACTGGCTCTGAGCTGACATTGATTCCAGGCGACCCAAAATGTCACCGTGGTCCTCCACTTAAACTAGGGGCTTATGGAAGTATGGTAATTAATGGAGTCTTAGCTCAGTTCCAACTTACAGTGGGTCCAGTGGGTCCCTGGACTCATCCTGTGGTCATTTCCCCATTGCTGGAATGCATAGTTGGCATAGACATACTTAGCAGCTGGCAGAACCCCCACATTGGCTCCCTGATTGGTGGGGTAAGGGCTATTATGGTGGGAAAGGCCCAGTGGAAGCCACTAGAGCTGCCTCTACCTAGAAAAATAGTAAATCAAAAACAATGTCACATCCCTGGAGGGATTACAGAGATTAGTGCCACCAACAAGGACTTGAAAGACACAGGAATAGTGATTCCCACCACATCCCCAGTCAACTTTCACATTTGGCCTGTGCAGAAGACAGATGGATCTTGGAGAATGACAATGGATTATCATAAGCTTAACCAAGTGGTAACTCCAACTGCAGCTGCTGTATCAGATGTGGATTCATTGCATGAGCACATTAACACATCTCCTGGTATGCAGCCATTGACTTGGCAAATGCCTTTTTCTCCATTCTTGTCCATAAGGCCCACAAGAAGCAATTTGCCTTCAGCAGCAGTATACCTTTACTGTTCTATGTCAGGGGTATATAAACTCTCCAGCTTTGTGTCATAATCTTGTTCGGAGAGACTTCGATCGCTTTTTGCTTCCACAAGACATCACACTGGTCCATTACATTGATGACATTATGCTGACTGGATCCGGTGAACAAGAAGTAGCAAACACACTGGACTTATTGGCGAGACATTTGCGTGCCAGAGGATGGGAAATAAATCCAACTAAAATTCAGGGATCTTCTACTTCAGTAAAATTTCTAGAGGTCCAGTGGTATGGGGCCTGTAGAGATATTCCTTCTAAGGTGAAGAGTAAGTGGCTGCATTTGGCCCCTCCTACAATGAAGAAAGAGGCACAACACCTTGTGGGCCTACTTGGATTTTGGAGGCAACACATTCCTCATTTGGGTGCGTTACTCTGGCCCATTCATCTAGTGACCCAAAAGGCTGCCAGTTTTGAGTGGGGTCTGGAACAGGAGATGGCTCTGCAACAGGTCCAGGCTGCTGTGAAAGCTGCTCTGCCACTTGGGTCATATGACCCAGCAGATCCAATGATGCCTGAGGTGTCGGTGGCAGATAGGGATGCTGTTTGGAGCATTGGGCAGCCCCCATAGATGAATCACAGCGGAGGCCTCTAGGATTTTGGAGCAAGGCCCTGCCATCTTCTGTAGATAACTACTCTCTGTTGAGAGACAGCTCTTGGCCTGTTACTGGGCTTTGGTAGAAACTGAACATCTGACTGTGGGTCATCAAGTCACCATGCAACCTGAACTGTCTATCATGAATTGGGTACTTTCTGGCCCACCTAACCATAAAGTTCGGTGTGCACAGCAGCATTCCATCATCAAATGGAAGTGATATATACATGATCTGGCTCAAGCAGATCCTGAAGGCATATGTAAGTTACATGAGGAAGTGGCTCAAATGCCCATGGTCTCCACTCCTGCAGCTCTGCCTTCTCTCCCCAAGCCTGCACCGATGGCCTCATGGGGAGTCCCTTATGATCAGCTGACAGAGGAAGAGAAGACTAGGTTCTGGTTCACATATGGTTCTACATGATATGCAGGCACCACCTGAAAACAGAGAGAGGCAGCACTACAGCCCTTTTCTACGACATCCCTGAAGGACAGCGATGAAGGGAAATCTTCCCAGTGGGCAGAGCTTCAGGCAGTGCACCTGGTTGTGCACTTTGCATGGAAGGAGAAATGGCCAGATGTGCGATTATATACTGTCATGGGCTGTAGCCAATGGTTTGGCTGGACGGTCAGGGACTTGGAAGAAGCATGATTGAAAAATTGGTGACAAAGAAATTTGGGGAAAAGGTATGTGGATGGACCTCTCTGAGTGGTCAAAATCATGAATGTATCTGTGTCCCATATGAGTGCTCACTAATGGGTGACCTGAGTAGAGGAAGATTTTAATAATCAACTGGATAGGATGACCCGTTCTACAGATACCACTCAGCCTCTTTTCGCAGCCGCCCCATCATCGCCCAATGGGCCCATGAACAAAGTGGCCATGGTGGCAGGGATGGAGGTTACACATGGGCTCGGCAACATGGACTTCCACTCACCAAGGCTGACCTGGCTACGCCCACTGCTGAGTGCCCAATTTGCCAGCAGCAGCAGAGACCAACACTGAGCCCTACATATGGCATCATTCCTTGGGGTGATCAGCCAGCTACCTGGTGGCAGGTTGATTATACTGGAACTCTTCCATCATGGAAAGGGGAGAGGTTTGCCCTCACTGGAATAGACACTTACTCCGAATATGGGTTTGCCTATCCTGCATGCAATGCTTCTGCCAAGAATACCACCCGTGGACTCACGGAATGCCTTATCCACCGTCATGGTATTCCACACAGCACTGCCTGTGACCAAGGCACTCACTTTACAGCTAAAGAAGTGTGGCAGTGGGCTTACGCTCATGGAATCCACTGGTCTTACCATGTTCCCCATCATCCTGAAGCAGCTGGATTGATAGAACAGTAGAATGGCCTTTTGAAGTCACAATTACAATGCCAATGAGGTAACAATACTTTGCAGGGCTGGGGCAAAGTTCTCCAGAAGGACATGTATGCTCTGAATCAGCATCCAATGTATGGTACTGTTTCTCCCATAGCCAGGATTCATGGGTCCAGGAATCAAGGAGTGGAAATGGAAGCGGCACAACTCACCATCACTCCTAGTGACTCACTAGCAAAATTTTTGCTCCCTGTTCCCACGACACTAGGTTCTGCTGGCCTAGGGGCCTTAGTTCCAGAGGAAGGAATGCTGCCACCAGTAGACGTACAACAATCCCATTAAACTGGAAGTTAAGATTGCCACTTGGATACTTTGGGCTCCTTCTACTTTTATGTCAACAGGCTAAGAAGAGAGTTACAGTGTTGGCTGGGGTGACTGACCCGAGCTAACATGATAAAATTAGTCTACTACTCCACAGCGGAGGTAGGGAAGAGTACGCATGGAATACAGGAGACCCATTAGGGTGCCTCTTAGTGTTACCATGCCCTGTGATTAAGGTCAAGGGGAAACTACAACAGCCCAATCCAGGCAGGACTACAAAGGACCCAGACCCTTCACGAATGAAGGTTTGAAGGAAGGAAGGATCACTCCACCTGTGGAAAAAACACAACCTGCTGAGGTGCTTGGTGAAGGCAAAGGGAATACAGTATGGGTAGTAGAAAAAGGTAGTCATCAATACTAGCTATGAGTACGTGACCAGCTGCAGAATCAGGGACCATAATTGTCATGAGTATTTCTTCCTCCTTTTGGTAAAAGCACTTTTGTGCTTGTATATATACTTGTACTAAGAAAATAGCTTTATTTTCTTTTCCTTTATCATGCGACATAAGATTTATCGACTTCATGTCAGCATTTAAATATTGTTAACTTTATCTAATTGTATTTGGGTTGGGGATTGGTATATTTCCAGTTGTATGAAGGATAGTTGTATTATGTTAGGCATAATTATGACCTTATTTTTGTCATTATTTGAAGATTATGTATGATCTCGTGTTGACAAGAGGTGGACTTGTGATGGTTAATACTGAGTGTCAAGTTGATTGGAGTGAAGAATACAAAGTATTGACCCTGGGTGTGTCTGTGAGGGTGCTGCCAAAACAGACTGAATTTGAGTCAGTGGGCTGGGGAAGGCAGACCCACCCTTAATCTAGTGGGCATAATTGAATCAGCTGCCAATAAATATAAAACAGACAGAAAACTGTAAAAAGGAGAGACTGGCCTAGCCTCCCAGCCTTGTCTTTCTTTCGTGCTGGATGCCTCCTGCCCTTGAACATCGGACTCCAAGTTCTTCAGTTTTGGGACTTGGACTGGCTCTCCTTGCTCCTCAGCTTGCAGACAGCCTATTGTGGCACCTTGTGATGATCATGTAAGTTAATACTTAATAAACTCCTCTTCACGCGCACGCGCGTGTGTATGTGTGTGTATCCTAGTAGTTCTGTCTCTCTAGAAAACCTTAACTAATACAGTAAGAGAAAGTAGATCAGTGCAGGGGTGGGATTTGGGGGAAGGGAGGGAAGAGGGAGGGAGTACTAACGAATGCAGGGATTCTTTTTTGGGGTGATAAAAATGTTCTGGAATTAAAGTGACAATTGTACAAGTCAGTGAATACACAGAAAAAATACCACTAACTGTACCCTTTAACATGGTGAATTTTGTGACATGTGAATTATCACTCTCAGCAAACTGACCCAAGAGCAGAAGATCAAACACTGCATGTTCTCACTCATAGGCGGGTGTTGAACAATGAGAACACACGGACACAGGGAGGGGAGCACTACACACTGGGGTCAGTTGGGGGGAAATAGG
>NW_016107741.1:1015110-1021037 GCF_001604975.1 Cebus imitator | reverse complement strand
TTTGTAGAGACACGGTCTCACTATATTGCCCAGGCTGATCTTGAACTCCTAGGCTCCAGTGATCCTCCCAAAGCACTGGGAGTACAGGTGTGAGCCACAGCACGAAGCCTACATTTTTAATAATTAAAAAATTCAAGAAAATGTAAGTGCAGACAGGCCTTCTCCAGCCTCTCCTACCACCCCACATAAAGGAACTCCCAGGCTGCACAGCATACCTTTAATCTGAGAGGGTGCAGCACTACTACTGTGTTTACTGAATGAAACCCTCAAACACCGGAGGTTGGAATGCTCCAGGAGGGGCAAAGTCTGGGTGGAAAATAAGGCTGTAGAGACTGAATCCACAGACCAGTTCTCCCTGCAGTGCCAGGCCTGGGCTTGTCCAGGCCAACAGCTCAGGGCTCCATGTGCTCAGGTGTGCCTGGCAGCCAGGACGGTCACGAGTCAGGCTCTCTTCCTCCTTTCCTGCCAGACCACACCCCTCTCTGACCTCCCCTTGACATTGAACCTTAAAAAGAGACTTCAGAAGCAGTCAAGTTAGCAGCAGGAGCCTGGCAGCCCAGAGGAGCAGGAAAGGACACTCAGAAGGGATGCTCTCAAGGGGGATCACAGAAGGGCTCCCTTTAGACAGGGAGAAATGCCTTAGCACAGAAAAGCACCACCTTGTTACAAGCAATGTGTAGAAGACAGGAAAGAAAGGCAAATTGCTTTAATCTCAGGAATCTCATTTCTCTGCTTTACTTTTTTGTTGGGGTGCGGACAGCTTTTTTAGGGTATAGACCAGCAGGCAGCATGCAGTCCTGAACTCGGGTTTTATTTCCATGGCACAACCCATGCTATGTGACATAACCTGTTGCTGTGAGGCCTCTGGAAACCTGATTTTGTGATGTCTTTTACAATATGCCAAGGCCTCGATCCTTAGAAACACCTAAGGCTTGTCCCTGTTTCCCAGGGCTGCTGGCCTCCTGACAGGTCCCCTCAGCCAAGGTTCATGGAAACAGCCCCCCTGTGCAACCTGCTTGGTCCTGGGGGCACTCTAACCTTTGCCTCTAAACTCCTACAACCTGAAGCAAAGCAGCAGAATGACCACAGCTCTGATACCAGGCTTGATGCTTAAATGCAGGAAGGACAAGTGCCCTTTCACAGGCTGGCTTTCCTACACCTACCAAACATCTACTGAGCATCTGCTGTGCACTAGGCTTGGCAACAGGGCTGGCTGTGACCCTCCACAGGTATCATCCAAGCTCAGACATAACTCGAGACAGGGACCTTCATGAGGCTCCTGAATCCAGACAGGATGGGTGGGAACCCAGCCCCTCCACTTGCCAGCTGCGACCCAGGGCATGGCAGGCCTTCCCTAGACCCCATCTCTATAAAAAAGGATTAAAGTTGGGCCAGGCGTGGTGGCTCACACCGGTAATCCCAGCACTCTAGCCTGGGTGACTGAGCATGACTCCATCTCAAAAAAATAATAATTAAAAATAAAAATAAAATAAAATAAATAAGCCGCCTATGCCTAGCTAAGGTGTCCCATGAGGAATTACTGAGGTCTCTCCAGAAAGAGCATGAGAAGTAGACCACTGCTTTGGCACACCCACTACTGGAAGTCTCAAGAGTCTGCCATGTGAAGAGGTGAGCAGCAGTATGCAAGTTACAGACTACTGTGATTGCCTACGCAGTCAATGGAGCAAACCACTGGAGGCAGTGATGCTGGGCATGAGAAGAAAGCAACACACACGCCATATTTAGGCACCAAAGGACTGGCAATCAACTGGCTGTGGGAGGTTAAAGGGAGGAAGGCATCAGGGATGACTTCTAGATTTGGGGATAGACTGATCATCAAGATTGGAAATCCAGAATTAGAGTAGGTAAAGGAAGATGAATGATTTCCATTTGGATCGTGCTGAGTTTAAAGGGCCTCAACAACACACAAAGGCCATTTCAGAGTTCAGATGATAAGGTGATTTGGTAAAATGGTCACTGAAAATAAAAAAAGAAGAGAAGCTGAGGCTGCACATATAGATAAGAAAGTTGTCTATGGACATGTTACTTCAAGGAAGTACATGAGACCACTTAGATGAGAGAGAGGGCAGATAAAAGGACCTTCAAGAAAATCCAACCTTCTAGTAGATGGCAAAGGAAAAGGACCAGTGAAAGCCACTGTAAAAAAATAGAAAGGGAAATAGAGTTTTCATATGAATTGAACATTTTTTTCAAAGAAGCAATTACAACATGGGTTATTTAAGAATTAAACTCTCAGGCCAGGCTTGGTGGCTCACACCTGTAACCCCAGCACTTGCGGAGGCAGAGGCAGGCGGATCACTTGAGGTCAGGAGTTCAAGACCAGCCTGGCCAACATGGCGAAACCCCATCTTCACTAAAAATACAAAAATTAGCCAGGCGTGGTGGTGCGCCTGTAATCCCAGCTACTCAGGAGGCTGAGACGCGAAAATCGCTTGAATCTGGGAGGCAGAGGTTACAGTAAGCCAAGATTGTGCCACTGCACTCCAGCCTGAGTGATAGAGCCAGACTCCGTCTCAAAAAAAAAAAAAAAGAATTAAATTCTCTGTAAAAGCAAAGCAAATTCTGCTTCAGGGTACAAAGAGGAGCATCCTCAGGAACCAACAGAGAATGTGAACTTTACATTTGTATTGAGATTTCACAACCATGCATAGTGGTACGTTTTAAGTACTTGTCCCCAAAACACCAGCCACTAAAAATGAGGACGTGAGGACAGGGAGTGGAAGTGGCTCCACACCAAACCCTAATGGCATCAGTGTGTGAGAGCTCTGTCGTTAAATCAACACAAAATAAATATGATTCAAGCAGCAGCAGGCCTATCTTTTCAAGTCCAGATGTTTTCTTTCCAAACTTTAATTCAAGATTCAGGGCATTTAAACATAATGAAAATGTTAAGCTGTACATACAGAAAAGCGCATAGTTTTTGAAAGACTGACATATTTGACCAACATAAAGTACACTCAGTTTTCCAGAAATTACGGTTCTTAAATATATGCCTGTCTAGAAAATGCTAAATTATAAAACTCAATATATTCCACAATAACAAAACAGGCCAGTTCTTAAAACTTCAAGTGGCATGCACAAAATTAAACTTCCTTTAATCTGATTCCAAAGATTGTTGACAATGTAATGGTTAAGGGTTTTCAAGCAATTAAAAATTACGTCTACGAGGTTCAAAGAAAAGAATTCCACAAAGACAGGGAAAAATCAATATAGCTGTACTTTCAGAAATAAGACTATTACATGTTTTGAGCTATGGATCAATCTTTTCCTTTATTTTCATTTTTTTACTTTTAATTGCACAACCAGAAAAAACACTATACAAAGCATTATACAATTAGCAGAGATAAATATCACTGTGTTTACAAATTTGCAAACAGATGCACAATTAACACAGATAGATGTGGAATTTCGTCTGCTTCAGAATCTGCAAGCCATAGGCAAAGAATCTGACTCACCCCTTTTGCAAGTGCAAGGAGGGACCCCTGCTCTCCCTATCACCTTCCTCTACAGGCTGTCCTAACTCCTCTTTGTAGGCTGCGGTACCCGAACAGACAAGGTCTTTCCTCAGCACTCCCCCTCCACCAGCTCCACCTTCCTCCTGAGGCCAGTTTTACTTGGCTTTCATCTGGCTTTCATCTTTATCTTTCCTCTCCTTGCTGGTCTAATTCATATGTCTGGGTGTTATTACCCAGGGGGGAAAAGTATGCCACACAGGACTATAATTAATTAATCTGATGAAGGCAGTTCTGTTAATGATGACAATGTGTAGCCCCCCCACCCCCAACCCCAGGCAACATCTGCACTTTAAGGCAGTTAAAGAAAGGATAACACCACCAGGAGGAAGGTCCAATCCCAGAAATCATCCCAACAGCTGGCTGGCCACCCACCCCACACCCTAGGCCTCCAGCCAGCCCTACCTAGGGCTAATTATCTAGACTGGGCATTCTCCCAGCCTCCTCCTGCCCTACTGCTCCAGGGCTCCCAGGAAAGAAACTCTCCCCAGGGAAGAGAAGGAAGAGCAAGACTGGGGGGGGGGGGGAGCAGGGAATATTAAATTTCCAGCTGAGAGAAAAGACTAAGGTGGAAAGAAGCCAATGGGCGTGGAGGTCTCATTTTATTATAATAAGTGTGGAGGGAATAAGCTGCATGCTAATTGGACACCCATGGTGATGCTTCCCTCACTCCTTCCAGTATGGGTGAAAAGGAAGCTTTGCATATTCCACCTCTTAAAACTGGGTATATTTGCTAAAAGGAAAACTTTGCTTTCTCCCAGCATTTCATCTGTGAGAATAGTCTGTTACAGCAAGTAATCCAAAAGACATATAATGGCCCAAACACAGCTGAGGCTGACTTCTTGCTCATGTAATGGTACTGGCGTGTAGCGTGACCACAGTGTAGGCACCTCTGCAGTCATTCAGGAACCCAAGCTGATGAGCTCTGCCCTGGGGCCATCTTCATTCCAGGCAGCCAGAAGGGGAAAAGTAAAATGGCAGACATGCCTGGAGCTCCCTAGGAAAGAAGTGTCACGTGGCTACAGCTAACTGCAAGAGAGGCAGGGAAATGCGGCCCAACAGTGTCAGAGAGGAGACAGCAACAGGGACCCCGGCAGGCAGCATTTCTGCCACACTTGTGGGTCCCACTCTACACCGACAGATTTTCTACTCCAAAGAGTGAAAGAGTGGAGAAATAGAGTCTTGTGACAAGGATATTGAATCTTTACCTTTCCCACTATTTCCACTTACCAAAATCACTTTTTAAAAACCCTACTCTGGGCCAGGATCCGTGGCTCACATCAGTCATCTCAACACTTTGGGTGGCCGTGGTGGGTAGATCATTTAAGCCCAGGAGTTCGAGGCCACCCTGGGAGAATCTGTTAAGCACAGGAGTTCAAGGCTATAGTGTGGCTATAATTGTGCCTGTGAATAGCCACCACACTCCAGCCAGAGCAACACAAGACCCAGTCTCTTCAAAAAAAAAAAAAAAAGAAGAAGAAGAAGAAGAAAAATGAGAGGGAAAAAAGTACACCCAGTACAAAAGATCAAGAAACAAAAACGTCTGATCTCCCTCCAGCAATACTGCACACCAGCAGAGTGGACTCCACCTTCAGAGTGCTGTGGGAGAATTGTCTCCACTCAGGACTGCACCCAAACAATTTACTGTCAAGATAAAAATCATGCTATTTTCAGACAGAAGATCTCAAAAGATGACCCCCGGTGTGTTCGATTAAGAGGTATTTCACCACTGGGGAGGATTTGAGGGATGAATCAAGGATAAGTGCCTTAAAAATTAAGCAAAGAAGACTCTCCTGAACCCTAATGACTGCAGAAACTTGTGTCGCAGGTGCGCTGGCTGGGGCTAGAATCACGGCAGCAGAAGAATTAAAGAAAACAAGTTTATTAGAGAGAAAGTATGTTGCAAGGGAGCAACAGGCAACACAGCAGAGAAGGGGCTGTCTGCAAAGAGGCAGGAGCTGGAGGGAAGTTTTACAGGGTCATGCTGGAGAAGCTACATGCAAATAGAGTTGTTTGTGCTAGCAGTTTCTCAGAACAATAGTTCTCCCCCACCCTGGGGGTCCCTCCCTTATTGATGCTAACTTATCGGGACTCCACAGTATGTGCCCCTAGACTTGGCAGTGATAGCAATAGCAACCAAAATAAACACTGAATATTGTTAACCCCATGCTCCTCAGAGCGGGTAGAGTGTTACTGGCATCAAGACCGGGAAAAGGCCAGCCTCAGTCGCTCATGTCTGTAATCTCAATACTTTGGGAGGCCAAGGTGGGAGGATCACTTGAGGCCATGTGTTTGAGATCAACCCAAGCAACATGGTGAAAACCCATCTCTACAAAAAATACAGAACTTAGCCGGGCATAGTGGCATGCACCCATAGTCACAGCTACTCAGGAG